>NC_081844.1:15374568-15686295 GCF_963259705.1 Myotis daubentonii
GCGGGCATATCCCCAGTGGGAGATGTGCGGGAGGCAGCTGACCGATGTTTCTCTCTCATCGATGTTTCTAACTCTCTATCTCTCTCCCTTCCTCTCTGTAAAAAATCAATAAAATATATTTTAAAAAATAATAATAATTTCATGTTGTTTTATAATGAAATATGATCTTTTTGGTCAAGTATATTTGACAATTTTCCAAGGGTTCAAACTTTAAAATGATAACTTTTCTTAACCTGAAAATGGGCCCCTGAAGTCCCTCAAAGACTTGTACTCTCTTTATAAAAGAGAAAGTTTAAACTAATTGGGCCTATTTGATATGCTTATATTGCATGGGAAGCTTTGTCAAGTTAAGACATAATAATTATGTTGTATTTGTATACATATATTATTACTAAAGAGGATGTTCTAGAGATTATATAAAAACTCTAAGAGTCTGAAAAGTTCTGATATATGTTTATTTGTAGTTCTAATTGTTAATTTAAAATGTTACAGAAAAGGGCAAATTTTCTTGTCAATTTCATGATAATCAGATCTGTTTTTTTAAGCTTTGTCACTTACAAACAGTCATTATTTGACTCTGATACTTTTACAAATGTGTTTTTGTCTTCAGAAATATCCATGGAGAAAATGAAATTATCCTAAAATATAGGTTTCTGAGAATAAATTTTCAACCCAAACCTTAAAAACTGGATGAAGATTTGCAGAACTTTAAGAAATAACAGGATTCATAGAAATGCTGGCAAATGCTTGAGATAAATAAGAATTGCCTGGCTGGCATGGCTCAGTGGTTGAGTGTCGACCTATGAACCAGGAGGTCACAGTTTGATTCCTGGTCAGGGCACATGCCTGGGTTGTGGGCTCATAACCTCAGTGTGGGGTGGCAGAAAGCAGCCAATTAATGATTCTCTCTCATCATTGTTTCTATCTCTCTCTCCCTCTCCCTCTCCCTTTCTCTCTGGAATAAATACAAATATATTTTAAAAACAAAAATAAACAACAACAAAAGAGATAAACAAGAATTGATAATATGGGACTGAATGAACTGAGGGTGACTATCATTTTTACAAATTTTTGTTTGCAATATTACTGATTTTAAACTCTTTTTTTGTTTTTCGGATATAAGGAAACTTATTTTTCTTAGAGCAATTTGATAAATTATACCTTTGTAATTAGTACTGAAACATTTACAATTTTCTCCATAGCTGATCCCTCCAGATTTTAGAAACTCCTAATGAGTATCATTCTTTACATGACAATATGTTTGTTTGCATAAATTCAATAAGAATCTGTTCTTTTCATAACAAGACACAATTGGAAACTGGTTTTATTAACTAAGACTTTGACAGGAATGTCATGATTGAGCAACATATGCAAAGACTTAGATGTCACCAGAAAGCTTTAAAGAATTAGGACATAGCAGCCTGAGTGCACCTGAACAGATGAAGCCTATTTCAGCCCTACTGTTCTTACTACCACCACCTCTATGGCCAATCTACAGAGAAATCCTGGGCCTGAGAACTCTCACAGCTGAGGGTGGACCCCCTGGCAGGCTGCAGCTATGCTAGTCAGGGTTGGAAACACACTTCCACCTGTACCCTCAGCCCCAACTGGCATACGGCCACAGCCATCCCGAATAGGGCTCAGGCTGGGCCCTCTGGGCTGGCTGCGTTCTTAGTAATCCTTAGCCCGCCTGTCCCTCACAAGGAGGAAGCAATACTCCAGCTAATGTTTGTGAGAAGGCAGCTACCCTTTCCTACTCCTAGCCCAGCTTTTTGGGGGGCGGGAGGGTGGGGAATCTTGTAGCCGGGCCTGCACCCGCCCCCTTCCGCATGTCTGAGGCCACCGGCAGTTGCCGTTCCTGCTCAGATTTGAAAGACCCTTAATTTATAACTTTTATACTTTGTCCAGACCCTGGTGCTTTCCTCATCCTCAGGTCTCACAGGGCAGGGGCTGTTTTTAACATGTCAGTTTGTATTGATGTATGAACTGGTCAATAAACAATCATTTGCTAAAAGAAAAAAAAAAAACATAGTTTGAAAACCAGTAACAACCCCTTGGGAAAAAAACAGCTTGGTATCTTGCTTACGTAATTCATAGAAGTCTTTCCAGGTAAAGAACAAAGGTTGCTTTACTGGGAGATGGCAAAGGAAGAACCTCAAGGCAATTTTGGGAACTCCCAAAACCTGAGAAATTTCCCCAAATCTATGGCTATTTCAGGTAAAGTCTGATGGCAACTGTGTGGCTTAGCCTCAAAAAGCTAATTAAAGTTCAATCTGGAGAGTCCTGATGAAATTCCAGCAAAGCAGATTTAAGAGAGCTTATATGAGCAGTTGCTATTCTTGTTGTATTTATACAAATCAAATAATCAGGCCAAATTCATTAAACTAGACATATGCAGTAAGTGAATTAATCAATCTTCATTTGGCAATCTTTGGTAAAAATGATGGTGATTTTAGGGAGAGAAACTGAATTTCAATAGAAACTATAATACACAGTTTTGGATATTAGAGTCTAGTCAATTGTCTTTAAAGTTATTATTCACCTGTGTAAACTGGACTGGATCCTGAATTTTTCTAGTTTTCTTAAATATTTGGCTACAGTTGTTATTGGTGTTTGGGGTCCTTGGTTTCCCCAAAATAGAAATTAAGAGGACCCACTTGCCGGGAGCCGGTCCATCCTTGCTGTTTCAAGGGACCTGGCATATATGGCATACGGTTCTTAATATGTTTGCTCACCTTCTTGGCGCTGTGTTTTAACCAAGGTCACCTCTCCGAGAAAGGTTGAATCCCCAGGTAGGGATTTTCCCCTGAAGTTAGGGAGGGAATAAAACCCCTCAACTAAGTGCCAGGCGGGTAATTAATCCCTTTAACTACGAACAATCATGCTTAAACTACATAATCTTTTCTTCCTGGAATGGAGATAAGAAACGCCCTAACCTTTGTAATAGAGATTGATAGGATTGAATCAACTGGTATAAATACAGTTGTAACAAGACAGAAAGACTCAGAACTCAGGAGACAGAATTCAGAAGACAGAATTCAGAACACAGAATCGAGAACACAGGGCTTGGAAGACAGGACCAAGAGAGACAGAGCCTAGGCACAGAACCTACACAGAACGTTCTCTAGAGACAGAAGAACTTCGCTGGAGAGAGCATGCCGGAGGATCCTGGAGAGGGACTGGCCTCCGAGCCTAGAGACAGAGCCTAGCGGGAGAACATGGCAAGGGATCCTGGACTGAACCTGACTACAGAGATTGGCAGGAGAACCTGACTGGAACCTGGACACTGAACCTGACTGGAGAGCCTGGACAGAACCTGGCTGGAGAACCTAGCGAGGGAACATGGCTACAGAGCCTCGCTGGAGATCCGAAGCAGAACCTCTCTGGAGATCCGGGCTGGAGATCCTGGCTAGGCTGCTGATCAACTGAATGCTGTCTCCGTGACATTCCTTCTTTGCCGACTCCGTCCACACCTTTGGGGAACCCCTGGACCCGCTGGGGCAGGACCCCGGCACCCACTGTTGTGCCCAGATTTCAAGGTTCCCAGGACCCCCAGGGAGCCCGTCAGTCCGATGCAAAAGCAAAGAGTCCTTCATTTCGAACTAGTTCGGCTCCCCGACCACACTCACGGATGCAACGGTAGCCCAGTGGCCGAGAGAGAGAGGCCTGATGGGATTGTGGGTTTTATAGTAAGGGCAGGGGAGGGGACTGTGGGCCCCGCCGATTGGCCAGGCGCCAGTCGGGTCTTGTTACACAGGATGTGGTCATATTGATGGCGTGCACTTCCCTTGATTGTCATTGGTTAGTCCAGAGAAATCCTGGGCGTGGCCAGCAGAGGCCTGGGCCTCCAGGAAGAAGCCCCCCCCCCCCAGCACATGGCTCTGCCCAAAAATGGAGGACCCAGGGCAAGATGGAGGGTGCAGTCCTCGCCCCCCCAAGGGCGAGCTAAGCCCGGGCTCCAGGGGCCAGTCCGGTTGCCGGCGGTCCAGCAGATCGACCAGTCCCAGCCCAGACAGGAAGTCCACATCCTCCCTCTCTTCCCCAGGGCACTGGTGATCGCCTCCTCCTCCATCTCCTCGGGCAAGGGCACACGCCCCTCCCCGCCACCGCCGCTACCGGCTGCCTGCCGCATGGGTCCGGTCCGGAGCGGCGGGCGGGTGGCCTGCGCCGGGCTCCCACCGTGGGCTGGGGAGTCGGTGCCTGAGCCGCGATGACTTGCCCTTTCACCACCAGAGACATTTCTGGACAAATTTTATTAAGGTTGTGCTCGAGTACAAGGGAGGCAGCACAGAGAAAGGAAATTCGGTCTTTCACAGGAACTCCTGTCTAACCTGTGAAAGGGATCATGCGGGTCGCATGTTCCCCGATGGGAGAGAACACAAAGGAATGGCAGGACTGAACCACCAGGCGGGTGCAGGTCATAGAGAGAGAAAGATAGAGAACTCTTTGTTTCCTGGGATTACAACCAGGAGCTTTTTCAAATAACCAATCTGCTTCCCAAGTTTTTGTGGGCTTCTGATAGGTCCACCCCCCTAGCCAATGATCCCTTTCAAAGGTAGACAGACAAGCCTCTATAGACAAGCATCTCCCCCCTGCATCATTTGACTTCTATTGTGCATGTCCTTACCATCTCCTGTGTCCTCCCCCAACCCCGAGCTCCAGTACTGGAGTGGGGAAGGGAGGGGTGTTAATTTCCTTGGAGGGACAATGGTGTAATTCCTTGGGGTGTGAATCTGTAGCTTCCTGATGAAGCAAACAGGCTTCTGCTTCTCAGCTGACCATGCTTAACAATATCTAACTTCCCTTGCTCTCCTCCTGTTAATATTTTACTACCTCCGGTAACAAAGTTATAGAAAGGTTTGTTGTTTTGAGTCATGTTGAAAT
Source organism: Myotis daubentonii (assembly GCF_963259705.1). Classification (NCBI taxonomy): domain Eukaryota; kingdom Metazoa; phylum Chordata; class Mammalia; order Chiroptera; family Vespertilionidae; genus Myotis; species Myotis daubentonii. Next base: position 15,379,453 of record NC_081844.1, read on the forward strand.
GTGTATACCTATGCAAACCTTAGTCATCAATGGCTAGAGAATGGATTCTTGATTTAGAAAAGCTTTAATATTTAAGGCCATTTCTAGAGAGTCCTTATTGTCCTATTGGTACTTTTGGAAGGATCAATTTTTTTTTAGAGATATTTTTATTGATTTCAGAGAGGAAGGGAGAGGGAGAGAAAGATAGGAACATCAATGATGACAGAGAATCGTTGATTGGCTGCCTCCTGCACACGCCCTACTGGGGATCGATCCTGCAACTCAGTCATGTGTCCTTGACCAGAATCAAACCTGGGACCCTGCAGTATGCAGGCCGATGCTCTATTCACTGAGACAAACCAGCTAGGGTGGAAGGATCAAATTTTTATAAAAACTTAAAAGGACACAAAATTTTTTATGAGGGTTAACTTAAAATACTTCCTTAATGAAGTTAAAGAGAAGTTACTCAAACCTTAACCTCATTCCCCCCACACTGGGGGTGATAATGGGACTCAGGGGCCCACAAAAACAGCAATGTGAAGCTGAAAAAGAAAAGTGGCTAATTAAAAACAGACTGACTATGTTCTTCCCTCAGATGTGCTTTGGAGATACCCAGACATCTGCATGCTGTCTCCTTAATTCCTTACCCAAATTTTAGTCTCCAATCTCACCAAGATTATACTATATCAGTGAAGAAGAAGATCTTAAAAGTCTCCTCCACTAATACTGATGGAAAGCCTCATGGTACACACAGAGAAAAAACCTGTAGCAGACACAAAAAGGATAAAAAGAAAATAATTCAAGTCTATCACTCCAAAAACTCCATCACATCACAAAGGAAGACACATGAGAGAAAGAAAGGAACAAAAGAACTACAAATAGAAAACAATTACAAAATGGCAATGCTATATCATTCCTTCTTAGTCCTTTTGCTAATCCATCTCCTTGGACAGACATCTGCATGTCCCAGTCCTCTGGGCTCACTTGTGTCCTCTGTCTTCAGTTTCCACTGTCTCCTCCTAGAGGACCCCTCAGCACTCAGAATCATGTACCACAGAAGTGCTGATGTCCCAGGATGTGGACCACTAGCCCTATAGACACCACGCCCTCAGAGGCTCAATTCACCTGAGCATTTCAGTTTAGTGCCTCATCCCTCACATACAGCAAAAGAAAGGAAATATTAGAGATTATAGCAGAGATGAACAAATAAGGGAATTGAAAAATAATCAAGGAAACTTGATTTTACTGGAGCAAAAGTAAGTTTATAGTTATGAGTACGCGAAACATATTTTATTCCTGTATTATTTATTACTGATTGTATAATTGTCCATATAAGCAACTGTAAACCTACTTTTGCCCTACCCTGTGTTATCCATCAGCAAGTACTAACCACTCACCCTGACTGTGGCCCCAAACCTTCCTAATTTACTCATAGCTCTGCTCAACATCCTGTTCAAGCCTACCCATCACACTCCCAGACCACACCAAAGGCACCTGAAGTTCTGCATTTACAGTTGTTTTTTAGTGCTTGTTGGGACTGGGTCCTTCTCTCTCCATGTCCTGACGCCTGGACAAGCCCACATGTACAGTGTGGACTTGCCCTCATGGAAGGGTACAAAAGCCAATCCTATGATGCACACAGTAACAAAGGAAATGGATATTCTTAAAAGGAGTTTAAGTATCCCTGGGTACTACTCTTGACAGCTCTGGATGCCCTTGTTCAGGAGAAGATCAATTCCTAGCTCATCCAAGTGGGGAAAGAAGGAAACGTGTGGGGCAAATCCCCCAGTTAACCTCCTACCAGGCGTGGTTCTGGTGCCTTTCCTGTACAGAGAACCATATGGAACACAGACACCCCTCCAGGTAGAACACCAAGGGCTACTCTTTATAGACATGCCCTGGAGGACCCACCAGGTACTTCCAGTCTTGCACCCGCCCTCCCCCTCCCCCCCCCCCCACACCTTTAATCCAAGAATGTGCACCGGAAATACAAATCTGATCCTGTCAGTTCTCTGCCTAAAACTTTTTGGAAATGTCTCTCACTCACAAAATGAAACCCGTGCTCCCTACAGTGTCCTGTGTGATCTTCTCCCACCTGCCCTTGTGACCTCTTCACACCTCATTCACACCAGGTGCCCCCTAGCTTTGCTCGAACAAGCCCAGCTCCAACCCCTGAGGCCACAGTTCCTAGGGTGCTCTCTGAGGACTCCTCTACCTGGCACTCTGCACCAAGGACAGTGGCTCTCTGCATCAAGGCCATCTCACTAACACAGTCTCTCTCCCACCTATCACCTTATGGTTCCTATCTCACCTTATGCCCTCCACTAACAAGTGTCTGGCACAAAAAATACATCTAATGACTATCTATGGATAAAGAACCAGGAGCTGCAGGAATCAGAGGGCCCAAAGGACCAAGAGACAAGGGTTGGAGACCAGTCTTAGAATATACTTGGTGGACAGCACTTGCCCGAGAAGCTGCCATTCCATTCTTGTTGGGCAACTAGTGGCTGGTGAACTCAGTCCTGCCCTGTGGTCACTGCTGAGGCAGCTAGGACCTGTGTTACAAAGTAGGGACAGCATGAGTGGCTTTCAGACTCTTACCCTTCCCAGGACTTTTCCCATTTTGTGTAGGTTATCCAATTTGTTGGTATATAATTTTTCACTTTTATTCCCTTATAACCTTTAATTTCTATAAGATTGTTTATAATGTGCCCTCTTTCATTTCTTATTTTAGTTATTTGAGTTTTCTTTAGTTTCAAAATTTCATCTTAGAGATTTACCAATTCTGTTTGATCTTTTTGAGGAATGAATTCTTAGTTTCCTTGATTATTTTTCAATTCCTTTATTTGTTCATCTCTGCTATAATCTAATATTTCCTTTCTTTTGCTAGATTTTGGTTTAGTTTGTTGTTCTTTTTATAGTTTCTTTAGGTGTAAAATTACCTTGTTGATTTGAGATCTTTTCTGTTTTAAAGTAAGCATTTCAAGCTATAAATTTCCCCTCTGGCACTACCTTCACTGCATTACATAGGTATTGATATGTTGTGTTAATTTTTGCTGTCTCAAGAAATATTTTCTTATTTCCCATGTGGTTTCTTCTTTGAGCTATTGTTTAAGAGTTGCTTTATAACCACCATTTCTAGATTTTTCAGTTTTTCTTCAGCTACTAATTTCTACTTGCATTTTATTGTGATTAAAAAAATAATTTATATAATTTTAATCTTTTAAATTTATTAAGACTTGTTTGTGGCCTAATATATGGTCTATTTTGGAAACTATTCCATATACACTTGAGAAAAATGAGTATTCTGCTATTGTATGCTAAAGTTTACTGTATATGTCTATGTTTAATTGGCTTATATTTTTGTTCAAGTTCTCTATTTCCTTATTGATCTCTGGTCTGGTTGTTCCATCCATTATTGACAATGGGATATTGAAGTCTCCTGGTGGTACTGGAGATCTTGTTCTTCAATTTTGTGAGTGTTTGCTTTATATATTTAGGAACTCTGATATTGAGTGTATATCTACACTAATAAAAGAGAAACATGGTAATTGGTGTACGACCGCTACCCTTCCCATTGGCTAATCAGCGAGATATGCAAATTAACTGACAGCCAAGATGGCAGCCGGCAGCCAGGCAGCTGATGCGAACAGGGAGGCTTGCTTGCTTCAGTGACGGAGGACTCCAATGTTCCCCGCCTGACTTGCCGGCCTCTCAGCTGCAACTCTAAGTAACTATGTTGCAAATATAGAAGCTAAAAAACCCCCAGAAACCTGCTTTACTCAGCGGGGCTTCAGCCAGCCGGACCGCAACATTGTATCAAATACAGACGGTAAACAAAGGCCAGAAACTTGTTTTCAGCAGCCGAGGCCTCAGAGCTAAAGATGGCCCAGAATAAATAAAAAAAGAAAAGAAAAGAAAAAAAGGAGCAGTTGGGAGCTTCAGTCCCAGCCTGAAAACAGCCCTCAGCCCCTCAGCCAGACCGGCCAGGCACCCCAGTGGGGACCCCCACCCTCAAGGGTGTGTGACCAGCTGCAAACAGCCATCATCCCCTCACCCAGGCTGGCCAGGCACCCCAGTGGGGACCCCCACCCTGATCCAGGACACCCTTCAGGGCAAACCAGCCAGCCCCACCCATGCACCAGGCCTCTATTCTATATAGTAAAAGGGTAATATGCCTCCCAGCACCAGGATCAGTGGAGCCGCGAGGCCTCCCGGCACCGGGATCAGTGTGACAGGGGGCAGCGCCCAAACCCCCTGATCACCCTGCGGCTGTGTGTGACAGGGGGCGGGGCCCCACCCCCCCCACCCCCCATGGGCCCTGCTCTGTGTGTGACGGGGTAGAGCCATAACCTCCCCATTGGCCCTGCCCTGAGTATGAGAGTGGCGGTGCCCCAACCACCTGATCGGCCCTGCTCTGTGGGTGTTAGAGGGTGGCACCCCAATCCCCCCCTCCCCCACAGGCCCTGCTCTGTGTGTGATGGGGTAGAGCCATAACCTCCCCATTGGCCCTGCCCTGAGTATGAGTGTGGCGGCGCCCCAACCACCTGATCGGCCCTGCTCTGTGGGTGATAGAGGGAGGCACCTCAACCCCCCCCCCCACACACAGGCCCTGCACTGTGTGTGATGGGGTAGAGTCATAACCTCCCCATCTGCCCTGCCCTGAGTGTGACAGTGGCGGCGCCCCAACCCCCTGATCCGCCCTGCCCTGAGTGTGACAGGGGGCGGTGCCCCAACTCCCCTATCAGTTCTACTCTGTGAGTGACAGGGGGGAGCTCCTCAACCCCTTGATCGGCCCTGCTCTGTGCATGACAGGGGGGAGCTCCCCAACCCCCTGATTGGCCCTGCTCTGTGCATGACAGGGTACGGAGCCCCAACCCCCCTGATGGGCCCTTCTCTGTGCGTGACAGGGGGTGGCGTCACAACCTCCCCATTGACCCTGCCTTGAGTGTGACAGGGGGCGGTGCCCCAACCCCCCAATCGGCCCTACCCTGAGCGTGACTGAGGGTGGCATCGCAACCTCCCAATCTGCCCTGCTCTGTGCATGACAGGGGAAGGCGCCCCAACTCCCCAATCGGCCCTGCTCTGAGCCCGACTAGGGGCTGCACCTAGGGATGGGGCCTGCCCTCTGCCACCCGGGAGCAGGCCTAAGCCAGCAGGTCGTTATCTTCTGAGGGGTCCCAGACTGCGAGAGGGCACAGGCTGGGCTGAGGGACCCCCCCCCTTCCCCCGAGTGCACAAATTTTTGTGCACCGGGCCTCTAGTCCTATATAATAAAAGTGTAATATGCAAATTGACCCTAACAGCAGAATGACTGGGAATGACTGGTCACTATGACACACACTGACCACCACGGGGCAGATGCTCAATGCAGGAGCTGCCTCCTGGTGGTCAGTGTGCTCCCACAGGGGGAGCTCTGCTCAGCCACAAGCCAGGCTGATGGGTGCCAGCACAGCAGTGGTGGCGGGAGCCTCTCCTGTCTCCTCAGCAGCACTAAGGATGTCTGACTGCAGCTTAGGTCTGCTCCCTGCTGGTAAGTGGACATCCCCCGAGGGCTGCCGGGCTGCCAGAGGGGTGTCAAACTGCCAGCTTAGGCCCGATCCCCCAGGGAGCGGGCCTAAGCCAGCAGGTGGACATTCTCCGAGGGGTCCCAGACTGCAAGAGGGCATAGGCCGGGCTGAGGGACACCCCTTCCCCACCCCCCCCGAGTGCACAAATTTTTGTGCACCGGGCCTCTAGTATGTTGATAATTGTTATATGTTCATGTTATATGTTCATTAGTATAGCCACCTCTGGACACAGAAACCAGAACAGGAACTTCAGGGCTGCACCAGACTAAACGAAAAGAAGCCATTCTAGGATAACTTGTGCCGGGACTGGCCAGCAGACCTTGAGTGATGGATGAATAGATTACTCTGACACACATTTATGTGAAAGAGAGGCTAAGGGGCTGGTTGGCAGGAGGCACCAAAACAGCTTCGATTGCTTGTCACCTTAGGCTTTTATTGTAACAACAGCTTGAACTAAAATTAACCTCTAGATATAATCAGCAGGGTAAGTATCCTTGAGAAAGCACATGCATCTACAAGGTCATGTCTAAAAGATTAAACATGTGACAGCAAAACACCCGGGGGCTCGGACTTGTTTGGAAAAATCAAGGCAGGGGCTGCTGCCTTTGGCAAGGTCGCCCTAAGAGGCCCCTAACCTTTCAGAGAATCCTCCTTACAGACTTTCTAACCAAGTCCTGTGCTTCCCCACAAACTTGTACATTAATCTCACTATTTTTACTCCCACCTTAACTGGCATAATGGCTTTGTTCCTTAAAAAGCTTGCCTAGTCAGAAGTCTCAGTGTTACCTGCAGATCATTTGAGGTACTTTTTACACTTGGAAGTATTTTCCTGCATTCTGCTGTTTTCCTGAAAGTATGGACTCTGAAGGGCCAGGGGAAACACAGTGTGTCTCATCATTCGGGAATACTTCAGTGCTGTACAGGGGTCCTCAAACTTTTTAAACGGGGCCAGTTCACTGTCCCTCAGACCATTGGAGGGCCGGACTATAGTTTAAAAAAAAACTATGAACAGATTCCTATGCACACTGCACATATCTTATTTTGAAGTAAAAAAACAAAACGGGAACAAATACAATATTTGTATTTGCATGTGGCCCGCGGGCCGTAGTTTGAGGACCCCTGGCTGTAGAAGTACTGAATGCAGGAGAGATGGTTCCAGCTCAGAGCCTCACCCCTCAACAAAAGCACTTGGTTCATCCTCAGAAATTCACATTTCTCACTGCTTCTGACAGCGTGGTAGTCCTGACCCCCAAGGCTCTCCTCTGTGGTCCTATCAATCCCAGGGCCCACCTCCCAGCCAGTCCCTCACCCAGCCAGTCCCTCACCCTCCTTGACACCACAGGACACCCCAGCAAAATGCTCTTCTGCAGGAGCAAAGGACAGATACATAGTCTTACCCTGAGCCACTGTGGAAGCAGAATTTCTTCTTACTGATTCTTTCAAATATGCAAGTACTTTAGTGCCATTGTGAAGCACGAGGTTGGCCTCACTCAGATCAATTTTCATTTCCAATGATAAGGTCTCATTTTGTGAATTTACATGTACATCAACCACAGGTTTATTCACCCAGGAAAGTGCATCTGGTAGGTGAGGGCTCTCCTGTGTTCAAAGGCTACACAGTACCTTGTCCGAGTCCTCTCCCTGCACTTTTGTGAGGCAGGTACCCAGAGTCCCTCTTCTACCCCATGCTGTGTTCTCTGATGCAGGGAGCCTAAGGACATGCCTGTCTCAGTCTGTGGAAGGTCTTCAATTGATCTCAATATGAATCTATTTGAGAATGACTCAGCAGTGACAAGCCACTCATAAAGATTGAGGTCAACTTTACTTATGGATCCAATATTTACAAAGCCCTCCCAGGAAAGCCAGCCTGGAAGGAACCTGGCGTACAAGATCCCAGCCCTAGGTGGTCAGGAAGGTCACTTGCTGGCAGGTCAGGAACCTCAGCAAATTTTGGAGTGGACGTTGAGCGTCATGGAAGACGCAATACATAGAGGTAGGGGAAGTTTAGGCCAAGTAGAAGATGAGCAGCGTGCAGGTCAGCCCCTTGCAGAAGACCACATAGGAGTAGGTGGTGGCCAGGCACGAGAGCCAGACAGCCATACCCTACAGATCCACCACCATGTAGACTCCATCCCGCCACCCACCTGCCAGGCACCCATGGGCCACAAACACAGCCTCCTGGTGCTCTGAAGTCTGCACATAACCTCTCTAGGGCAGGGGTGAGCAACCTTTTTGTGAGTGCATGCCAAAACCAGCAAAATCTCTGACTCAAAATTCTTCTGCGTGCCAACCCTAATTTTTGAGAACATGTTACGCCTACTTGATATCTCTTAAGGTGTACGTATATGAAGAACCTTGAAGAAATAATACAATTCATTCGAGCGACAAAAACACAGTATATGATGATGAAAAATACATTTATTTTTTAATGTATACATGTACACTGATAGTCTGACATAAAACTTTATGACTCCATTTGATATTATCAGTGGGACTTTTGCTGCTGCTTCACCGATGACAGAAATTTTACATCAGGTTTATATTTCGTGACCTTCAGAGATATGCACAAGCTACTGCTTTCATCCGTCAGGCTACTCCTATTATGAGACTTAACAAAATTCATCACTGAGAACAAAGATTCACAGTGTATGTGGATGAAACCAAAACACTGGTCGGATCTAGGAAAGCAGGGAGAGTTAAGGCAGAGGCATAGAAATTGCTCTTCCCCTCTCTCGTCAATCCACGTCTATGGTCTTTAAGATAACTTGGGCCTCCGCAAGGACCATTGGCCACTGAGCTCGCCGAAGGAGTGACGAGGCAGTGGCCAGGCTGGGTCACATGTGGGAAGCACCTCCGAGGTTATATACTTTTAAAAGTAAAAGGAGATCAGTGATGATTAAAAGAGAGAGAGAGAGTGAGGGAGAGAGAGAGATGTGTTTTTCCACGTATTTATACATTCATTGGCTGCTTTTACATGTACCCCCATGAGGGAATGGAACCTGCAACCTTGGCATATTGGGACCGTGTTCCAACCAACTGAGCTACCTGGCCAGGGCATCAACTTTAACTTACTCAGTCTTCTCATCTGAGACCATTCAGCTTTTGCTGGATCCTGTAACTATGGTGGAGAAGGTCCTTGAATGTAAATCAGGAGTCCTGGATTCTAATATGATTAAACATCATACAGCTGTGTGAACTGCGGCTGCCACCTCCCCTCTTGGGTCTCTATGGAAAAGGACAGAAACTCTCATACTGCAGAACTCAACAGCTGTGCCACTGTTTATTCATATATGCAGTAAACTGCTCACTTGAGGATTCCACTTCAGCTTTGACAACTGTATACTCATATGTAATCATTACCCAATCAGAACAGAAAGTTTCCACCACCCCAGGAAATCCCCTTTGCCCCTTCTAGTCAATTCCCATTCATCCCTATAAGAGATAGTCACTTCCTCACCGGCTTTTAATAAAACTCAACAGAGGAAAATATATATGTATGTGTGTATATATATATAGGCGCCTTGGAAAATGTAAATTAAGGTCTTATCCAAGAATATGAAGGTGTTGTGACTAACTATAATGTACCATATTAGTAGTCTAAATAAAACATCATATAGTCCCAATGAAACTGAAAAGGCATTTAGCAAAAGTAAATACCTATTCTCATCATTTCCCATCCCACCCTCATTTTAAACAAGAAGTTTATTTTAAATAACAAGATGCTTGACTTGAAGGGAAGACTATCTAGGTTTTATTTCTTTTAGAGTAATTTATTCCTATTAAAAGACAGATTATCCTACATATAAGCTACATACAAAAAAGTTGTAACATTGTCCCTAGTTTATAATGATAAATGAAAAAACATAACTTGCTGGAATATAAAGATAAGTGTTGAATGAGTATGCAACTAATAGAGAAAGGGGCATTTCCACAGAACCAGTATTTTTCCCCACCCCATCTCTATTTGATGTTGATCAGAACATACCATTGTCCACTTAGTTAAAAAAATGAAAATGCTGTGCACATACATCAGTTATTTTATGTATAGGAAAGGGGGGAAAGGGGGAAGATGAAAAAATAGAGAGAACTTGACTGTAGCAGTCAGAACGTGGTGAAACAAAATTGTGGTTTTCTAATTGAGAATGTCTTGTTCTGAAGGATCAGAGTTCCAGAGTAAAGTAGGAGTTCCCTTTTCACCTGACACTTCCTGTCTGCTGCTGGAACATGATCAATTCTATCTTCATCCTCCATTTCCAACAGTACAGATGTGTCTGTTTCACTGAATGGTTACCTGTCAAATTGGAATCTGATCTGCCTCATTGACAAACCCTGCCATTCACAACAGGTTTTCATTAGTTTACTAAGTGGTGTCTTGCATGGCACCACAGAACCATCCTTCTCTGCCACCTTCAAATTAATATGATAGATCTCAGTTTTGACTCCTTCCTTGGACTTTTGTTGGCCATGGCAAGTGCTAGAGTCTCCTTGACTGTCACTTCACAAAAAAGGTACCAGATCCACACCAATCAAGCACAGTAGCAGCACCAGGAATGGCAGAAGAAAGAGGTGGCAACACTTATTCTTAAAACAGATCAGAATAGGGGGATGAATATATCATGATAAAATTTTCTGTTGAAAAACAAGAGCCAATGTCATTAGTAATGGTGAAAGGCCTTTAGGCCTTCCCAATGAAACCAAATCAAAACCAAAATGCCTACCTTCTCAAACCATCATTGAACATAGTACTGAAAGTTCTAGCATATGCAATAAGACATGAAACAAAAATAAAAAGCAACTTCCTTCCAGTCAAGGTGGCAGTGTAGGTAAATGTGGTACTCGAATCCTCCCACAACCACATCAAAATTACAACTAAACTACAGAACCACCATCATTCAGAACCACCTGAAAACTGGCTGAATAGAAGTTCTAGAACGAGGACATTAAAGAAGCCACCTTAAGACTGGTAGGAGAAGTGCAAATGCTGAACAGGTTGGTCCCACACCCAAGTGTGGGGGATAAAAATTGGGAGGGATTTATCAGCTGCTGAGGTTCCCCATGAGGAGCCATCAACCTGGCTACACTGTTTGCTCTGCCTTGGTGATTCCCTGAGGATCCACTCCACCCAACTTTTGGGTCCACCCGAACTCCTCTTTCCAGTGGCTTTTCCATATGAATGGCCTGTCTTGGCTCATGCTTCGGATTTTTCCTAAAATTTCCCAAGTAAGCAGCATCTGGCCTCAGTAAGCCCTGTACTTCTTGCTAAGTGGCCCCACGTCTGGCACTAGTGGCAGCCCACTATGGTTCACAGGTTGATCTTACCTGGTCACCTCCAAACCCAGCACAAGTAGCAACCATCTGTAGACTACTTTGTAGCTCATGCTGGGTGGCTGTGGGCAGAACACATGTGGCAGTTGACCTGGGTCTGCACCTCTCAGGAGGCCTCAGAGTCAGCACATCCAGTGGACAGCTTCAGACTATTTCAAAGCACCACTACCTAACCACCTCCACAAGCAACACACTCAAGGAGCAGACTCAGTGGGCACCAGAGCCCCACTGAAGTAAGTCCTGCTCTGTGGGGTGAGCCCCTGCATAGTTGATTCTCCACAGTAGTTGGAGATCAGTGGTCTGTGATCCCAATCTTTGCAGTCAATTGGCTTTGGGGTAAATCAGTCCCATTGACATACCCACAGCAATCAAGACTCAATTACAAGAAGCAGGTGTACAGAGCTCACACAGGTGTTGCACCTCAAGTGCCCAGCTTGTGTGATCAGGGAGGCTGTGCCACTGGCTGTGCATTAGGCCACTCTACCAAGCCTGGCTCTACCTAAGACATAGAAACAAACACAGGGAGGCTGCCAAAATGAAGAGATAAACATGTTCCAAATGAAAGAACAGAACAAAGCTCCAGAAAAAGGATTAAACAAAATGGAGACAAGCAATCTACTAGATGCACAGTTCAAAACATGGCACATGTAAGGATGCACAATTAACTTAGGTGAAGAGTAGGTGAACTTAGTGAGAACTTCAACAAAGAGATAGGAAACATAAAAACAGGTAGAAAACATAAAAGAGAACCAGTCAGAAATGAAGGCTACACTAACTGAAATGGAGAATGATTTATAGGGAATCAACAGTGGAGCTGATGAAGCTGAGGATGAAGTCAGAGGTTTGGAAGATAAGAAAGCAAAACATACCCAATCAGAACAGCAAAAAGAAAGAAGAATCCAAAATAATGAGAATAGTGTAAGGAGCCTCTGGGACAACTTCAGGCATACCAACATTTGCATCATGGGGATGCTGGAAGAAGAGAGAGAGCAAGTAACTGAAAACCTATTTAAAAAATAACAGTGAAGGAAAATTCCCCTTACCTGGTGAAAGAAATAGGCATACAAGTCCAGGAAGCATAGAGAGTCCCAAATAAGATGAACCCAAAGAAGGCAGGTCAAAGACAAAGATCATCTTAAAAGTAGCCAGAAAAAAGCAGTTAGTTACCTACAAGGGAGCTCACATACGACTGTCAATTGATTTCTCAACAGAAACTTTGCAGGCCAGAGGGATTTTTAAGAAATATTCAGTGATGAAAAGCAAGGACCTACAACTAAGATTACTCTACCCAGCAAAGCTATCATTTAGAATTGAAGGACAAAGAGCTTCCCACACAGAAAACGTTAAAAGAGTTCATCATCAAGCCATCTATACTAATAAAAGGGTAATATGCTAATTAGACTGGGTCGACTGGACATCTTTCAGTCATCCTGCCTTCCTTCCAGACAAAGCCACAGTGTCAGGGAATGAGGAAGAAGTGGTTAGGGGTGATCAGGCGAGGGCGGTTAGGGGCAATCAGGCAGGCAGGCAGAGGGGTTAGGGGCGATCAGGCAGGCAGGCAGGTGAGTGGTTAGGAGCCAGCAGTCCCAGCTGTGAGAGGGTTGTTCCATTGCCAGTTGGATCGGGCCTAAACCAGCAGTCGGACATCCCCCGAGGGATCCCAGATTGGAGAGGGTGCAGGCGGTGCTGAGGGACACCCCCTGCCATGCATGAATTTCATGCACTGGGCCTCTAGTTATTAAATGAAATGTTAAAGGATCTTCTTTAAGCAGCAGAAGAAAAAGAAAAGATAAAAATATGAACAATAAAATGTCAATAAATACATATGTATCAACTACTGAATCTAAAAACCAAATAAATGAACAAGTAGTATTGAAACAGACTCATAGATACAGAGAACGTTTTGATAGTTGCCAGATGGGAGAGGGGTTGGGAAGATGAGGGAAAGGATCATGGGATTAAGGAGTACAAATTGTTACAGAATAGTCATGGGATGTAAAGTATAGATTAGGGAATATAGTCAATAATATTCTAATAACTATGTATGGTGTAAGATTTATTGGGATGATGATTTAATAAATTATATAATGACTAATCCCTGGGCTGTATACCTGAAACTAACATCATAATGTATGTCAACTGTAATTGAAAAATAAAAAAATGATTATAAATAAATAATATTTAAGATATTTCATAAAATGCAGAATCTGCATTTAAGAAGATCGCAGACTAAAAACAAACAAACAAAAAACCCAAAGCCCTAGCTGGTTTGGCTCAGTGGATAGAGCATTGGCCTGTGGACTAAAGCAGGGGTGGGCAAACTTTTTGACTCGAGAGCCACAATGGGTTCTTAAACTGGACCGGAGGGCCGGAACAAAAGCATGGATGGAGTGTTTGTGTGAACTAATATAAATTCAAAGTAAACATCATTACATAAAAGGGTACGGTCTTTTTTTTTTTTTAGTTTTATTCATTTCAAACGGGCCGAATCCGGCCCGCGGGCCGTAGTTTGCCCATGGCTGGACTAAAGTGTCCCAGGTTGATTCTGGTTAAAGGCACATTACTGGATTTTGGGCCCGATCCTCAATGGAGGTGTGCAGGAGGCAGCCAGTCAATGATTCTCTTTCATCATTGTTTCTGTACTCTCTTTCCCTCTCCCTTCCTCTCTGAAATTAATAATAATAATAAAAGAGGGTCCCAGACTAACTGCAATGTGGCCTCTAAAACAGAAAAAAAATTAGAGAAAAATGGGTGGAATAGCATTAATAATAATAGTAATAATAATAGTAGTAAAATAACAACAATAAAGGAAAACTAATTATATTGATGTTAATATCTTAGTTTTGGCAATGTTCCATGACTATTATGTAAGATGTTAATATTAGCAGGAGCTAGGTGAAGAGTATAGGTGAATCCTCTGTACTGTCTTTTCAACTGTTTAAAATTTTAAATTACTACAAAATTAAAAAATATTTGAAAAATAAACTAAAAGGCAAGACTCTTGGAAGGGAGATAGTAAAATAATCACAATTTTTTCCTCTAATATGATTGCATAGTTTAAAAATCCTAAGGTTTAAACTACAATAAATAAAATAAATTTATGTCTGGATAATTAGAAACCCTTAGCAGAAACAGCCAGTTAAAAATGCATTTACTAGAGGATCTAATTCATCAGGGTTACAGTACAAAGAATTCACCTTGATAAGAAATAGAAATAATTTATTTGAAGAAAAATCACACCTTTTAATTGAATTGTAATAAAATGCTTGGATTGATATCTTCTTTGATAAGAAAAATATTGAAAAAAAACCTCTCAATTCTTCCTATCTGTTTGATAGTAATGAAACTGCTCCTCATTGGTACTGTTGTGCAAAGACCTTTGCTCTTGTTAATCTAAATGTAAGATTCTCCTAGAACAGTGATGGTGAACCTATGACACACGTGTCAAAGGTGACATGCGAACTCATTTTTTTTTGTTGACTTTTCTTTGTTAAATGGCATTTAAATATATAAAATAAATATCAAAAATATAAATCTTTGTTTTACTATGGTTGCAAATACCAAAAAATTTCTGTATGTGACATGGCACCAGAGTTAAGTTAGGGTTTTTCAAAATGCTGACACGCTGAGCTCAAAAGGCTCACCATCAGTGTCCTAGAACAATATCAGATAGAAGCATGGTGGGAGAGGGGTTCTTATAGGAACACCCAGGAAGTGGAGAATGGACAAAAGGGATGAACTTTCCCTCTTGGCCACACCTGACTTGTACCAGGTAGACAATCCTTTTCGTGCTGCAACAGACAGGAATTGAGGGATTTGGAAAATCCAGAGCTGGCTTTTTTTATTGCCACCTCCCTGACCAGCTACCTTACATGGAGAGCCACAGCCTGAGGACCTGCTGTCGGGGCATCTGGATGGAGCAGGGCAGCTCTGTCCTCACAGGCAAAGGGAGCTCTCAGTATTCCCAGTGACAGTGGGTAGCATTCAGGACCCTCCATGGCACCGTGTGCATGTTCTGAGCAACAGAATTAATGTGATCCTTCTTTCATTCATTCACTTGAACAGCCAACATTTACCAAGCACATGGTTTGTCAGGCACTAGGCAAGATTCTTTCCTTGGAACCTTGAATAAAGAAATGAAACAAGGTGGGACCCCTCCCACACAGAGGCGATAGTGTTCTATGCAAAAGTGTGCAGCCTGGGCTCCATTGTCTGGGTGAGCTTTTCAGTGACTTACCACAGTGGAGAGAAAAAGCAGAATCTAGAATAAGAAGAGCTGGAGTTTGATTATTGAACGGTAGGAATCTCACCTGAGCAAGTGTCATTATCTTTCAGGGCCTCAGCTTTCTGAATCTGCAATAATGGGCTGCTAATACCTCCTCACAGAACTGGCAGAGGCATCCAATAAGACAGTGGATGTAAAGCATCTACATCAGGGTCAGGTAAATATTAGGTGTCCAGTAATATTCCTTACTGGATTCCTTACGTCTACGGCGAGTACTATTTGCCGTCATCATACCTTTAGTCATGGATATTTTGAACATGCCTAAGAATCATGCACACGGTGCCATGGAGGGTCCTGAATGCTACCCATTGTCACTGGGAATACTGAGAGCTCCCTTTGCCCATCTGCTCCATCCAGATGCCCCAACAGCAGGTCCTCAGGCTGTGGCTCTTCATGTAAGATAGCTAGCTGGTCAGGGAGGTGGCAATAAAAGAGCCAACTCTGGATTTTCCAAATCCCTCAATTCCTGTGTGTTGCAGCATCATTGTACAAGATAAGGCGAAAGGATTTCTACCTGGTACAAGTCAGGTGTGGCCAAGAGGAAAAGGCTCTGGGCAGCCCTCCTTAACCCTCCTTTGGGCAGCCAGGTTCCCAGGAAAGAGAGAGCTCAGAATTAGCCATTCAATGATCAAAGACTTTTCTTGGACAGGATGAAAAAAGTTGGGGGAACTTCGAATATAAGTAATGTCAAATGTCTCACTTTTTGTGCATGGCAAATATTTAAATACAAATGGCCTAAAACAGGAAGCAGCAGAAGAAAATAGATTCAGAGTAAAACACAAGCAGGAAGTTGACAATTCTGGCAATCTTGCCTAGCCCTTGCCTCCCATTTGCAGCCCCCAACTCGGGCAACCTTCATCAAGGGCCTTCATAATTAGAAATAACAGCCACTTGGGAAGCCTAAATGGATCTAGTGATGAAAAAACACATTGGGACAAACATGTCTCCATAAGATCAAGATTTATAAAAAAAAATTATTGAGAACACTCTTTGTATTAAAAACCAAAAAGAGAGCCCTGCCCAGTTTTCTCAGTGGTTAGAGCATTGGCCCACACACCAAAGGGTCGAAGGTTTGATTCCCAATCAAAGGCATGTACCTCAGTTATGGGCTTGATCCCTGGCCAGGGCAGGGGCACATGCGGGAGGCAACTAATCAATGTTTCTCCTTTCTCTCCCTCTCTCTCTCTACACCTCCCTTCCACTCTATCTAAAAGCAATGGAAAAATATTCTTGGGTTTACGACCAAAATAAAAAAATAGAAACAAAAAGACATATGAAGTCAAAAAACAAACAAACACAAAACTGGGGCGAGGGTGGGTTAAGAATGTTAACAGAATTATCCAGTCTGCAAAATATGTACAATCTGTAAAGGAAAAAATGGAAATAGAAAGCAATAAATGTTTGTGTCAAGTGACTAGTATATTTCCAAGGAAGGACAAAACTTTGGGGATGAGATGGAATGAAGGAAAAACTCTAATGTAATTGCAATAAGGATGGTAGAGAAGATAAAAGAGGACACTCCCTTCAAGGTGAGGCCTGGGCCACAAGGAATGAGCCCAAAATAGCAGCCACTGGCTGGATTGGAGGTCAGGGAGAGAAAGGAGAGTAAAAGGTAAGGATGGAGAGGCTGGTAAAGGTGAGGCTATAGGAGGCGAAGACCAGAAAGTGAAGGCTTTCCTCTGTTGTAATATAAACAATAATGTGTTAGAAATACGTAATGTACTTCATAGTCTTAAACTCTCTTTCCATGTGTTGCTACCTTTGAGCAAGAAACCATTCCTGTGTGTCTCCTGAAACCAGAGATGCAACCACTAGAAAAGAATTTGCTACAGGGAGGAAAATGTGGTTGACAAAATTTGGGGGGCCCTTGACTGCATTTGTAATTATTTTATGTTTTAGGCAAAATTATTAAGACATTAAAGTCCACTGCATTATTTTCTACATCTTTTGGTATGTCTAAAAAAATTTACAACGTAAGAGAAAGATAGGAAGAAAGGGAGGAAGGAAACAAAGAAGGAAGAAAGAAAGGAAAGGAGAGGGTATAGTCACCTTATCATTGCAGACAGTTGACAAGATGTCTCAGATTCCATCCTTCATACCAACAGGGATTTGGATCTGCGTGGTTATCGTCTTGACGGACCTTTAATAAACCAGTACCCCTGCAATAAGCCAGTCTGAAGGAAGAGGTGAGGCTATGGAATAGCCATCAAGACTCCTGGAAATGTGGGCACAGCTCTCAGGGAAGACAGCTAGAACCTTCAACAGCCCCGTGTTCCATTTCTGGCAGAGCTACTCCTACTCTACGACTGAAACAGTGTACATGTCTGAAGGCTGTGACTGTGTCCCTTTACAATAGGAAAACTGAGGGTCAGGGAGACCAAAAGTTGTCCCTGACTGTCCGTGCTCATCTTCAGGTTTTACTGTCTCTCATCACTTGTCCTCTCTCTCCTCCATCCCTGTGGACACACCACTCCTCTCCCTGCCCAGTTATTGTAAAAGGTCTGCCCTTTAACAGCTGTCCCTCTCCTCCACACGTTGGACCCAGGACTCCAGAACTGCCCATTTAGTGTGTTTCAGTGCCTCTGGCTGAGGGCCATTACCAACCACCAATCCTCTGAACTAGACTCATCTACTAGCAGATTATTTTTTTCCAGTGAAGGACAGTTTACAATAAGGGTTCTTTTACCTTTCTTTTTATTTTGTACACCAAATCTGAAATGTGCTGTAACAGACATTCTTTTTTTTTTTTTAATATATTTTATTGATTTTTTACAGAGAGGAAGGGAGAGGGATAGAGAGTTAGAAACATCGATGAGAGAGAAACATCGATCAGCTGCCTCCTGCACACTCCCTACTGGGTATGTGCCCGCAACCAAGGTACATGCCCTTGACCGGAATCGAACCTGGGACCCTTGAGTCCGCAGGCCGACGCTCTATCCATTAAGCCAAACCGGTTAGGGCCTTTTTTTTTTTTTTTAATGAAGTTGAATGTTTTATTATTAAGCCTTCTTGTTTTCCTGCAAGGCTGTTGCTTCACTATAAAAATAACACCAGCAAACTCAGTATTCTGCAAAATTAAGATGGCATTATTTGTCATCAGACATTTGTTAACAATGAACAAAAACTTTTCTCCACTGCCAAATCCAGAGATGGATATAAATAAGTTATAGTATGATATCAGGCTTAATAGATAACAATGTTATCCTTGAATTACATAGTGGGATTAGAGGGAGCATATCTCAACATAATAAAGACCATATATGACAAACCTACAGCCAACATCATATTCAATAGACAAAAACTAAAACCACTTCCCTTAAGAACATGAACAAGAAGGGTGTCCACTTTTATTACTCTTATTAAACACTAGTGTCCTGGTGTATGGATTCATGCACACTGAAAGGAAATTAATTAGAAGAAATATTTTAATATCCCTATTCACCCTTTCTCTATAAGTGTTAACCAAATTCATGATTGATAATGACAGATCAAATCATATGCATGCGATTGGTGCCAGCGAGAGCTTTATATGTATCGTGTATGTGCGAGTTAACTTAGCCTTTTATAGATACAGAATCAACTTGCTTAATTACACCTGCTTTCTGATTTAGCTAAACTTTTTCCAGCCCAGTGAAGCACTCCAACTTCTTTTTCAGGTAATTGTCAGCAACACAGCAGTAAATATCAACACTAAGTAGGTTATTATTGTAGATCATGCAGGGATAACAAAGGGTAAAATATTTAACTGTAGTAGTGTTTGACTATAATTCTGCACAGTGTGAAAACCTGAAGTCATTTTCAAAGTCGACCATTTGTTACTTCTTTTCAGTCGAGTCAAGTTTCTAAACTTTCTAAATCTCCGTTTTTCTGGCTAAGGAAAAGAAAATAGGATGCTACCAAGTCTCCTATCTACCTACTCTGGGACTTCTGTGAGGATCAAATGAGATGAGGCACGGGAAAATGCTTCACAAACATTTGGTTAAACTGTAAAATGTTGCACCTGGCTCTAAAGCAAGTCAGGTTCCTGGGCTGAAAAAACTCTAAGGAGGCTAGTTGCTAGGGAGAGGAAGCCGGACGTTGCTACGTGACATCATTACCCGGTTCCCACAGCCTCCATTTCCCGGCTAGGCTGGGCTGTGGGCCACATTTTGTGGCATGGGGTCTTGGCAGCATTGGCTTCAATTTGATGGAGTGTTGGGGAGAAACCAATATGGCAGCATAGGTAAACATCTGAAATTGCTGCCTCTCACAACCACTTCAAAAATACAACTAAAAGACAAAACAGGCATCATTAAGAACCACAGGAAGGCTGGCTGAGTGGAAATTCTACAACTAGAAGGAAAGAGAAAAGCACACTGAGACTCAGAGGAGGTGCGAAAGTGCAGAGGTACGGAGGCGCACACGGCAAGAGCTGACAACTGAGGACGCGGCTGTCTTTTTGAATTGGGAGGGATTCACAAGCCCCCGACTGCTCTAAACTCCAGTTCTGGGTGAGTCTCTGGGGACCTAGACTCATACGGGGAGAAACTGGACTGTCTGGCAGCGGGTAGAACTCGGAACTCGAGGGCGGCTTTCCCTCAAAGGTGCTTGCAGTGATTACCAGGACACTGAGACTCGGGGCCCCTTAGGGCAGGGCTGAGGATCAGCCATAGCTGCTTTTTCTGCCCTGTTGATTCCCTGAGACCCCGCCCCACTCAAGCTGCCGCAAAGGCTTTTGCATATGAATGCCCTGGCCCTTTGCAATCTGAAAATTACCTAACAAACTGCAGCTGGGCCAGACAGACCCAGAACTTCGAAGAGAAGGCCCAAGGCCCTGCAGCAGCTTGCATTGCTTCACAGCTGGGCCTCATTTGGGCACCTCCAAACCCCAAACAAGGAAGGGGAATCTGCAGATCTCTCTGTAGCTCCTGCTGGGTAGCCTCAGGCAGAGGCTAAATTAGCACCTCCTTAGATCCAAGAGCCAGTGTACCCAGTGGTCAGAGTGGGACAATTCAATTACAACTCCTCAAATCCATAAGGGACACACTCAGGGGGCAGACTCAGTGAGCACCAAAGCTCCACTGAAGCAAGTCTTGCCTCATAAGGGTGTCTTCAGCACAGAAGTTCTTCCATCGTAGACACAGCTGATTCTCACAGCCAATTGGCCTGGAGGTCAATTCCTCCCAGTGATACCTACAACAATCAAGGCATAACTACAACAAGACTGTGCACAAAGCCCCCAAAGGGGTGCACCAAGAGTATCCACCTCAGGTAATTGGGGAGGTTGAGCCACTGGGCCCTATAGGACACCTAGCACACAAAGCCACTCTACCAACACAGGGAAGCATAAAAAATGCGGAGACAAAGAAATAGTCACAAATGACAGAAATGGAGGAAAGCAAATGACTGTATATAGAGTTAAAAACCACACTTTTAAGGTTTTTCAAGAACTTTCTAGAAACCACCAATAAATTTAGTAAGACCCTCAAAAAGACTGGTGAACCCGCCGATAAATATAGTGAGACCCTCAAGAAATATAGTGAGACCCTAGAGGTTATGAAAAAGGACCAACTAGAAATTAAGCGTACACTGACTGAAATAAAGGATATTATGCAGAGTTCCAACAGCAGACTAGAGGATCGCAAGAATCAAGTCAAAGATTAGAAATATGAAGAAGCAAAAAACACCCAACTGGAAAAACAAAAATAAAAAAGAATCCAAAAATATGAAGGTAGTGTAAGGAGCCTCTGGGACAACTTCAAGCGAACCAACATCCGAATTATGGGGGTGCCAGAAGAAGAGAGAGAGCAAGATATTGAAAACCTATTTGAAGAAATAATGACAGAAAACTTCCCCTACCTGGGGAAAGAAATAGACTTACAAGTACAGGAAGCGCAGAGAACCTCAAACAAAAGGAATCCAAAGAGGACCACACCAAGACACATCATAATTAAAATGCCAAGAGCAAAAGACAAAGAGAGAATCTTAAAAGCAGCAAGAGAAAGACAGTTACCTACAAGGGAGCACCCCTACAACTATCAGCTGATTTCTCAACAGAAGTTATGCAGGCCAGAAGGGAGTGGCAAGAAATATTCAAAGTGATGAATAGCAAGAACCTACAACCTAGATTACTTTACCCAGCAAAGCTATCATTCAGAATTGAAGGTCAGATATAGAGCTTCACAGATAAGGAATAGCTAAAGGATTTCATGACCACCGAACCAGTATTATATGAGATGCTGAAAGGTATTCTTTAAGAAGAGGAAGAAGAAGAAAAAGGTAAAGATACAAATTGTGAACAACAAATACACATCTATCAACAAGTGAATCTAAAACTCAAGTGAATAAATAATCTGATGAACACAATAAACTGGTGAATATAATAGAATCAGGGGCATATAAAGGGAGTGGACTGACTATTCTTGGGGGGGAAAGGGGTGTGGGGGTGTGGGAAGAGACTGGACAAAAATTGTACACCTATGGATGAGAACAGTGGGTGGCGGGGATAGGCCAGAGGGTGGGGTGGGAACGGGGTGAAGGGGAGCTTTGGGGGGGGGGGGGGAAAGAGGAACAACTGTAATAATCTGAACAATAAAGATTTAATTAAAAAAAAAATTTGGTGGAGTGTTGCTCCGGGGTGGTGGCAAGGCCTATGTCCCACTTGGAGGAAGCCGAGTGTTGGTTTGTCAGCACTGTTTATTTTAAAATGGTCAGTGGGCATCATGGCAGCTCCTGCATTGAGCATCTGCCCCCTGGTGGTCAGTATGTGTCATAGCCACCGGTTGGATGTACAGACACTTACACTTAGCTTTTTGCCTTTTATATATACTGATAGTACTGGAAGTCATAGCCACAGCCATCAGACAAGAAGAAGAAATAAAAGGCGCCCTTATTAGCTGCACCAGTCTGCACCAGAAGATGCAAATTAAAACGACAACTAGGTATCACCTCACACTTGTCACAAACAACATGATATTGTACCTAGAAAACCCTAAAGATGCCACCAAAAAACTACTAGATTTAATAAATTAATTGAGGAATATAGCAGGATACAAAAATAAACACCCATAAATCGATGGCTTTTTTATGCACCAATATTGAATTCTCAGAAAGAGAAACTAAACAAACAATCTCATTTACCATTGCAACAAAAAATTAAGATACTTAGGAATAAAGTTAACTAAGGAGGTAAAAAGACTTGTACTCAGAAAACTACAGGATGTTGGAAAAAAGAGATAGAGGAAAATATAAACAAGGGGGAAAATATACTATGTCCAAGGATTGGTAGAATCAACATCATTAAAATATCCATATTACCCAAAGCAATCTCTAGATTCAATGCAACCCCTATTAAAATACAAACAGCATATTTCACAGATCTAGAATAAATACTTTAAAAATTTATATGGAACTAAAACTAAAAAAGACCCCAAATATCCCCAGCAATTTTGAGAAAGAAGAATAAAGTTGAAGGAATCACAACACCAGATATCCAGTTATGCTATAAAGCCATTGTAATCAAAACAGCCTGGTACTGGCATAAGAACAGGCATATACATGAATGGAAGAGAATGGAGAACGCAGAAATCGATGCAAGCTCAATTAATATTTGACAAAGGAGACGAGCATACAATGGAGTCAAGACAGTCTCTCCAATAAATGGTGTTGGGGAAAATTTGACAGGTACATGCAAAAGAATGAAAGTAGACCACCAACTTACACCATACACAAGAATAAACTCAAAATGGATAAAAGACTTAAGTGTAAATCGTGAAACCATAAAATTCCTAGAAGAAACCATAGGCACCAAAATCTCAGACATCTCTCATAGCAATATGTTTATGGATAAATCTCTTATGGCAAAGGACACTAAGGAGAAAATAAACAAATGGTACTACCTCAAAATAAAAAGCTTCTGCACAACAAAAGAAACCACCAATAAAACGAAAAGGGAGCCCACTGCATGGAAGAACATATTTGGCAATGATACATCTGATAAACCGCTAATGTCCAAAACATATAAGGAACTCATACAACTTAACAAAAGGAAGACAAACAATCCAATTAAAAAATGGGCAAACTGCCCAAGCCGGTTTGGGTCAGTGGATAGAGCATTAGCCTATGGACTGAAGGGTCCCAGGTTTGATTCTGGTCAAGGGCACATACCTCGGTTGCAGGCTCCTCCTTGGCCATGGCCCTGGTCAGGGCTCGTGCAGGAGGCAACAAATCAATATGTCTCTCTCACATTGATGTTTCAGTCTCTCCCTCTCTCTTCCACTCTTCCTAAAAATCAATGGTAAAATATCCTCAGGTGAGGAGTAACAACAACAACAAAAGAAACCCCCACACAAACAAAACAAAACAAAAAAAATTGGCAAAGGACCTAAATAGACACTTCTCCAAAGTGGAATACAGAGAGCCAAGAGACATCTGAAAAAATGCTCAAGGTCATTGATCACCAGAGATACAAATTAAAATCACAATTAGGTATCACATCACACCTATCAGAATGGCTACTATCAACAAAGCAACAAATGACAAGTGCTGGTGAGGATGTGGAGAAAAGGGAACCCTAGTACACTGCTGGCAGGAATGCAGACTGGTGCAGCCATTATGTAAAACAGTATGGAGTTTCCTCAAAAAATTAAATATGGAACTGCCATTTGACCCAGTGATTCAGCTTCTAGGAATATACCCTAAGAAACCCTGAAACACCATCAGAAAGAATGTTTGCACCCCTATATTCATAGCAGCACAATTTACAATAGCTAAGATCTGGAAACAGGCCATGTGCCCATCAGTAGATGAATGGATTAGAAAACTATGGTACATTTACACCATGGGATACTAAGCAGCAGTAAAAAAGAAGGCTCTCTTGCCCTTTGAGTCAGCCTGGGAGGGACCTAGAGAGCATTATGGTAATTGAAATAAGCCAGTAAGAGAAGGACAAGTATCACATGATCTAAGCTATATGTGGAATCTAATGAACAAAATAAACTGATGGACAAAATAGAACCAGAGACACAAGCATGGAACAGACTGCAAGGGAAGGTGGGAAGGGATCAAAAAAAGACACAGACAATAGGGTGGTGAAGGCGGGGGAGGGGGGAGGGACATATGTAATACTTTCAACAATAAAGATTAAAAAAAAAAAAGAAGAATCTAAGAGGAAAAGGAAATCCAGAAGAGAGGCTGCAGTGGGTTCCTCCAGCTTGCCCGGCAGCAGGAGGGAACAGTAGGGCTGACATGAGAGAGCATGAGAACCTGAGACCACAAGCCACAGGATGGACCTGGAGTTACCAGGACAGGTGAGGTTGTGATGAGGGAGGTGTGGAAGCCTCCTGGTGACCTGAAATCAGACCCACTGGTCCTGACCTCTGTGTCCTTCATTCTATCCACCCTTGTTCACTGGGGTTTTGCTCTGAGCCAGGGACCTGGCTACTGAGATGCTAAGATCAAGCCCCTGACCCAGAAACCTCCTGCCTTACTGAGCTGCAAAGTGACTCTGGGTGGGTGATGCCCGAGTGTTACAGAGAACCGGAATACATCAAGCAATGCTCGGAGAGTTTGGAGTCACACTTTATTATTACGCGCGGGGGCACAGAGAAAAATGCCTTTCAAATTCAGGGCAACGCTACAAGCAGAACTTCCCTTTTTTATTAAAGAGCCAGCCCTACATGTGCTTAGTGGTTATCTCGCCGGTGGCCTTGAGAACAACACGGTTCTGTCCAATTAAAAAATGCACCTGGCATGGCATTGAGAGTACGGGCGTGTCTAGTCTCTGGCCTACAAGGTCAGACAGCTAAGTTTATCTCCTCATCATTCAAGCAGGCTAAAGCAGACTAGAAAGCAAAGTTACTATTTTATTCTTATTTTTTAACATATTTGATTTTTTTTTTTTTTTACTGAGAGGAAGGAAGAGGGATAGAGAGTTAGAAACATCCATCAGCTGCCTCCTGCACACCCCCCACGGGGGATGTGCCTGCAACTAAGGTACATGCCCTTGACCGGAATCGAACCTGGGACCCTTGGGTCCTCAGGCCAACGCTCTATCCACGGAGCCAAACCGGTCAGGCATAAAGTCATTATTTTTTTTAGAATAAGAGGCCGTCTAAAAAATGGCAGAGAATTCCAAACAGTAGTTTTACAAAATGAGGGTTACCTTCTCACAAGTACCCGTCCATGAGCCGGGGGAGGGAAGGCGGGAGTAGAAGCTGGGAGTGGGCAGAAGGCCACAGTCGGGAAGTTGGGGGCATAGTCCCGGGATCCTGGATTCTTGTTGAAAGGCGATACTTTGGTTACCGGCCCAGAATCTGGAAGGGCGTGGACTTCTTCACCCCGCCCCCCCAACCCCCTGACGTGAAAGTGAGTCTAGGTGAGTCATTCATTTCCTTCTCCTCAGTCTCCCCCATCTTGAGCTCAGTCCGGGGAGCCTTTTGCAGGCAGAGCACCCCGCACCCGGCAGGCTGAGGGAGTCGCCCCCTCCCCTGAAACACACGGAAGACCCGCGAAGGCTCTGCCGCGGGGACCAGGTGTGCTCACGACAGCACGTGGCCGCGGGGAGTCCGAGTGCAGATGGCCTCCCGCCGCGCGGTGGGGCGCGCCGCCGCCCTGAAGGCACAAGGGGGAGCCGGGCCCCGGCCTTGGGCCCCCGGCACCCTGATCCTTGTCCTGTTACTTTTCCTGGTGCTGGTGAGTGCCCGCCGCCCCTCCTGGAGGGCGGGTGGGGGGCGGGGGGCAAGGAGACCAAACGGGGTTTTTGAGGGGCGTGCCTGGGCCTGTGCCGGCCGGACCAACCTGGGCAGAGTCTGGAGAAGGGGGGGCGGGGGGTGTCGGCCCCGCGAATGCGGAGACGGGGAACCCGCGCTGCTCCAGGTCCCCGGAAGGACCAGTCATTTCGGGGGGAAATCCACAAGGAAACTCCCGGAGCTTCTTTTCCCTTTTTCATTCTTGTTCACCTTGTAAGACTTGGCTGTGGCCGGTCGGTGGGCCGACAGCCGGCCAAATGCCGCTTTTCTTCGCACTTGACCGCATTTTAAATCCCGACTCTCCACTTGCTTCCAGTCCCCGCGCGGCGCGGTGAGGGCGCGCAGCCAGAGGTGTAAGGGAGGCGGAAAAAACTCCGCCTCAGGGCGCGTCCAGTTCATTCTGTTAAAAATAGAAACACTAACGCCAAACCGTGTATCACAGCTATCGTGAAAGTTTAGTTCTTATTTTAAAAAGGAATCAAGATTCAGAGAAGCGGTATCTATAATCACAAAGTAACGTGTGTTTCCCGGTGCATGTGGACGTAACCTGTGTCGACCAAGTAAAAACATCTGAAGGAGGCGGCGGGGGAGTGGAGCCCGAGGCCTCTGGCACCCCAAGCTCCTTTCCTGCTCCCTCTCAGGCTTGGCCTGTTGCTGCGCTTTTATGTTGTGAAGCTCATGGGGAGGGATCGCATGTTATGCTGGGAAGCTCGGGGGGAGTCCCGGTTAGAGGTCCATGCCTCCATGCAGACTTCTCTTGCTCCGTGTAACACCAGCACAACCTTTACTGTGGGTAAAGCAGACGCGGGGGACCAGTGCAATTTGCTCTTGACTCTTAGGACTATCTCTTTAGATAGGTGGTTCTCAACTTTCCTAATGCCGCCATCCTTTAGTACAGTTCCTCATGTTGTGGTGACCCCCCAACAAAAAATTATTTTCGTTGTTACTTCATAACTGTAATTTTGCTACTGTTATGAATTGTAATGTATTTAAATTATCTGATATGCAGGATGTGTTTTTATTGTTACAAATTGAACATAATTAAAGCATAGTGATTAATTACAAAAACAATATGTAATTATATATGTGTTTTCCGATGGTCTTAGGTGACCCCTGTGAAAGGGTCATTTGAACCCCAAAGGGGTCGCGACCCACAGGTTGAGAACCGCTGCTTTAGATGATACCCTGTGTTATAATAATCATTATGGTACTTAATGTTAGGACCTTAGAATGTAAATGTTAGGACCTTAGACTTAAAGCATGTAACTGGCCAAATGCTGCTTAAAGCATGTAACACATGCTTTAAGTCTTACATTCTAAGGTCCTAACATTAAGTACCATAATGATTACTATAACACCCTGTTTATGATTTTGCTAATTCCAACAGCATGGTGTTAGCTTGCTGGCCCGTTGTCTGCCCCGCATGTCCCTGTGTATGGCACAAATCCTCAGAAGTGAACTTGCTTTGTCAGGGGGTTAATTTTATATTTTCGTTTAGGTAATGACACACTGTTCTCCAGAAGGGCTGATACATTTTTCACTTAAACCAAGAGTCCACAGTTTTTCTGTTTCCCTACAGCCTTGCCACACTGAATTTTAATTCTTTGTAGAAAAATACCATTTTGTTGTGTGTGTGTTTTGTATTTTTCTTTCATAATTGAGATTTTAGCTTGTTTTAGGATAAGTATACGGATATTTCAATTCATACACAATCTTAACATACGTACCCAAATGTAAAGTCATGTCGTGCCTCTTTTCTGAAGTTATTCCAGTGGCTTCCGGCTTCAAATGTGGGGCTATTTCTTAGTAGAGTATCAAGTACCAAGATCTTCAAATGTTGATACCCTGTTATATCCGTCCCATCAATTCACAACGTAATGTCATATATGCTAAATAATCAAATTTTCAGTCTTTCACTGCCCATAAAGTTACTAGGAAAACTGGATTACCACACCAACAATGTCACAGATGCACAAAATTCTGACAGGGAGAGCCAAGATCAAGGAGTGGTTTTCTTTAGGAAACACTTCTACCAATAACACGGGAACAGAAGTGATTGAAAATGTTCAGGACATAGTAAATGCACGACTGGCTCCAAATTGCCATTTAGTATGCTTTGTATTATCCTATCTAATAATAGACAAACATGGTAATTAACCATACCTCCGCTACCCTTCCCATTGGCTAATCAGCAGGATATGCAAATTAACCCAACCAAGATGGCGGCCGGCAGCCATGCAGCTGAAGCGAGCAGGAGGCTTGCTTGTTCCAGTGATGGAGGAAGCCAAGCTTCCTCCCTGCTGCAGCCGGGCTCTGAGCTCCACTCTAAGCAACAAAGTTATAATTATAGAAGCTAAACAAACCCCAGATGCCTGCTTTCAGCAGGCCATGGCGTGGGAGCTGGAGTGGCAACAAAGTTTCAATTATAGAAGGTAAATAAATCCCAGAATATAAAAAAGAAAAAAAGGAGAGGCTGGGAGCTTCAGTCGCCAGCTTGGCCAGCCTGAAAACAGCCCTCAGCCCCTTATCCAGACTGGCCAGGCACCCCAGTGGGGACCCCCACCCTAAAGGGGGTGCGGGCAGCCTGAAAATAGCCATCAGCCCCTCATCCAGGCTGGCCAGGCACCCAAGTGGGACCTCACCCTGATCCGGGACACCCTTCAGGGCAAACCAGCTGGCCCCCACCCGTGCACCAGGCCTCTATCCTATATAGTAAAAGGATAATATGCAAACTGACCCTAACAGCAGAAAGACTGGTCACTATGACACACACTCACCACCAGGGGGCAGACACTCTATGCAGGAGCTGCCCTCTGTTGGTCAGTGAGCTCCCACATGGAGGAGCTCTGCTTAGCCACAAGCCAGGCTGATGGCTGCCAGTACAGAGGTGGTGGTGGGAGCCTCTCCCACCTCCTCAGCAGCGCTAAGGATGTCCAACTGCAGCTTAGGCCTGCTCCCCTCTGGCAAATGGACATCCCCCGAGGGCTACCGGGCTGCCAGAGGAATTTCTGATTGCCAGCTTAGGCCCAATCCCCCGAGGAGCAGGCCTAAGCCAGCAGGTGGTCATCCCCCAAGGGGTCCCAGACTGTGAGGGTACAGGCCGGGCTGAGGAACCCCCCACCCCAAGTGCACACATTTTTGTGCACTGGGCCTCTAGTAGGATATAAAAACAAGCCCATCTATGGCATGTTAAGCTGACATGCAGAACAACCAACGCCTCCCATAGTCAACATCCCACTATTTTCTGGTTATACCAAAAAATTAAACAACCAGCAAGTGATTTCACCTCTAACAAAAAAAAAGAAAAAAGGATTTCCACTTTTCCATAAGAAAAATGGGATGAGGTGGAATTCCCTCATTCCTAAAAATCTTTCTAGAGCAGTGGTTCTCAACCTTCTGGCCCTTTAAATACAGTTCCTCATGTTGTGACCCAACCATAAAATTATTTTCGTTGCTACTTCATCACTGTAATGTTGCTACTGTTATGAATCGTAATGTAAATATCTGATATGCAGGATGGTCTTAGGCGACCCCTGTGAAAGTGTTGTTCGACCGCCAAAGGGGTGTGACCCACAGGTTGAGAACTGCTGTTCCAGAACGACTAAAAAGCTTGCATTTAAAAAATGGATGATAAAAACATTCCTCTGGATTGTACAAGCAGAGAGGCAGGGACCACGGATAGACATGGCATTTGACATTAACCAGACTTGGCCTCTCTTTCTCCTGCCTCCTCTGAAGCTGGACCCTCCTCGTTTCCGCAGGTAGATCTTTAGGTTCCTGGTGGGCCGCTTTGGCCTGTTTTATGTTTGCGCCCCCTTTCCCTTCTGTTTGCACTTTTGTCTGCAGATTTAGGAGCTGGTGAGGCTGACAACCTCCGCAACCTCTTGGGTTCCTCCTTCGCAGCCCCCTGGGCAGAGCTGGCCTTCCTCCTGGGCATAGGAGGGCGTGTGTGTGTGTGTGTGTGTGTGTGTGTGTGTGTGTGTGTGTGTAGGGGGGAATAGGAGAAGGTGGGTGCTTGCTGGGGCTCAGGGGATTGGCTTGTGGGTGCCTGGAGCCTGGGCTTCCGGGCCTGATGTCGCTTCTCCCACCGCCCAAGCTGCTTGGACCTGCCTGTGGTGGTTTTTGCTTCCTCGTGGCTAGTAGAGATTTCCAAGGATCCAGGAGACATCTGAGCCTGGGAATGAGAACCAGGAGACCCAGATTACACAGCAGGGGAGGGTGGCAGGGGGACTGGAATCCCAGCTGTGCACTTGAACTGTGTCACCTGGGGCCAGTTATGCTCCCAGCCCTGCCTGTAGTGGGATGAGCCCATGTCCTTGGTCTGTTGGAAGGATGACATCAGATGAGGCCCAGTGCTGAGCGCTTCCCTGCCTCCAGGTCCTTGCTCTGCACTTGCTGGAATGGCCACCTTTCTGTGGGAGACTGTGGGAGCTCAAACCACGTCCTCAGGGTTGGTGTCGGTGTTCTGGTGCTGGGAGGGCCAGAGGGCACATGGTTTCCACCCAGCAGTGGCTGCACCGGTTTGCATGGGCACCGTGGAATCAGCTCCTTGAGGGGGGAGGTGTGCAGAGGGGCCAGACGTCCAGTGATGCAGTGGTGGCGCTGCAGGGGCACAGGTGCGTCCAAATGCTTTCAGCCGTCCCTCTGGGGGAACACCGAGGCCTCAGTCCCTGTCTTGGACCACATTCCCCTTGCCAGGGCTGGCAGAGAAGCCTGGCAACACCTTCCAGGTAAGGGTGGGGAGTGGGCGGCAGGAATGTGCACTGAGTAGCTTTGGGCAGCTTGGGTGCTGCACTCAGCTGGGCATTGTGCTGCCATTATTCCCTATCATTTTTCTAACAACCTGGGAGATAGGGATGGTTTCCCTACTGTACACAGGAAGAAAATGAGTCAGAAGGAAACAATTTTATTATTCTTTTGCCTGATTTCCTTTATAATAGCAGCCACCCTGGACCTTTACTTTTTGGGGAATATTTCCGTTTGTTGTGTTCTAGTCACAGTTAAGCGAACTGCTAAATAATATGATCTCCTGATATTTGCTTTTAAATTTTATGCCGGGGCTACCTACATGTGCCTTATTTGAGAGTTAGATTCATTAACTACTTACGACTAGGCATATTTTGAAAAACATGAAATGGCCGCAAGCACACACTGGCTTGTGCTAAGATGGCAAACGGAAGTTAAGGGAAAGGGAAGTGAGAACTGTACAGCTCTGTTAATATAGTTTTTTTACAGTAAGGTCCCCGCCTCCTCTCACGATTACTGTAGAATGTGAGAACTTTCATAAGCCTTAGCTCCTCCCTAGACGTATCGGACTGATTAGGCTTTCTTAAGGTTCCAGTCAGATTTTATCAGTTCCCCCATGTTGATCGAGAACATTCTCTGAAAGCATTGCTGATTAACAGTCAGGTCTTCCAACTTAAGCAAGTTTTTTTTGCCCCTCAATGTCAGGAAGGACCTCTCCTGGGTGTGGCCTCTTCCGTCAGAGAGGAAGTGCGTGGGTTCAGTCCAGGGGTAACAGGGAACAGGTGCAGAGCATAATAACAAACAGGAAGAATTCAAAAGAGAATTATGACAGCATAACAACAGAGTCTACATCAATTTAAACTAGGAGCTCAAACCTGCAGATAATGAAACACAGACCATTATTATCTTGGATTGATCAAAGTTCTTTTTTTTTTTTTTTTAATTGATTTTTAGAGAGAAAGGAAGAGAGAGAGAGAAACATCCATCTGGAAGAAAAACATCGATTTCTTGCCTCCTGTTCATGTCTGACTGGGAATCAAACCCACCATCTTTTGGTATAAAGGACGGCTGCCTCCTGTACACCCCACACCAGGGATGGAGCCCACAACCTCCTGGTTCATAGGTCAACGCTCAGTCACTGAGCCAAGCCGCTGGGTCTTTTTTTTCTTTAATCCCCCCCTCCTTTCCACAATAGCATAGGAAATGGAAACAAGGACATGTTCCTTCCAAGGAAAAGAGAAAAGAGAAACGTTTAGTAAGAATTAATAGTAAGAAAAGCAGATTCAGTCCTTCTGGTAATATGTTTCCTTCAGAAGTCACCTGCGTTAATTTTTGACAGCTGCAGTTTCTGGTCATCAGACTGAGGGATGTTCCTGTCAGGGTCTGGTGCCTTCTGTAGGTGTGAATCCTGTACCCACTCTACTGCCTGGAGTTTAGCAGCACACAGCTTAGTCAGCAGTACTTGGTAAGGGCCCTTTCAGTAAGGCTGGAGGGAATCTTTTATGAGATGTCTTTTTCAGTTAAAAAAAAAAAAAAAAAAATCTCCAGGTTGTAGAGTGGATTTTGAGTTGTTCATTCCCTTGGAGGGACTGGGAAAAGATTGTCCTCCAAGGAAATGATTATTTTCAATAGAAGCAATTAAGCCTTTACAATATTGAAATATGTTTCCTTTATATTGAAATAGGTTTCGTTTATATTGAAATATATTTCCTTTACCAACTGTGGATCAAAAGAAGTAGCAGCCAAACGCATGGGACGTCCTGTAATTATTTTGAAAGGAGAAAGCTTATGAGTCCCAAAGGGGGTGGACCCGAGATTTAAAATGACTAGTGGCAATGCTTTCGGCTAAGGTATTTGAAGAGTTTCTGCAAGTTCTGCCAATTGAATCTTTTTTTTGTTTTTAAAGATAGGATTTTTTCTTTTTTAATGAGGATTGAGCCTACAACCTGGGCATGTGCGCTGATCTCGAATTGAACCCGCGATCTCTCACTCTATGGGATGACACTCAACCAACTGAGCCACACCTTCAGGGCTGCCAATTGAATCATAATAATGTCATTAGTACGTTCAACTAAACCTGAGAATTGAGGATGGTGATCACAGTGAAAATGTTGTGGAACCAGCCAAAGAGCACAGACTTGTTGTAGCACTTGACCAATGAAATGGGTTTTTTGATCACTGAAGTTCAAGAGGAGTCCCCCAAGCAGGAACCCTCTTCTCTAACAGGACTTGAGCCACTGCAAAGGCATTTGCTTGTCTGCAAGGGAAAGCTTCAGTCCAGTGAGAAAACATATGTATCATGACTAAAACTCATTTATATTCATGAGATGGGGAAGCTGTATGAAATCTATTTGCCAAACCACAAAAGGTCCAGTAGGCAAATTTAATAGGCTTCCCTGGGCTGTGTTTGAGGTGGGTACTTTTTGTGGCCTTGTTAATATCTCCCCACCAATATTCATGAAGCTATCATTTTGTCAGTGGACCAGTGGTTTAATGCATGGAGAGTGGTCAGGAGCAAACATTTTAGAGTTCTTGGCAGGACTGGGTTGTTAGTTGGCTTGAACCAGAGCTTTCTCTTCTTGTTAAACCAGCAATTGTTGGATTTCCAATCTTGTTTTACTTCTTTTTGAAGCCAGTTGTTGGGATTCTCTGGCCAGTTTTTCTAAGTTTTCAACTGGGGAATCATCTCTTTGGACCATGACAGAGGTTTGACTGCTGCTGACACCTTTAAGGGCAGCATTCTTAGCAGAAATGTCAGCAGAGTGGTTTCGTTTACCTTCCAGAACGTCAAGTCTAGAATGCCGTAGAATCTTAATAATACTGTTTCCCTGAGCCATTGGAGCCATACTATAGTCACTACTGACTATATAGTACCCTCGGGGACTATGGTGAGCCCCATGTTTTTGAGTGAGTAACCCAAGGGTATCCCCATCCTTCTCATGCACAAAAGTGATAAGGGGCCCTGTCTGGGTTGCTTAGTTGGTTGGAGCACGGTTCCATGCACCAAAAAAGGTATGGGTTCGATTCCTGGTCAGGGCACATACCTGGGTTGTAGGTTCGATCCCTAACTGGTGCACGTAAAGGAGGCAACTGATTGATGCTTCCCTCTCACATGGATGTTTCTCATTTCTCTCTCTCTCTCTCTCTCTCTCCCTCCCTCCCTCCCTCCCACTCTATCTAAAAGCAATGGAAAAATATCCTTGGGTGACAACCAAAATAAAAAAATAAAAACAAAAAGACATATGAAGTCAAAAAACAAACAAACACAAAACTGGGGTGAGGGTGGGTTAAGAATGTTAACAGAATTATCCAGTCTGCAAAACATATACAATCTGTAAAGGAAAAAATGGAAATAGAAAGCAATAAATGTTTGTGTCAAGTGACTATTTTATTGCCAAGGAAGGACAAAACTTTGGGGATGAGATGGAATGAAGGAAAAACTCTAATGTAATTGCAATAAGGATGGTAGAGAAGATAAAAGAGGACACTCCCTTCAAGGTGAGGCCTGGGCACAAGGAATGAGCCCAAAATAGCAGCCACTGGCTGGATTGGAGGTCAAGGAGAGAAAGGAGAGTAAAAGGTAAGGATGGAGAGGCTGGTAGAGGTGAGGCTATAGGAGGCGAAGACCAGAAAGTGAAGGCTTTCCTCTGTTGTAATATAAACAATAATGTGTTAGAAATACGAAATGTACTTCATAGTCTTAAACTCTCTTTCCATGTGTTCCTACCTTTGAGCAAGAAACCATTCCTGTGTGTCTCCTGAAACTAGAGGTGCAACCACTAGAAAAGAATTTGCTACCGGGAGGAAAAGATGGTTGACAAAATTTGGGGGGCCCTTGACTACATTTGTAATTATTTTATGTTTTAGGCAAAATTATTAAGACATTAAAGTCCACTGCATTATTTTCTACATCTTTTGGTATGTCTAAAAAAATTTACAACGTAAAACAAATATAGGAAGAAAGGGAGGAAATGAGGGAGGAAGGAAACAAAGAAGGAAGAAATTAAAGGAGAGGGTACAATTCCCTTATCACTGCAGACAGTTGACAAGATGTCTCAGATTCCATCCTTCATACCAACAGGGATTTGGATCTGTCTGGTTATTGTCTTGACGGACCTTTAATAAACCAGTACCCCTGCAATAAGCCAGTCTGAAGGAAGAGGTAAGGCTATGGAATAGCCATCAAGACTCCTGGAAATGTGGGCACAGCTCTCAGCGAAGATAGCTAGAACCTTCAACAGCCCAGTGTTCCATTTATGGCAGAGCTACTCCTACTCTACGACTGAAACAGTGTACATGTCTGAAGGCTGTGACTGTGTCCCTTTACAATAGGAAAACTGAGGGTCAGGGAGACCAAAAGTTGTCCCTGACTGTCCGTGCTCATCTTCAGGTTTTACTATCTCTCATCACGCGTGCTCTTGCTCTTCCATCCCTGTGGACACACCACTCCTCTCCCTGCCCAGTTATTGTAAAAGGTCTGCCCTTTGACAGCTGTCCCTCTCCTCCACACGTTGGACCCAGGACTCCAGAACTGCCCATTTAGTGTGTTTCAGTGCCTCTGGCTGAGGGCCATTACCAACCACCAATCCTCTGAACCAGGCTCATCTACTAGCAGATTATTTTCCAGTGGAGGAGGGTTGATAATAAGGGTTCTTTTACCTTTCTTTTTATTTTGTACATCAAATCTGAAATGTGCTGTAACAGACATTCTTTTTTTTCTTTTTTTAATGAAGAAGTTGAATGTTTTATTATTAAGCCTTCTTGTTTTCCTGCAAGGCTGTTGCTTCACTATAAAAATAACACCAGCAAACTCTGTATTTTGCAAAATTAAGATGGCATTATTTGCCGAAACCGGTTTGGCTCAGTGGATAGAGCGTCGGCCTGT
Source organism: Myotis daubentonii (assembly GCF_963259705.1). Lineage (NCBI taxonomy): Eukaryota > Metazoa > Chordata > Mammalia > Chiroptera > Vespertilionidae > Myotis > Myotis daubentonii. The sequence goes on from NC_081844.1 coordinate 15,414,970, forward strand.
GGACTGAAAGGTCCCAGGTTCGATTCCGGTCAAGGGCATGTACCTGGGTTGCGGGCATATCCCCAGTAGGAGATGTGCAGAAGGCAGCTGATCGATGTTTCTCTCTCATCGATGTTTCTAACTCTCTATCTCTCTCCCTTCCTCTCTGTAAAAAATCAATAAAATATATTTTTTAAAAAAAGATGGTATTATTTGTCATTGGACATTTGTTAACAATGAACAAAAACTTTTCTCCACTGCCAAATCCAGAGATGGATGTCAACAAGTTACAATATGATATAAGGTTTAATAGATAACAATGTTATCCTTGAATTACATAGTGGGATTTAGAGGGAGCATATCTCAACATAATAAAGACCATATATGACAAACCTACAGCCAACATCATATTCAATAGACAAAAACTAAAACCACTTCCCTTAAGAACAGGAACAAGAAGAGTGTCCACTTTTATCACTCTTATTCAACACTAGAGTCCTGGTGGATGGATGCGTGCACATTGAAAGGAAATTAATTAGAAGAAATATTTTAATATCCCTATTCACCCTTTCTCTATAAGTGTTAACCAAATTCATGATTGATAATGACAGATCAAAACACACGCATGTGATTGGTGCCAGTGAGAGCTTCATATGTATCATGTATGTGCGAGTCAACTTAGCCTTTTATAGATATAGGATAAACTTGTTTAATTACACCTGCTTTCTGATTTAGCTAAACTTTTTCCAGCCCTGTGAAGCACCCCAACTTTTCTTTCAGGTAATTGTCAGCAACACAGCAGTAAATATCAACACGAAGTAGGTTATTATTGTAGACTAGGGGCCCGGTGCACGAAATTCGTGCACTGGGTGTGGGGGGGGGGGAGTGTCCCTCAGCCCAGCCTGCCCCCTCTCACATACTGGGAGCCCTCAGGCATTGACCCCCATCACCCTCCAATCGCAGGATCGGCCCCCAGCCCAGGCCTGATGCCTCTGGCCCAGGCATCAGGCCTGGGCAGGGGACCCCCAGACCCCTCCGATTGCTGGCTCTGTCCCTTGCCCAGGCCTGACGCCTCGGCCAGAGGCGTAGACCCCCATCACCCTCCGATCGCCTGATCGGCCCCTTGCCCAGGCCTGACGCCTCCGCCAGAGGTGTCAGGCTTGGACAGGGGACCCCCATCTCCCCCAGATCACTGGCTCTGGCCCCCGCCCAGGCCTGAGGCCTCTGGCCCAGGAATCATGCCTGGGCAGGGGACCCCCATCTCCCTCTGATGGCTTGCTCCACCCCCCGCCCAAGCCTGACGCCTCTGACCCAGGCTTCAGGCCTGGGCAAGGGGATCATCATATCCCCCCAATCCCCAGCTCTACCCCTCACCCAGGCCTGATGCCTCTGGCCCAGCCATCAGGTGTGGGCAGGGGACCCCCAGCCCCCCGCCCAGGCCTGATGCCTCGGCCAGAGGAGTTGACCCTCATCACCCTCCAATCACCAATCACCAGATCGGCCCCTTGACCAGGCCTGAGGCCTCCGGCAGAGGTGTCAGGCCTGGGCAGGGGACCCCCAGCTCTGCGCGGTTGCAGGCTCTGCCCCTGCCCAGGCCTAACGCCTCTGGCCTAGGCATCCGGCTCGGGCAGCGGGGACCCGCAGCTACAGCGGCCCGCGATCGTGGGCTTCGCTTTAGGCCCAGGCAAGGGACCCCTAGCTCCTGGGACTGCCAGCTTCGACCGTGCCCAGCTCCCATCCCTGGCTCCACCCCTACTTCCTGCTATCACTGGCCAGGGTGGAAAAGGCACCTGATTCTCTGATCATGGCTGGGGGGCAGGGCAAAGGCGGCCCCAGGGCCGCCTTTGCCCTGCCCCCCAGCTGTTAGCTCCCCCCTGGGTTTCCGATCACTGTCAGTGGCAGGGGGCTTCTTCCTGCTTTCCCTTTCGCCTCCCTGCATTGTGCCTACATATGCAAATTAACCGCCATCTTGTTGGCAGTTAACTGCCAATCTTAGTTGGCAGTTAACTGCCAATCTTAGTTGGCAGTTAATTTGCATATAGCCCTGATTAGCCAATGAAAAGGGTAGCGTTGTACGCCAATTACCATTTTTCTCTTTTATTAGTGCAGATCATGCAGGGAAAACAAAGAATAAAATATTTAACTGTAGCAGTGTTTGACTATAATTCTGCACAGTGTGAAAACCTGAAGTCATTTTCAAAGTCGACCATTTGTTACTTCTTTTCAGTCGGGTTAAGTTTCTAAACTTTCTAAATCTCCGTTTTTCTAGCTAATGAAAAGAAAATAGGATGCTACCAAGTCTCCTATCTTACCTACTCTGGGACTTCTGTGAGGATCAAATGAGATGAGGCACGGGAAAATGCTTCACAAACATTTGGTTAAAGTGTAAAATGTTGCACCTGGCTCTAAAGCAAGTCAGGTTCCTGGGCTGAAGAAACTCTAAGGAGGCTAGTTGCTAGGGAGAGGAAGCTGGGTGTTGCTACGTGATGTTATTACCCGGTGCCCACAGCCTCTGTTTCCAGGCTGGGCTGGGCTGTGGGCCGTATTTTGTGCCATAGGGTCTTGGCAGCATTGGCTGCGATTTGGTGGAGTGTCGCTCTGGGGTGGTGGCAGGGCCTATGGCCCACTTGGGGGAAGTCGAGTGTTGGTTTGTCAGCCAGGTGTTGGTTTGTCCGTGGTGCCGTTTATTTTAAAATAGCCAGTGCGCATCAAGGCAGCTCCTGCCCCCCGGTGGTCAGTGTGTGTCATAGCTACCGGTCGGATGGACAGACACTTAGCTTTTTAGCCTTTTATATATAGTGATAGTACTGGAAATCCTAGCCACAGCGATCAGGCAAGAAGAAATAAAAGGCATCCACATTGGCTGCACCACTCTGCACCTGAGAGATGCAAATTAAAACGACAATTAGGTATCACCTCACACTTGTCACAAACAACATGATATTGTACCTAGAAAACCCTAAAGATGCCACCAAAAACTACTAGATTTAATAAATTAATTCAGGAATATAGCAGGATACAAAAATAAACACCCATAAATCGATGGCTTTTTTATGCACCAATATTGAATTCTCAGAAAGAGAAACTAAACAAACAATCTCATTTACCATTGCAACAAAAAATTAAGATACTTAGGAATAAAGTTAACTAAGGAGGTAAAAGACTTGTACTCAGAAAACTACAAGATGTTGGAAAAAAGAGATAGAGGAAAATATAAACAAGGGGGAAAATATACTGTGTTCAAGGATTTTGGTAGAATCAACATCATTAAAATATCCATATTACCCAAAGCAATCTCTAGATTCAATGCAACCCCTATTAAAATACAAACAGCATATTTCACAGATCTAGAATAAATACTTTAAAACTTTATATGGACCTAAAACTTAAAAAAGACCCTGAATATCCCCAGCAATTTTGAGAAAGAAGAACAAAGTTGAAGGAATCACAACACCAGATATCAAGTTATGCTACAAAGCCACTGTAATCAAAACAGCCTGGTACTGGCATAAGAACAGGCATATGGATGAATGGAACAGAATGGAGGACACAGAAATCAACGCAAGCCATTACGCTCAATTAATATTTGACAAAGGTGGCAGGAGCATACAATGAGTCAAGACAGTCTCTCCAATAAATGGTGTTGGGGAAAATTTGACATGCAAAAGAATGAAAGTAGACCACCAACTTACACCATACACAAGAATAAACTCAAAATGGATAAAAGACTTAAGTGTAAATCGTGAAACCATAAAATTCCTAGAAGAAACCATAGGCACCAAAATCTCAGCCATCTCTCATAGCAATTTGTTTATGAATATATCTCCTGTGGCAAAGGACACTAAGGAGAAAATAAACAAATGGGACTACCTCAAAATAAAAAGCTTCTGCACAGCAAAAGAAACCGTCAACAAAACGAAAAGGGAGCCCACTGCATGGCAGAACATATTTTGCAATGATACATCTGATAAATGGTTAATATCCAAAACATATAAGGAACTCATACAACTTAACAAAAGGAAGACAAACAATCCAATTAAAAAAATGGGCAAACTGCCCAAGCCGGTTTGGGTCAGTGGATAGAGCATTAGCCTATGGACTGAAGGGTCCCAGGTTTGATTCTGGTCAAGGGCACATACCTCGGTTGCAGGCTCCTCCCTGGCCTGGGTCCTGGAGGCAACCAATCAATGTGTCTCTCTGACATTGATGTTTCTGTCTCTCCCTCTCTCTTCCACTCTTCCTAAAAATCAATGGTAAAATATCCTCAGGTGAGGATTAACAAAACAAACAAACAAACAAAAATGGGCAAAGGACCTAAATAGACACTTCTCCAAAGTGGAATACAGGTAGCCAAGAGACATATGAAAAAATGCTCAAAGTCATTGATCACCAGAGAGATGCAAATTAAAATGACAATTAGGTATTACCTCGCACCTGTCAGAATGGCAACTATCAACAAATCAACAAATGACAGATGCTGGTGAGGATGTGAAGAAAAGGGAACCCTAGTACACTGCTGGCAGGAATGCAGACTGGTGCAGCCATTATGGAAAACAGTATGGTTTCCTCAAAAACTGAAATATGGAACTGCCATTTGACCCAGTGATTTCGCTTCTAGGAATCTATCCTAAGAAACACTGAAACACCATCAGAAACAATGTTTGCACCCCTATGTTCATAGCAGCACAATTTATAATAGCTAAAATCTGGAAACAGCCCACGTGCCCATCAGTAGATAAGTGGATAAAAAAGCTGTGGCACATCTACACCATGGGATACTAAGCAGCAGTAAAAAAGAAGGATCTCTTGCCCTTTGAGCCAGCCTGGGAGGGATCTAGAGAGCATTATGCTAACTGAAATAAGCCATTAAGAGAAAGACAAGTATCACATGATCTAAGTCATACACTGAATGGCCAGATTATTAAGAATACCCCATCAATACTTTGTTGGGCCACCTTTTGCCTTCAATACTGCGGTGATTCTTTTTGGCATTGACTCCACGAAATGTTGAAAGGTTATGGGAGGAATCTGACACCATGCCTGATGAATAGCACTGTCCAGTTCTGTGAGATTTGATGGTTGTGGAACCAGCTGACTGATAGCTCTTTTATCTTCGTTCCACAAATGCTCAATTGGATTGAGACCTGGTGATTGTGGGGGCTACCTAAGCAAGGTAAAGTCTCCCTCATGTTCTTGAAACCACTCCTGCACAATACGAGCACCATGGCATGGCCCATTGGAAGAAGCCATCTCCATTGGGATATGCCATCAACATGATAGGATGAACTTGATCAGTAATGATATTTAGGTATCTTGTGCTATTTAGACATTGTTCCACACGAATTAAAGGGCCCAAATCATGCCAGGAAAACATGCCCCAAACCATAACACTGACCCCACCAGCTTGAAGGTTTGTACTCATGCGTGTGGGGTGCATGCTTTCATGCTGTTTCTGCCGATGCAACTGGAAATGTGATTCATCGGACCACATGACTTTTTTCCAATGCTGGACTGTCCAATCCTTCTGTTCCTGTGCGAATTGGAGTCGTTTTATCTTGGTAACTGCAGACAGCAAAGGTGTTCGAAGAGACAGACCTTCAGCTTCCATATCCCATATGATGAAGTGTATGGCTAATTTGCATACAAATGTCAGGTGGTCATAATAACCTGGTCACTCAGTGTATGTGGAATCTAGTGAACAAACTAAACTGATGGACAAAATAGACCTGGAGACATAGAAGCATCAAACAGACTGCAGGGGAAGGTGGAAAGGGATCAAAAAAAGACACAAACAACAGGGTGGTGAAGGCCTGGAAGGAGGACGGGCGAGGGACATATGTAATACTTTCAACAATAAAGATTAAAAAAAAAAAAAGAATCTAAGAGGAAAAGGAAATCCAGAAGAGAGGCTGCAGTGGGTTCCTCCAACTTGCCCGGCAGCAGGAGGGAACAGTAGGGCTGACATGAGAGAGCATGAGAACCTGAGACCACAAGCCACAGGATGGACCGGGAGTTACCAGGACAGGTGAGGTTGTGATGAGGGAGGTGTGGAAGCCTCCGGGTGACCTGAAATCAGACCCACTGGTCCTGTCCTCTGTGTCCTTCATTCTATCCACCCTTGTTCACTGGGGTTTTGCTCTGAGCCAGGGACCTGGCTACTGAGATGCTAAGATCAAGCCCCTGACCCAGAAACCTCCTGCCTTACTGAGCTGCAAAGTGACTCTGGGTGGGTGATGCCCGAGTGTTACAGAGAACCGGAATACATCAAGCAATGCTCGGAGAGTTTGGAGTCACACTTTATTATTACGCGCGGGGGCACAGAGAAAAATGCCTTTCAAATTCAGGGCAACGCTACAAGCAGAACTTCCCTTTTTTATTAAAGAGCCAGCCCTACATGTGCTTAGTGGTTATCTCGCCGGTGGCCTTGAGAACAACACGGTTCTGTCCAATTAAAAAATGCACCTGGCATGGCATTGAGAGTACGGGCGTGTCTAGTCTCTGGCCGACAAGGTCAGACAGCTAAGTTTATCTTCCTCATCATTCAAGCAGGCTAAAGCAGGCTAGAAAGCAAAGTTACTATTTTATTCTTATTTTTTAACATATTTGATTTTTTTTTTTTTTTTACTGAGAGGAAGGAAGAGGGATAGAGAGTTAGAAACATCCATCAGCTGCCTCCTGCACCCCCCACTCCCTTACTGGGGATGTGCCCGCAACCAAGGTATGTGCCCTTATGGGAATGGAACCTGGGACCCTTCAGTCCTCAGAACAGCTCTCTATACACTGAGCCAAACTAGTTAGGCCATAAAATTATTATTTCTTTTTTTAATGTTTTTTTATTGATTTTTAGAGAGAGAGGGAGGGAGAGTGATAGAGATAGAAACGTTGATGAGAGAGAAACATCATCAATTGGCTGCTTCCTGTACACCCCCTACTGGGGATGGAGCCTGCAACCCAGGCAGGTGCCCTGACTGGGAATTGAACCAGTGACCTCTTGGTTCATGGTTTGATGCTCAACCACTGAGCCACTCCGGCCGGGCTATTATTTTTTTTTTAGAATAAGAGGCTGTCTAAAAAATAGCAGAGAATTCCAAACAGTACTTTTACAAAATGGGGGTTACCTTCTCACGAGTACCCATCCATCAGCCAGGGGAAGGCGGGAGTAGAAGCTGGGAGTGGGCAGAAGGCCACAGTCCGGAAGATGGGGGGGCATTAGCCCTGGGATCCTGGATTCTTGTTGAAAGGCGGTACCTTGGTTACCGGTCCAGGATGAGGAAGGAGGAGGGCGTGGACTTCTTCACCCCCCTCTTCCTCCCCCGCCCCCCCTCAGTGACTAATCTAGAAAGAGAGTCATTGCCAAGTCCGTCCTCCGTCTCCCCTATCTTGAGCTCAGTCCGGGGAGCCTTTTGCAAGCAGAGCACCCCGCACCCGGCAGGCTGAGGGAGTCGCCCCCTCCCCTGAAACACACGGAAGACCCGCGAAGGCTCTGCCGCGGGGACCAGGAGCGCTCACCGACCGCACGTGGCCGCGGGGAGTCCGAGTGCAGATGGCCTCCCGCCGCGCGGTGGGGCGCGCCGCGGCCGCCCCGGAGGCACAGCTGGGAGCCGGGCCCCGGCCCTGGGCCCCCGGCACCCTGATCCTTGTCCTGTCACTTTTCCTGGTGCTGGTGAGTGCCCGCCGCCCCTCCTGGAGGGCGGGTGGGGGACGGGGGGGGCATGGAGACCAAACGGGGTTTTTGAGGGGCGTGCCGGGGCCTGTGCCGGCCGGACCAACCTGGGCACAGTCTGGAGAAGGGCGGGGGGGGGGGGGGGGGGGAAGATCGGCCCCGCGAATGCAGAGACAGGGAACCCGCGCTGCTCCAGGTCCCCGGAAGGACCAGTCATTTCGGGGGGAAATCCACAAGGAAACTCCCGGAGCTTCTTTTCCCTTTTTCATTCTTGTTCACCTTGTAAAACTTGGCTGTGGCCGGTCGGTGGGCCGACAGCCGGCCAAATGCCGCTTTTCTTCGCACTTGACCGCATTTTAAATCCCGACTCTCCACTTGCTTCCAGTCCCCGCGCGGCGGGGTGAGGGCGCGCAGCCAGAGGTGTAAGGGCGGCGGAAAAAACTCCGCCTCAGGGCGCGTCCAGTTCATTCTGTTAAAAATAGAAACACTAACGCCAAACCGTGTATCACAGCTATAGCGAAAGTTTAATTTTTATTTTAAAAAGGAATCCAAAATTCAGAGAAGCGATATCTATAATCACAAAGTAACGTGTGTTTCCTGGTGCATGTGGGCGTAACCTGTGTCGACCAAGTGAAAAATTTTAAGGAGACGGTGTGGGGAGTGGAGCCCGAGGCCTCTGGCACCCCAAGCTCCTTTCCTGCTCCCTCTCAGGCTTGGCCTGTTGTTGCGCTTTTATGTTGTGAAGCTCATGGGGAGGGATCGCTTGTTATGCTGGGAAGCTCGGGGGGAGTCCCGGTTAGAGGTCCATGCCGTCCATGCGGACTTCTCTTGCTCCGTGTAGCACCAGCACAACCTTTACTGTGGGTAAAGCAGACGCGGGGGACCAGTGCATTTTGCTCTTGACTCTTATGACTATCTCTTTAATCAGTGGTTCTCAACCTTCCTAATGCCGCCATCCTTTAGTACAGTTCCTCATGTTGTGGTGACCTTCAACCATAAAATTATTTTCGTTGCTACTTTATCACTGTAATTTTGCTACTGTTATGAATTGTAATGTATTTAAATATCTGATATGCAGGATGTGTTTTTATTGTTACAAATTGAACATAATTAAAGCATAGTGATTAATTACAAAAACAATATGTAATTATATATGTGTTTTCTGATGGTCTTAGGCGACCCCATGGGAAGGGATCATTTGAACCCCAAAGGGGTCGCGACACACAGGTTGAGAACCGCTGCTTTAGATGCTACCCTGTGTTATAATCATTACTAGGGGCCCGGTGCACGAAATTCGTGCACTGGGTGTGTGTGGGGAGGGGAGTGTCCCTCAGCCCAGCCTGTCCCCTCTCACATACTGGGAGCCCTCAGGCGTTGACCCCCATCACCCTCCAATTGCAGGATCGGCCCCTTGCCCAGGCCTGACGCCTCTGACAGAGGCATAGACCCCCATCACCCTCCAATCGCCTGATCGGCCCCTTGCCCAGGCCTGACGCCTCTGGCAGAGGCGTCAGGCCTGGACAGGGGACCCCCATCTCCCCCTGATCACTGGCTCTGGCCCCCACCCAGGCCTGAGGCCTCTGGCCCAGGAATCATGCCTGGGCAGGGGACCCCCATCTCCCTCTGATCGCTGGCTCCACCCCCCGCCCAAGCCTGACGCCTCTGACCCAGGCTTCAGGCCTGGGCAAGGGGACCATCATATCCCCCCAATCCCCGGCTCCGCCCCCCACCCAGGCCTGATGCCTCGGCAAGAGGAGTTGACCCTCATCACCCTCCGATCACCGATCACCGGATCGGCCCCTTGACCAGGCCTGAGGCCTCCGGCAGAGGTGTCAGGCCTGGGCAGGGGACCCCCAGCTCCCCGTGGTTGCAGGCTCTGCCCCTGCCCAGGCCTAACGCCTCTGGCCTAGGTGTCCGGCCCGGGCAGCGGGGACCCGCAGCTGCAGCGGCCCTGCGATCGTGGGCTCCGCTTTAAGCCCAGGCAAGGGACCCCTAGCTCCCGGGACTGCCAGCTTCGACCGTGTCCAGCTCCCATCGCTGGCTCCACCCCTACTTCCTGCTATCACTGGCCAGGGCAGCAAAGGCGCCTGATTCTCCGATCATGGCCGGGGGGCAGGGCAAAGGCGGCCCCAGGGCCGCCTTTGCCCTGCCCCCCAGCTCTTAGCTCCCCCCTGGGTTTCCGATCACTGTCAGTGGCAGGGGGCTTCTTCCTGCTTTCCCTTCCGCCTCCCTGCATTGTGCCTACATATGCAAATTAACCGCCATCTTGTTGTCAGTTAACTGCCAATCTTAGTTGTCAGTTAACTGCCAATCATAGTTGGCAGTTAACTGCCAATCATAGTTGTCAGTTAACTGCCAATCATAGTTGGCAGTTAATTTGCATATAGCCCTGATTAGCCAATGAAAAGGGTATCGTCGTACGCCAATTACCATTTTTCTCTTTTATTAGATAGGATAGGATGGTACTTAATGTTAGGACCTTAGAATGTGCGTGGATTCAGTCCAGGGGTAACAGGGAACAGGTGCAGAGCGTAATAACAAACAAGAAGAATTCAAAAGAGAATTAGGACAGCATAACAACCGAGTCTACATGAATTTAAACTAGGAGCTCAAACCTGCAGATAATGAAACACAGACCATTATTATCTTAGGTTGATCAAAGTTCTTTTTTTTTAAATTGATTTTTAGAGAGAAAGGAAGGGAGAGAGAGAAACATCGATCTGGAAGAAAAACATTGATTCCTTGCCTCCCGTTCATGTCCGACTGGGAATCAAACCCATCAGCGTTTGGTATAAAGGACGGCTGCCTCCTGTACACTCCACACCGGGGATGGAGCCCACAACCCTGGTATGTGCCTTGACGAGGAACCAAACCATGACCTCCTGGTTCATAGGTCAACGCTCAGTCACTGAGCCATCAACCACTGAGCCAAGCCGCTGGGTCTTTTTTTTTTTTTTTTTTAATCCCCCCCTCCTTTCCACAATAGCAAAGGAAATGGAAATAAGGACATGTTCCTTCCAAGGAAAAGAGAAAAGAGAAACGTTTAGTAAGAATTAATAGTAAGTAAGGCATTGTCTAGGCCAGATTCAGTCCTTCTGGTAATATGTTTCCTTCAGAAGTCACCTGTGTTAATTTTTGACAGCTGCAGTTTCTGGTCATCAGACTGAGGGACGTTCCCGTCAGGGTCTGGTGCCTTCTGTAGGTGTGACTCCTGTACCCACTCTACTGCCTGGAGTTTAGCAGCACACAGCTTAGTCAACAGTACTTGGTAAGGGCCCTTTCAGCAAGGCTGGAGGAAATCTTTTATGAGATGCCTTTTTCAGTAAAAAAAACAAACAAAAAATCTCCAGGTTGTAGAGTGTGGATTTTGAGTTGATCATTCCCTTGGAGGGACTGTGAAAAGATTGTCCTCCAAGGAAATGATTATTTTCAATAGAAGCAATTAAGCCTTTACAATATTGAAATATGTTTCCTTTATATTGGAATAGGTTTCCTTTATATTGAAATATATTTCCTTTACCAACTGTGGATCCAAAGAAGCAGCAGCCAAACGCATGGGACGTCCTGTAATTATCTCAAAAGGAGAAAGCTTATGAGTCCCAAAAGGGGTGGACCCGAGATTTAAAATGACTAGCGGCAATGCTTTCGGCTAAGGCAGGGGTGGCAACCTTTCTGTGAGTGCGTGCCAAAACCAGCAAAATCTCTGACTCAAAATTCTTCTGTATGCCAACACTAATTTTTTGAGAAAATGTTATGCCTACTTGATATCTCTTAAGGTGTACGTATGTGAAGAACCTTGAGGAAATAATACAATTCATTCGAGCGACAAAAACACAGTATATGATGATGAAAAATACATTTATTTCTTAATGTATACATGTACACTGATAGTTTGACAGAAAACTTTATGACTCTGTTTGATATTATCAGTGGGACTTTTGCTGCTGCATCACTGATGACAGAGATTTTACATCAGGTTTATATTTCGTAACCTTCAGAGATATGCACGAGCAACTACTTTCACCCGTGAGGCTACTCCTATTATGAGACTTAACAAAATTCATCACTGAGAACAAAGATTCACAAGCATACGTGGATGAAAACATGGAGAGTAATGCTGTTGCAAAGTTTTTTAAACAAAAAATTTTCTGGAATGGCATTCCAAGTCATCAGTAGTTCGTTTTTGACACTTTTCTCTGGTATTCCTGTCTCTAATCGCTTTTTTTCACTGTTTTCCAAGTCAGCTCTAAGGTCAATAAATTTTTGCTTCCAAATTGAGCTACTCTGAAATTCGATCAAGTGCATTTCAAAGTCAGCCATGTCTGTCCATAAAAACATTTATAAGTTTAGTTCCTCCAGTTTCATGCTGTCTGGAAACCTCATGAATTTTGCTGTCTCTTCCAATTCTCTGAATTTCACAAATCTTGAGAAGAACCGCTCAATAGTTGACTCGATGATGTTTAAAAACAGCTTTTGAAGGCTTTGACAGTCTGTTCTGTCATCTTTTGGGAGGTCTTTGGATGTGGCTCTTGAGGTTTGGGAAATATCTAAATCTCTCACCATTCACATCCCTCTTAAAGACCCAGTTTCTTTTCAGAAGCCTTTATATAACCAAACATAACATCAAGTGTCTTGCCACTTCCTTGTAATTTAACATTTAAGTCATTCAAATGTTCACAAAAATTGTAAATGGAAGATTATAAGAGAGGGTTTCGCGGGCCAGCAGAAGTTACTGGTGTGCAATGTTTGGCACGCGTGCTAGGGGTTGCCCACCCCTGGGCTAAGATATTTGAAGAGTTTCTGCAAGTTCTGCCAATTGAATCTTTTTTTTAAAAAAAAATAAAGAAAAAAAAAATTTTTTTTTTAATGGGGATTGAACCTACAACCTGGGCATGTGCCCTGATCTCGAATTGAACCCGCGATCTCTTAGTGTATGGGACCGCACTCAACCAACTGAGCCACACCTTCAGGGATGACAATTGAATCTTAATAATGTCATTAGTACGTTCAACTAAACCTGAGAATTGAGGATGGTGATCACAGTGAAAATGTTGTGGAACCAGCCAAAGAGCACAGACTTGTTGTAGCACTTGACCAATGAAATGGGTTTTTTGATCACTGAAGTTCAAGAGGAGTCCCCCAAGCAGGAACCCTCTTCTCTAACAGGACTTGAGCCACTGCAAGGGCATTTGCTTGTCTGCAAGGGAAAGCTTCAGTCCAGTGAGAAAACATATGTATCATGACTAAAACTCATTTATATTCATAAGATGGGGAAGCTGTATGAAATCTATTTGCCAAACCACAAAAGGTCCATAAGGCAATTTTAATAGGCTTCCCTGGGCTGTGTTTGACACTTAAGGTGGGCACTTTTTGCGGCCTTGTTAATATCTCCGCACCAATATTTATTCATGGAGCTATCATTTTGTCAGTGGACCAGTGGTTTAATGCATGGAGAGTGGTCAGGAGCAGACATTTTAGAGTTCTTGGTAGGACTGGGTTGTTATTTGGCTCGAACCAGAGCTTTCTCTTCCTATTAAACCAGCAATTGTTGGATTTCCAATCTTGTTTTACTTTTTTTGAAGCCAGTTGTTGGGATTCTCTGGCCAGTTTTTCTAAGTTTTCAACCGGGGAATCATCTCTTTGGACCATGACAGAGGTTGGACTGCTGCTGACACCTTTAAGGGCAGCATTCTTAGCAGAAATGTCAGCAGGGTGGTTTCATTTAGCTTCCAGAACATCAAGTCTAGAATACTGTAGAATCTTAATAATACGGTTTCCTTGAGCCACTGGGGCCATACTATAGTCACTGCTGACTATACAGTATCCTCGGGGACTATGGTGACCCCCATGTTTTTGAGTGAGTAACCCAAGGGTATCCCCATCCTTCTCGTGCACAAAAATGGTAAGGGGCCCTGGCTGGGTAGCTTAGTTGGTTGGAGCATGGCCCCATGCACCCAAAAAGGTTATGGGTTCGATTCCTGGTCAGGGCCCATACTTGGGTTTTAGGTTTGATTCCCCCAATCGGTGCACATACAGGAGGCCACTAATTGATGTTTCCCTCTCACATGCTCTCTCTCTCTCTCTCTCTCTCTCTCTCTCTCTCTCTCTCTCTCTCTCCTTTTCCTCTCCCTAAAAACCAGTCAAAATATATCCTGGGATGAGGATTTAAAAAAAATAATGAAAAAGGGAATCTGATAGTTAGGATGCCCAAGGGCAGGGGGGATTATTAAACTCTCCTTTAAGCCTTTAAAGGCTATGTCACCCTGTTTCTCCCATAAAATTGGATCAGGATTGTCGTTCTTTGGTAAGACATTTAGAGGTTTTGTCATAAGAGAGAGATTTGGGATCTGATTTCAGCAATAGCTTACTAGCCCAAGAAAACCTTGCAATTGACACTTAATTTTGGGCCTTGGGAAACTTGGTGTATGTAGTGCATTTGACAGCTGCAGTTTCAGGTCATCAGACTGAGGGACGTTCCCGTCAGGGTCTGGTGCCTTCTGTAGGAGTGAACGTAATAAATGGTGGTCAGTGTTTTTCTTCCAGATTGATGTTTCTAGAGATTGATGTTCCCTTCCTTTCTCTCTGAAAATCAATTTTTTTAAAAAAGAACTCTGATCAATCCAAGATAATAATGGTCTTTGTTTCATTATCTGCAGGTTTGAGCTCCTAGTTTAAATTCATGTAGACTTGGTTGTTATGTTGTCCTAATTCTCTTTTGAATTCTTCTTGTTATTATGTTCTGCACCTGTTAAAGGTGGGCCATGCCCCACTTTAGAGATGTTTAGATGGGGCATGGCCAAAAAAAAAAAAAGGTTGGGAACCACTGGTTTACAGCAAAGAAAGTAAGGGTTTATTTTCAGGAAATGGCCCTCACCTGGAGACACAGATGAGCTAATGTTCAAGGACCTGGCTCTCCAGTGGCTTCCAGGAGAGCCAGATGTCTCAAATATTGAACCTGAATTGGGATGAATTGTAATTTTTTCTTAGAGACCTTATGTTCCTTTAGGCCAAAAGTTCTAACAGATGGATGCTATCTTCCTGTGAGGAGACCTGAGAAGAGGAGCAAAGAAGTAAATCATTCACAAATTGCAATAAGATGAAACCTTTAGGGAAAATGATATAATTTAAATCAGTCTTCAGAATTTATGACAATAAGAAGGGCTATCAGGAAAACCCCGAGGCAAGACTGTCCAGGTGGAATGTTTTCCTTCCCAAGTGAAGGCGGGAAGGTATCGGCCACCTTCATCAGCTGGCATAGTAAAGAATGCAGTACGCACATCAATTGTGAAGAATTTGGTTCCAGTTGGGATAGACGCTAGCGGCAGATGAGGGTCAAGAACAACAGGGTGTCAAGGGATAACAATGTGGTTTATTGCTCAGAGGTCCTGGACAAATGTCGACCCTCATCCCTTTGGCTTTCTCACAGGTCAGATAGGAGTGTTACAAGGACTAGCGCACAGAATAATCACGCTACCAAACGGGGAGCAGGCCTCCGGCGCTGGTAGTGTGTGGGTTCTTAGTGCAGGGAAGATTTCACAGACTGAGTCCAGCTGATCTGGGGAGTACATTGGTTGCAGCTGGGGACAGTGAAACGCAGGAAGGGCTGAGGATAGAAGAAGCAACAGGAGAGGCTAGGTGGGGCCGCTTTGTCTTTTTAGAAACCTTATAGGGAAAAAGTGGGCCACACTAGGCCGTATGAACTCACCCGGAAGTAAAAAATCACAGTGACAGAGGGAGTCAGCGTGGGGCTTACTGTAAGCTGTCAGAGGTTTGTGGGAGGCACATCTCACACAAGAGCGCGAACCACCCAATCATCACGCTTACGAACTACGAAAGGATCAACAATGAGCGCCTCTTACGGGACAGAAACAAAGGAATAGGTTCGGAGATATGAGCCTGTTGCGTTTATTTGAAACCTCCACTGTTTGAACTGTTCTAGTGCTTCAAGGCAGGGCGTTTTATGACAGTGGGTTGAGCAACAAGTGCAGCACCAGTGCCAATTTGCCGAGAAATCTCTCTAAGCCGATTAAGAGGAAGGATTGGGAAAGTCCCTGTAGTACCTCAGAGCCCCATCGCCGGGGGGATCTTGAAAAGGCTGGTTATGTTACCGCATTAAAGGGGTCTATTTGCCTGCACGCATCAAAGCCCAACGAGACACGAACAAGAGTTTCCAGCAGTGGTTCCCAGCGTGGGGCACATGCCTCACAGGAGGGCAATTTGATTTTTAAGGGGGGCAATTCGAGAATGAGTTATTAACTGATTTTTTTTACATTTCTTATGGTTCTATAGGGGCCTCATATACAGTATATAAATATATATTGTGACATATTTATGCATTTCAGTTTCCTAGTATATGTTTTGAAACTTTCTTTGCTATTTTTTCATATCCCTTCATATTATTATTATTTTTAAACAATTTCTTAGTGATTTCTTCCTCAGTACTTCAACTGTCCTTTCGTTGTGTTATTTTTCTCTTTCATGGATGCCATGTTCTTTGGAAGCTTGTTTAGACCAAGTTAATGGCCTTTTAGACTTCCTCCATGTGAATAGGAGTTTACTTTTTGGATAATAAGAATTATATGTCAAAGGGGGGCATCGGGATTTTAGAGATGCTTAGGTGGGGCATGGCCAAAAAAAAGGTTGGGAACCACTGGTTTACAGCAAAGAAGTAAGGGTTTATTTTCAGGAAGTGGCCCTCACCTGGAGACACAGATGAGCTAATGTTCAAGGACCTGGCTCTCCAGTGGCTTCCAGGGGATGGTTGTATAGGGGGAAATCATTAGTCATAGTGACTAAAGGAGTTGGGGGTCCTGGTGTCTACTAATTGATTGGTACAGGGGAGGCAGTCGTTGATCAGTGCATCTGGTCCTGATGTCAGCCATGACGTGGCTTCATCTGGTTTTGCTGCTTTTCTGGGCCTGGAGGTGAAACACAACTGAGGCCTAGATCTTATCTCTAGTTTGAAGGAAACTCTGTCTCTGGGGTGCACAGACCTGAGGCTTTGTTCCTAAGATTATTTCATGCTGATCAGAACCTCATTGTCCTGAGAACTTAATGATTTAGGGAGTAGACATGCAAGGGAGAAGGAGGCAGGTGATTTAGGATGCTGGTGAGTCAAAAAGAAGAAGAAGAGGGGGAGAAAGAGAGAAACATTGATTTGAGAGAGAGAGAGAGAGAGCTATTGACTGGTTGCCTCCTGCATGCATTGTGACCAGGGCATGGGATTAAGCCTGTAACTGAGGTATGTGCCCTTGACCAAGAATTGAACCCATGATCCTTCGGTCCCTGAGCTGATGCTATAAACACTTAGCAAACTGGCCAGGGCAAACCAACACTTTTAAAGATAATTGTTTCCCCAAGGGAATGTGGACTATATGTGTGAGCTCAGACAGACATGGCCTGAGCAGCATTTAGCATGTGTGATTCAGTTGCATCACCCTGAAATAGGAAAGTGGTAAGATTGCATTAGATTGCATCAGCCTGACAGAGGAAAGTGTGGCTCTGAGGATCACAGTAACACTGGCAGATGATTAGATGGGCTTGGTGGTAAGAGGAAGGAAAGGCATTTAATGTGGAGTCTAGGTTTCCTAACCTGAGAGCTGGCAGTCATTAAACAAAATCAAAGAGTAAGTGGGGAGAAGAGAGCTTACCATTTAGGAAATAAACAAGACTCCATCCTCCCTAACCAAAGGCACTTAGGAGCAGACAGTTTACATCTGTCCAAACAGGAAGCCAGTAGCTTAAATTACCCTGGTCAGGGAGTTAGATAACAGAGACCCAGTTGGTGCTATTAGTGCCAGGCAAACCCAAGAATGGACAAAGTCGCCTTAGATGGTTTCGCTCAGTGGATATAGTGTTGGCCTAGAGACTGAAGAGTCCTGGGTTCAATTCCAGTCAAAGGTACATGCCCAGGTTGTGGGCTCAATATCCAGTAGGGGGCGTATAGGAGGCAGCCAAGCGATGATTCTCTCTCATCATTGATGTTTCTCTCTCTCTCTCCTTCTCCCTTCCTCTCTGAAATCAATAAAATATATATTAAAAAAAAAAAAAAGAATGAACAAAGTCAGGGGAATAAATAATAAAGAAAAACAATTAGAGCCAGAAAAATCCAAGATAGAGGTGAAGCTGACCAGAAAATGATCCCAAACCCCACTATAAGCTCATTTTGACTTATCAACATACTAGAGGCCTGGTGCATGAATTTGTGCACCAGTGGGCTCCTTTGGCCTGGCCTGCGGCGATCTGGCTGAAACTGGGTCTCTGGCATCACCTGAGGGGTCCCGGATTGTGAGAGGGCTCAGGCCAGGCCAAGGGACCCTACTAGTGCATGATCAGAGCCAGGGAGGGACACAGGAGGTTGGCCAGCCGGGGAGGGGCCATGGATGGCTCCAGGGTGTGTCTGGCCCGTCTAGCTCAGTCCCGATCTGCCAGACCCCAGCAGCAAGCTAACCTACTGGTCAGAGCGTCTGCCCCCTGGTGGTCAGTGCACATCATAGCAGCTGATCAACTGGTAGACTGTCTGCCCTCTGGTGGTCAGTGCATGTCATAGCAATCAGTTGAGTGGCCTTAGCATATTATTAGCATATTATGCTTTGATTGGTTGAACGGACAACTGGACACTTAGCATTTTAGGCTTTTATTATATAGGATTAAAAGACATACCGGAAAAGCTGATGAATATTCTGATTGAGACCTCCCCTAAAATTCCCACCTGTAGAAAACAGATAAAAATCCTTAGGACAAAGGCCCCAGTGTGTGCTCTCCTGTGAGCAGCCCCGCACCCCCCTTTCCTTGAGCACCTGCTTTTACTTTCTCATAAGCTCTGAGGGCCCTCCTCTTGTCTGACGTTTCTAAAGAGACAAAGCAGCTCCACCTAGGTTCAGTCCTATTCCTGTGCTTTTGCTTCCTCTGTCCTAACCATTTCCTTTGTCTTACTGTCCCAAGCTTTAATAAACATACTCTCAAATTCACCCCGACTCATGTCTTGAATTCTTTCCTGCACAAAGTCAAGAACCCACACATTCCAAGATGTGTGGTCCCTGCCTGATCCCTTTCCAGTGACAAGTAGACCTGGACTATACAAAATGCCAAATGAAGATTTCAAGATGAAGACCATAGAAACATGGATCTTAAGAGAGAAGAAAGATCATTGGAAATATAAAAAAAAGTGGCCAGTGTAAAGGATTGTTATTTCCCCTTAGTTTTATGAAATTGTACACTATAAAAAATTATACATCATTTGGGAGGTTTATAAACTATATCCATGTTAATCCTAGGACATATTAATCCAATAGCAACAAGAATGGTGGGATGGTGTTGAATGTACTTATGTTGTAAGTCTCCAAAATTTTTCAAGTTTTTTTTTTTAGATTTTTAAATTGATTTTTACTTTCATCCATGTGAAAGTAAAACATCAATCAGCTGTCTCTCCTGTACATCCCATACTGGGGATCAAGCCTGCAGCCGGGCATCTGTCCTGACTGGGAATCAAACCAGCAACCTTTCAGTGCATAGGCTGATGCCCAATCAAATGAGCCACACCAGCTAGGGCTTGAAGATTTTTAAAAAATAATTATTTTTATTTTTAACTGATTTGAGAGTGAGAGCGAGAGAGAGATTTGCTGCCCCGTCATTCATGTATTTGTTAGTTGATTCTTGTATGTGCTTCTCTTGTATGTGATTCTCATCATTGATGTTTCTATCTCTCCCTCCCCCTTCCTCTCTGAAACCAATAAAATATGTTAAAGAAAAACACACACTTCTTCAGCTGTCTTAATAGGACAAAGAATATTGCCAGAGATAGACTTTTTGTAGTGTTTAAGGATTAATTTATTAAGAAGTCAGAATAATTATCAATGTGTATATACCTAATAATAGAACTTCAAAATAAATGAAGCAAAAATCTACAGGATTTAATGGAAATTATAACAAACCTTCCTCAATAGTTGATAAAAACTATTAGATGAATACAACAACTCAGTAAAGGTATAATCTGAACACTATCAACCACTTTGACTTAATTGTCATTCACAGAAAGGCTCAACATTTACTGAAGCTCAATCCATACTGGAAAAAATGATCAACTCTTGGGAAGGTGTTGCAGATTAGGATTACCTAGGAAAAGGCCCGAGGGGGTGTTCCGTGGGCCTGCTATGTTCTGTGATCTAGACAGAGGATTTGGGTTACACACATGTATGAATTAATAAATTCATTGAACTGTACACTTAAGAAATACGCATTTCATTGTGGGTGTTCACTGTACACGTCTGTAAATTTTACTGCGTGTGTAAACATTTTCATAATAAAATGACAAGGGAAAGAATTGATGAGAGACAGAGCCAGTAAACACAGGAGGGGCATAGCACTGAGAGCAGAGAAAGGAGCCTGCACCAGGGAAGGCGGGGCCTGGGAAAGGAATGGCCGAGGGACACAGGTAAGCTTACCTGTCATCAAACACGTGACAGGCTTTTCTGCGAAGAGGGCTGCATTCTATCTTGTTGAGATACAGTCGGTAGAGCTGAGCTCAACAATCCACAATAGCTTTTATTCTGACTTTCTTGACTTAATATTCTAAAATACTTAAAATTACAGAAAAGTTGCAAAAACTATACAAAAATCTTCCGGAACCATCTGAAAACCAGTTGCTAACTGTATGCTCTCTGCAAACAAGAACATGCTCCCCCATAACACAATCTTCAAATCAGAACATTAACATCAATAATGTACTACTCATTTGCAAATTCTATTCAAATTCCTTCAATTCTTGTGTCATTTATAGCTCAGAAATTGTGATGCAAATCGCGACATGGTCACTTTTCTAGGACTTTGGTATTTAGTGGGACTTTGACAGGTTCCTTTAAGGACAGCTTGTGAGGCACATTTACTTTTTTGAAAATTGTGGTAAAATATATAACACCTAACATGCACCATCTTAACTATTTTTATTGCATAATTAACTAGTGTTAACTACATTCACATTGCTGTGAAACCAATCTCGAGAACTACTTTCATTTTACAAAACTGAAACTCTATATCCATTAAACAACTTTCAGTTCCATCCTCTCAGCCCAGCATTCTTTTGTTTATATACCCTGAAGTGGAATTGCTGGGTCATATGGTAATCTTATTTTTTTAAAATCTTTAAATTCTTTATTAGTTAAGGAATTACAAATGTGTCCTCATCCCCGTCATTAACCCCCATCCTTCCACCGCCCCTCATGCTCTCATCCCCCTGTTGTCCATGTCCATTGGTTTGGCTTATATGCATGCATACAAGTCCTTTGGTTGATCTCTTCCCCTTACCCCCACCCTCCCCTACTTTCCCTCTGGGGATTAATAGTCTGATTGCTGTTTCTCTGTCTTTGGATCTGTCCCTGTTCATCAGTCTATGTTGTTCTCTATATTCCACAAATGAGTGAGATCATGTGGTATTTATCTTTCTCTGACTGGCTTATTTCACTTAGCATAATGCTCTCCAGTTCCATCCATGCTGTTGCAAATGGTAAGAGTTCCTTCCTTTTTACAGCAGCATAGTATTCCATCGTGTAGATGTACCACAGTTTTCTAATCCATTCATCTACTGATGGGCACTTAGGCTGTTTCCAGATCTTAGCTATGGTGAATTGTGCTGCTATGAACATAGGGGTGCATATATCCTTTCTGATTGGTGTTTCTGTTTTCTTGGGATATAGTCCTAGAAGTGGAATCACAGGGTCAAATGGGAGTTCCATTTGTAGTTTTTTGAGGAAACTCCATACTGTCTTCTATAGTGGCTGCACCAGTCTGCATTTCCACCAGCAGTGCACGAGTGTTCCTTTTCTCCACATCCTCTCCAGCACTTGTCGTTTGTTGATTTGTTGATGATAGCCATTCTGACAGGTGTGAGATGGTACCTCATTGTTGTTTTGATTTGCATCTCTCGGATGATTAGTGACTTTGAGCATGTTTTCATATGTCTCTTGGCTTTCTGAATGTCCTCTTTTGAAAGGTGTCTATTTAGGTCCTTTGCCCATTTTTTGATTGGATTGTTTATCTTCCTTTTGTTTAGTTGTATGAGTTCCCTATAAATGTTGGAGATTAAACCCTTATCGGTGATAACATTGGCAAATATGTTCTCCCATGCAGTGGGCTTTCTTCTTGTTTTGTTGATGGTTTCTTTTGCTGTGCAAAAGCTTTTTATTTTGATGTAGTCCCATTTGTTTATTTTCTCTTTAGTATCCAATGCCCTAGGAGCTGTATCGGTGAAGAAATTGCTTCGGCATATGTCTGAGACTTTGCTGCCTTTGGATTCTTCTAGTATTTTTATGGTTTCCTGTCGTACATTTAAGTCCTTTATCCATTTTGAGTTTATTTTTGTGTATGGTGTAAGTTGGTGGTCTAGTTTCATTTTTTTGCATGTATCTGTCCAATTTTCCCAACACCATTTATTGAAGAGACTATCTTGACTCCATTGTATGTTCTTGCCTCCTTTGTCAAATATTAATTGAGCATATTGGTTCGGGTCAATTTCTGGGTTTTCTATTCTATTCCATTGATCTATATGTCTGTTCTTGTGCCAGCACCAGGCAGTTTTGAGAACAGTGGCTTTGCTTCTTGGTGAGCCTGGCTAGAGGTTCATCAATCTTGTTTATCCTTTCAAAGAACCAGCTCTTGGTTTCATTGATTTTCTGTATTGTTTCTTTGGTCTGTATGTCATTTCTGCTCTAATCTTTATTATCTCCTTCCTTCTGCTCACTCTGAGCTTTTCTTGTTGTTCTCTTTCTAATTCTTTGAGATGTAGAGTTAGATGATTTACTATCAGTTTTTCTTGTTTTTTGAGATAGGCCTGTAGAGCTATAAACTTCCCTCTCAGGACTGCTTTCATTGTGTCCCATAGGTTTTGGGATTGTTGTGTTTTCATTGTCATTAGTTTCCAGGATGTTTTTAATTTCTTCTTTGATCTCATTGGTAATATTTGATCAATATTTAATAACATGTTATTCAGTTTCCAAGTGTTCGAGTATTTTGGGTTGTTTTTATTGTAGTTTTTTTCTAATATTATGCCATTGTGGTCTGAGAAGATGCTTGGTATGATTTCAATCTTCTTGAATTTGGGGAGACTTTGTTTGTGACCCAATATATGGTCTATTTTTGAAAATGTCCTATGAGCACTTGAGAAGAACATATATTCCGTGGCTTTGGGGTGAAATGTTCTGAAGATGTCAATTAAGTCCATCTGATTTAGTGAGTCATTTAGGATTGCTGTTTCTTTGACAATTTTTTGTATAGAGGATTTATCCAGTGATGTCAGTGGTGTATGAAAGTTCCCTACTATGATTGTATTGTTGTTGATCTCTCCCTTGATATCATCCAGGAGTTTTTTTTATGTATTTGGGTGCTCCTGCATTGGGTGCATATATGTTTATCAGGGTTATATCCTCTTTTTGTATTGATCCCTTTAGTATTATGACGTGGCCTTCCTTATCTCTTGTTATGGCCTTCACTTTGAGGTCTATTTTGTCTGATATAAGTATTGCTACCCCAGCTTTTTTTTTTTTCATTTCCATTTGCCTGAAAGATATTTTTCCACCTCTTCACTTTCAGTCTGTGTGAGTCCCTTATTCTGAGGTGGGTCTCTTGTAGACAGCAAATATATGGGTCATGTTTTTTATCCATTCAGCCACTCGATGTCTTTTGATTGGAGCATTTAGTCCAATAACTTTACGTTTAAAGTTATTATTGAAAGGTATTTGTTTGTAGTCATTTCTATTTTTTGTGCCTGTTTTCTTTCTGAGCTTTTTATTTCTTCTTTTTACACCAATCCCTTTAGCATTCCTTGCATTGCTGGCTTGGTGGTGATAAACTCCCTTAGCCTTTTTATGTCTGTGAAGCTTCTTATTTCCCCTTCAATTTTGAATGATAGCCTTGCTGGATAGAGTATTCTTGGATTCAGTCCTTTGCTTTGCATCACTTTATAAATTTCCATCCATTCTTTTCTTGCCTGATGTTTTTCTGTTGAGAAATCATTTGATAATCTAATTGGAGATCCCGTGTACGTAACTTTCTGTCTCTCTCTTGCAGCCTTTAAGATTCTCTCTTTGTCCTGAACATTTGCCATGGTAATTATGATGTGTCTTGGTGTGGGTCTTTTCGGGTTCACCTTGTTTGGGACTTGCTGTGCTTGTGTGACTTTTTTCTTCCCCACCTCAGGGAAGTTTTCTGATATTATTTCTTCAAATAGGTTTTCTAACCCTTGTTCCTCCTTCTGTTGTTCTGGCACCCCTATTATTCGTATGTTGTTTCATTTCATGTTGTCCCATAGCTCCCTTAGGCTCGCCTCCTGTCTTTTAATTTTTTTTATCCAATTGCAGTTCAGTTTGGGTGTGTTTTGCTTCCCTGTCTTCTAATTTGCTAATTCGGTCCTCCGCTTCTTCTAGTCTACTGTTGAAACTTTCAATGGTGTTTTTTATTGCAGCTATATCACTCTTCATTTATTCTTGTTTCTTACATAAGTTATTGATTTTTTCATCTGTTTCTTTTTGATTCTTACATAAGTTGTTGATTTTTTCATCTGTTTCTTCTTGATTCTTGCATAAGTTGTTGATTTTTTCCTCCATCCGGTTTATGCATTCTAGGACCCTTAATCTGAATTCTTTTTCTATCATGCTGCATGCCTCTGTTTCACTTAGCTGCTTTTCTGGAGAGGCCTCCTTTTCTTTCCTTTGGGGGTTTCTTTGTCTACCCATGTTTGATCGCACGAACATATCTAGATGTTGAGTCTTTCAGGGGGTTCTCCTTGCGTGGCAGTGGCTCCTCGGGCTGTGGTTGCTCCTCAGGCAGTTGTGGTAGCAGATGCTCCTCAGTTGGCAGCAGCTCCTCTGTTGGGTGCTGTTCACAGCTGTGGTGGCTCCTCTGGCTGGTGGGGGGAGTCTTCACACACAGCTGCTGTTCCTCAGACAGAGGGTGTGCTGATCACGAGGCTGCTGTTCCTTGGAAGCGGTGGGCTACACACGCAGCTGCTACTCCTTGAACTGGGGCGGACTGCTCACGTGGCTGCTGATCCTTGAATGGCGGCTGGCTGCACACTGCTGTTGTTCCTCTGCGGTGGTGGGCTGCTTGTGGGGCTACTGTCCTTTGGATGGGGGTGAGCTGCACGCGTGGCTGCTCCTCCTCAGACGGGGATGTGCCACTCACCCGGCTGCTGCTCCTTGGACAGGTGCAGGCTGTTGTGGCTCTGCTCCGCGGACCGGTGTGTGCTGCGTAGGGCTGCCGCTCCTCGGATGTGGGTGGTCTGCTCGTGTGGCTGCTGCTCCTCAGACCAGGGTGGGCTCCTGCTGTGCCTCGAATGGGACCGGGCCGTTCACAGAACTGCTGCTCCTCAGATGGGGGCGGGCTGCACACACAGCTACTGTTCCTCGATTGGGCAGGCTGCTCGTGCGGCTGCTGCTGCTTGGGCGAGGGCAAGATGCTTGTGCAGCTGCTGCTCCTCGGACTAGTGCAGGGTGCGGGCTGTGTGCAGCTGCTGCTCCTCGGATGGGGGCGGGCTGCACAGTGCTGCCACTCCTCAGACGTAGGAAGACTGCTCGTGCGGCTCCTGCTCCTCGGACAGGTCGGACAGCTCGTGTGGTTGCTGCTCCTCGGACAGGGAAGTGGGCCGCTCACACAGCTGCTGCTCCTTGGACAGGGGCAGGCCACGTGAGGCTGCTGCTCTTAGGCTTGAGGCAGGCTGCTCACGGGGCTGATGCTCCCTGGACAAGAGTGTGCCGCTCATGTGTCTGTGGTTGGTCCTCAGGCGGTGGTGGTAGCAGATGCTCCTCAGTTGGCAGCAGCTCACGTGGTTGAAAAAATAATGTGAAAAGAAGTAGATAATAAAGGAACAAACAAACAAACAAGAAAAGGAGAACAAAGAAAAAAGCAAAAAAAAACGAACAAAGAAAAAAGCAACAAACAAAAAAAGGGATAACAAAGAAAGAAGCAAAAAAAAAGCTAACAAAATAATAAAAAAATAAAAATGAAAAATTGAAATGTCATTCCTTTGACTGGCTTAAGATCCCAGTTTTCTGGAATGTCTGTGATTTTTTGTTGTTGTTCTCATTGTGGTTTTAATTACATTGGAGTCCTTTGTAGCTATTGTTATTGATTTCCAATGTATTATCATCAAGATCAGAGAATATACATGATACTAGAGGCCTGGTGCACAAAATTTGTGCACAGGTAGGGTCCCTAGGACAGGTTGGCGATCAGGGCCATTTGGGGCCTTCCTTCATTCTGTGTCGCCCCCTAGTGGTCAGCGCACGTCATAGTGATCAATTAAACTCCCCAGGGCACAATTTTCATATTAGGCTTTTATATATATAGGTAATTTCACTTCTTTTAAGTTTATTTGAAGTCAAAAAGTACCATGTTCACCAGAAAAGGATGTGTCTTCTGTAGATGCTGCACATCTGTTATGTGAATGTCAATTAAGTCAAGGTGATTGACAGTGTTCAAATCTCTCTTGACTTTACTGTTTTCATCAGATCATTCCATTAGCTGCTGAGAAAAGGGTGTTATACATTCATTTTAACTCTTCCCATTTTTGCTTCATGTGTTTTGAAGCTTTTTTGTTGGGCACATATACATTTATAATTATTATGACTCTCTGAGGAATTAACCCTTTCACACAGCAAAAGGTCCTTCTTTACCTGTGGTAATGCTATTTGTCTTAAACCAACTTCATCTGATATTAAGACAGCACAGCAGTTTTCTTAGGCTTACTATTTGTATGTTATATATCTTTTTTCCATCCCTTTGCATTCAATATATCTGTGTCCTGCTTTCTTAAATGGCATCTCTAATAGACAGTATGTATTTGGGTCTTGTTCTTCATCCATTCTAACTATTTTTATCATTGAAGTGTTTTGAGGATTTACTGATGTAGTTGCAATGGTGCTTACCATTTATGATTAACTTTGCACATGTGGAATAAATATATTTTGTTTTAGTATAAGTTAAAAGAATACTGGAAACTCTTTCAGGCGTGAGTTACTTGCTAGTCCCAAGGGCTAAGGGACAAACATGAAATGAGGATAGAGCTGGAAGAAAGGTCCCAGTTCTTTTTGCTTTAGGTAGTTGGGGTGACGAGAATGTGAGAGGGGTCTGGGGCGGGAGGAGAGTCAGGAAGCCACTGATACCTATCCCTGCTTTGTCCCCACAGATCCAAGTTGCCTCATGCCCAATCACAGAGCCAGACAGAATTCACCAGCAACCAGCTGCCCCACAAGGATTGCATGCCAGCCTCCCAGAGGAGTG
The DNA here is from genome assembly GCF_963259705.1 of Myotis daubentonii. Taxonomy (NCBI): domain Eukaryota; kingdom Metazoa; phylum Chordata; class Mammalia; order Chiroptera; family Vespertilionidae; genus Myotis; species Myotis daubentonii. Next base: position 15,441,881 of record NC_081844.1, read on the forward strand.
TCCGCCAGGTACATTCTAACACTGATCTCAAGCCCTTACCCGCCTTGTCTCCAGGTGTTCCCAGCCCTCTGATTTCCGAAGTTCCTGGTTCTTTATCTACAGGTATTTATTTATTAAATGGCTCCTGAGTGCCTGGCACTGTACTGGTGGAGGGCAGGAGGCCCCTGCCCTCCTGGAGCTGTTCTTCTGAGATGGACTCAGACAGACAGTTGAAGGTGACAGAGACGAGATAGGAACCATGAGGATAATTGAGTGATGGGTGGGACAGAGACTGGGTTGGTGAGGTGTCTGAGGATGTGACCTTGACGCAGAGAGCAACTGTCTTTAGTGCAGAGCGCCACGCACAGTGGTCCGGAGAGGGCCCCCCAGGAGCTGTGGTCCCAGGGGCAGGGGGAGAGCTTGTTTGAGCAAAGCTGGGGGGCAGCTGGGGTGAGTGTAGGGTGAGTTTGGGGTAAAGAAGTCACAAGGGCAGGTGAGAGCAGACCACAAACCCTGGACACTCTGGAGGGAGCATAGATTTCACTTTTTGAGTGAGGTATTCAAGAAAGTAAACTATCCCAATATGTTGTATTGATTAAATGTTGAATTGATACTATGTTGAATGTTAGGTCAAAAAATACATAGTTAAATGAATTGGCCCTCTTTCTCTTTTTTTTACTTTTTTATTAAATTTATCGAGGTGACATTGGTTAATACGATCATAAAGATTTCAGGTGTGGGTTTCTATGTTACAAGATCCATATATTGCACTATGGGCCCATCACCCAAAGTCAAGTCATCTCCTGTCACCATATATTAGGACCCCTTTCACCCCTAACCCCCTTTCCCTCTGGAAACTACTACACTGCTGTTTGTGTTCAGGAGTTTCAATTTTATATTCCACATATGAGTGAAATCATGTCGTTTTTAGCTTTTTCTGACTGACTTATTTCACTTAGCCAAATATTCTCAAGGTCCATCCATGTTGTTGCAAATGGCAGTATTTCATCCTTTCTTACAGCTGAACAGTATTCCATTGTTCAGATGTACCACATCTTCTTTACCAGTCCACTGTCTTGGGACACTGGTTCTTTCTATGTCTTGGCCTTTGTGAATAATGCTACAATGAACATACAGGTGCATATACCTTTGTGAATACATGTTTTTGAGTTTCGGAGTCATATGGTAGCTCTATTTTTAATTTTTTGAGGACTCGCCAGATGGCTTTCCATAATGGTTGTACCAGACTGCGTTCCCACTAGCAGTGAATGAGGGTTCCCTTTACATCACATCCTCTCCAGCACTTGTTATTGCTTGTCTTGTTGCTAATGGACACTCTTCTTTTTTTTAAAAAAAATATTTTATTGATTCTTTACAGAGAGGAAGAGAGAGGGATAGAGAGTTATAAACATCGATGAGAGAAACATCGATCAGCTGCCTCCTGCACACTCCCCACTGGGTATCTGCCCACAACCAAGGTACATACCCTTGACCGGAATCGAACCTGGGACCCCTGAGTCCGCAGGCCGACGCTCTATCCACTGAGCCAAACCGGTTAGGGCGCTAATGGACACTCTTAACAGGTGTGAGGGGGTATCTCATTGCAGTTTTGATCGTATTTCCCTAATTGCCAGTGAGGTTGAACATCTTTTCATATATCTATTGGCTATTTGTATGTATTCTGGGGGAGGTGTATTTCCAGGTCTTCTGCCCACTTTTTGATTGGGTTGTTTGTTTGGTGTTGCATTTTATGAGTTCTTTATATATTTTGGAAATTAAACCTATGTCGGAGCTATTGTTTGCAAATATCGTCTCCCATCTGGATGGTTGCCTCTTTGTTTTGCTGCCAGTTTCTTTTGCTGTGCAGAACTGTTTAGTTTGATACAGTTCCATTCATTTATTTTTGCCTTTACTTCCTTTGCCTTCGAGGTCAAGTTCATAAAGTTTTCTCTATGACCAAAGTCCCTAAGTTTGGTACTTATATTTTCTTCTATGTCACTTATTGTTTCAGGTCTTATATTTAGGTCTTTGATCCATTTTGAATTAATTGTTGCACAGGGGGAGAAACTGTAATCCAGTTTCATTCTTTTGCATGTGGTTTTCCAGTTTTCCCAGCACCATTTACTGAAGAGACTATCTTTACTCTATTGTGTATTTCTGGCTCCTTTGCAAAAATTATCTGTCCATATTCATATGGTTTTATAGCTGGGCTCTCTATTCTGTTCCATTGATCTGTGTGTCTGTTTCTCTGCCAATATCATGCTGTTTTGATTATCATAGCTCTGCAGTATAATTTGAGTCAGGTAGCAAAATATCTCCAGCCTTATTTTTTTTTTCGCCTCAGGATTGCTTTGGCTATTCAGGGCCCCCTTTCTTTTTACTCCTTTTTGAAAAAATATATTTTTTATTGATTTCAGAGAAGAAGGGAGAGGGAGAGAGAGAAACATCAATGATGACTGAAGGGTCCTGGGTTTGATTCCAGTCAAGGGCACATGTCCAGGTTGTGGGCTCGATCCCCAGTAGGGGGCGTGCAGGAGGCAGCCAATCAATGATTCTCTCTCATTATTGATATTTCTATCTCTCTCTTCCTCTGAAATCAATAAAAATATTTTAAAAATACAAAACATCCACATAGAAATTGATCTGTGACCTCCGGGTTTATAGGTTGACCGTCAACCACTGAGCCACGTTGGCCAGACATTTACGTATTTTTTAAAAGAGCGAAATTCTCCAGTGTTGCAGAAAATGGTATCCCAAAGTGATTTCAGTCAAGAAAAAACAGCAGTTGGCACTATGCTGCCTTTTCTCCCATTTCAGGATACACATGGGAGAAAACCATTTCCCTTCTTAAAAAAATAAAACACAACAAAACCCTTTCTCCTCCGGTTCAACTTCCACTGCTTATTCCTAGAAACACCCAGAAAACAATATAAACAAGACCCCGCCCACCTCACCTGGCTCACAGCAAGGGCTGTTCCTTAGGAATTTTCTCCTCTGCTATAATCAGGAAACTGACCCCTAATTTCTGGGAACGGCAAAAAAAAAAAATAAAAATAAAAATAAATAAAAAAAATCCCATTTCCTTCCAGTAGGGGCCTGAGGGCTCTGTAAAGGATCAAAGGACATGGACCTGGCTCATGTGCAAAGGGGGCTTTTCTATATAAAAACACCCAACACCTTATAACCTAATGTTTAACCTACAGGTAAAAGCGAACAGCTGACTTAGATACTAAAACGGTGTGTGTCTCACCATCTTTAACCATAAAGGAAACAGAGGGGAGCAGAGTCCAGAGAATTTGATTTCCTCTCCTTTCCAAAAACTTTGATGCATATTCTAGGTGAGAGCCAAGTCGCAAAGACAGACACGTTCTCGCAGAATACAGTCTCTGCCGGATAACGCTGCCACTCCTGGGCGGCCTGGCGCATGGCCACTTTACTGAAACTCTCTCCCTGGTGTGCATAGTGCTTAACCATCACTCGGACAATTATTTTCTCAATTCGACTTTGTCACTGACAAATTCTTCAATGGCAGCTTCTAGAAATGGTCCAGAGGACCCCCTCCCACCCAGTTCAGGGTCACAGATCCTTCCAGTTGATGGGCTCCTTGCCAGACTTTTGCAGCAGCTCGTCAGTTTCTAGCAATGTCTGCATCCAAAGAACCCTCTGTGCAGACAAAGGGGAGGGATGGGCGGTCTGCAGCACGTGGTGGCGCTTCCTATCCATGGCGCTGGCCTTCCTCTGAGCATAGGAGCCCCAGAGCAAGAAGGCGAGGCCACTCGAGTTCTGATTTAGCCAGGACACAACCACGTCAGTGAATTGCTCCCAGCCCTTCTCCTTACGAGAATTGGCCTGATGCACCCGACCGCGAGGACAGCGTTGAGTAGGTTGAGTAGAACACCTTGCTTCGCCCACCCAGATACATCTCCATGGCCAGGATGCACAAAACCATCTGTGTCTGTAGACAGCTCTCTGTACATGTCTTCCACACTGGGCGGAAGTGGAACAGCCCATGAGCTTGCTTGGGTCCATGGTATGGATCCTGTCCCAGGATGACAACCTTCACGTCTCTTGTGTTGCACATTTGGGTCCACGTGAAGACTTGGTGTGGGGGCGGATACACAGTGTAATGTCTTCCTTCTTCTGCGACAAATCCCATTAGCTTTATAAAGGGTGTCCCAGAATTCACGCAAGATTTGAATTTTGCGTGAGCATTAACAACAACAAAAAATAAAAGCCTAATTTTACTTGGTTTATTGAATCAGATGCTAATATCTGTTGCCCTTTGATTTCAATCCCTTCAATTTGATAACCATTACCAAGTACCAGTTATGGCCCAGTGTCGTAAGTGTTTCCCTCCACGTCCTGCGTGGTTCAGGGTTCGGGTCTGGAAGAGGAGCCGCACAACAAATGAAAAAGAAAAGACAGGAGATAATTTGGGAATATTGGGGGACCAGGCGGCAAGTCCAACTCAAGAGGAAAGACTTCCACTGTGCTCAGGCCTCACCAAGCATTTTATAGTGAGAGGTAAACAAGGTAGTGGTTACCAAAGTTACACTGTTCTTGTGAGTTTCACTTGTTTTTGTTCTTGTGAGTTTCACTTGTTTACACCATGGTTATACTTCCTGCACTTCCTCAGCCCCTTAGCTTCCCAGATAAGATCTAGGGAGTGTTATAAGGTCAAGCCTAATTATGCTAAGAGGACTGTGCCCTCTAAGCTGGGAATTGTTTGTGACTTTGCCAGCAGGTCAGTCCGAGGCTTAACCCTATATCAGTTTCCCACAGCCCAGGAGCAGGGACAATGAAGGCCAATGAAGACCACGGCTTTGCGTATGTGCCAGCAAAGCCGTGGAGGCTATTTACCCGATGTGCTATTCCATACATAACCCTATACTGTATACTTTATGAATCAATAAAAAAATTTACAATTTTTAATTATAACCCTGTGTTTTCTATCAAAATTGCTTCTTGCGTGAATTTTGGGACACCCTTTAAAATACTCACCGGCAGATTGGGAGCCGCGAGTCGAAGCAGGGCCCAGGCCTTCTTCTTCTGGATGCAGACCAACTGCTCGGGGCTCAGCGGCGCTGAGGCGATGGGTGTGCCAGGCTCTTCCTGCCCTGCCGGGGCTTCCTTGGCGGGGCTCACCACTGCATCCCCGCTCTCCTCCGCCTCGCCTGAGCTGGGGGAGGAGAAGGAGTACAGTGTCTTCTGGCTGATCATCCTGAAGCCGCCTGGGGACCCACGGGGCTGGCACAGGCTGTGGCGGTTCCCAATTGGCGCCAAGCCGCGTGCGCATGCTCCCACCGAGGGGGTGGGCTCCACTATGTATTTTTTAACCTAAAATATCCACACTGGGAATCGAGCCCGCAACCCAGGCATGTACCCTCACTGGGAATGCAACCATGACCTCTTGGTTCATAGCTCAACGCTCAAACACTGAGCCATATCGACGAGGCTCTTTTTACCCTTTCAACATGGAAACTATGAATTTGAATTTCATGTGTGGCTTGTAATACATTTCTGTTGGCAGTGAGGGTCTAAGGGAGTGGTCGGCAAACTCATTAGTCAACAGAGCCAAATATCAACAGTACAACAATTGAAATTTCTTTTGAGAGACAAATTTTTTAAACTTAAACTATATAGGTAGGTACATTGTTATTAACTTAATCAGGGTCCTCCTAAGGCTTAGGAAGAGCCACACTCAAGGGGCCAAAGAGCCGCAGTTTGCCGACCACGGGTCTAAGGGATGTGAGTGGATTTTCCTGTTTGGATTCCACTGATGGCCGAAAGAGGCCTCCCTTAGCCATCACTGCCAGCCTCCAGGAGCCCTGTGGTCATTCACTCACCAGATTCTCTCTCTTTTCCCAGGATTCTATCTGTCAGAACAGAGCAGAGAGTATACACCATGCACTGAAAAAGAGGATTCCACCCGTTGTCCCAACCGCCACTCTTCTTGCCACCCCTGCTCTAACTGCCCTGCAGGTAGAGATGTAGACCTCATGCCTACGGTTAGGGCGCCGAGCACTGAGTTGATAATTGTATCGAATGGGGGATCAGAAACCTAATTGCCAGCCCAGAGTGGTCTTCATCATACCCTTTTCATGATATGACTTAGGCCAATAAAATAAAATGAAAAAAAATTATTTTTATAATGCATGCCACACAGGAGGGACATCTTTTAAACCATCAGAGGGAAGTGGTGGGAGAATAACCTGTCCCTTGAAGGGAGGACTCAGTGGCCACATCATGGAAGGGGTGGCCGAGTGGAAAAGTGCTGGTTTGGAGCCGGGATGTGGGGCTTGTCCTGGCCAGACCCCTCCTAGCCCTGTGCTTCCTGGCAGGCGCTCCGCCTTCCTCAGCCTTCACGGCCTAAGGCCCCACTGCAGGGTTAAGTTTGCGGAACTCACCCAAGGGTTCCTCCCCACCCAGGGTCTCTCAGGTTATACCCGACCCTTCTTAATCATCCCACAAACCAATAGATATTTCCTCCCAATCCTGATGTAATACATAAAGAATCATGGCCTTTTTTATGTACGCGGTTATTGCGGACAGGTGAACATTGCTGTCCTTCTTGCACCTCACAGACATTGCTGCAGAAACTAACCCTCAAATCTGTGTCGAACTGAGTGAAGCTGAGTGTGTGTGTGTGAGTGTGTGAGAGTGTGTGTGAGTGTGTGTGAGTGTGTGTGAGTGTGTGAGTGTGTGTGTGTGTGTGTGAGTGTGTGTGTGTGTGTGTGTGTGTGTGTGTGGCGGGGGGGGGGCGGGTAGGGGCCAGTTGAGTGGTGAAAAATGGTTTGAGGGACACATGATGGAAATGTATCCCCCGAATCCTATCCTTTATCTTCAGATAAAGTACAAATAGCTGCATGCACCAGGACGAATGACACCCAGTGTCAGTGCAAGAAGGGCTTTTACCAGGATAAGGATTCTCCTGAGTACTGCCAACCGTGCAGCCCAAGGTAAGATACGAGAGCCCGCCGTGGCCGTCTGCGTGTCTTCACGCTCCGGCTGCAGCACTCCCTTCCCACCCCTCCTCAGCTCCGTCTCCCTTTGGCCAGGCTGACCTTCCCACTGGGCACAGTGGCCGCTAATCAGGGCCTATGAGCCTGTCAGTGGCCCATGCAAAGCTATAGGTTTTCTTAATATCAGAAGGAAGGGATTGTGTACAATGCAGCCATACTTGGAGTCATCTTTATAGCAATTCAATCACAAAATGGTTTTTGTTTTTTGGGGTTTTTTTTGTTTTGTTTTGTTTTTTGGTGCCGGCCGGAGCCCATGAACACGTAAGTGTCCACAGTCAAGTCATAATGACCCGAGCCTGTAGCTCCTTCAGGGGTTCCTCAAACCCCTGCGCCAGCTCCGCCACCTTCCCCCAGGGCCCTGCTCCCTCAATAAGACTGTGTTTTCCCTGTTATTGGGACTTAGGGGCCAATAGTAATTTGGTCTTTTACAGTGTGGCTGTGCTTGGTGGGGACAGTCAACGGGTGGAGGACAAGAGGGTCCTTGTATTGAGGGTTGACTGCAGCGGTTCTCAACCTGTGGGTTGCGACCCCTTTGGGGGTCGAACAACCCTTTCACAGGGGTCGCCTAAGACCATCGGAAAACACATATATAATATTGTTTTTGTGATTAATCACTATGCTTTAATTATGTTCAATCTGTAACAATGAAATTGGGGGTCACCACAACATGAGGATCTGTATTAAAGGGTCGCGGCATTAGGAAGGTTGAGAACCACTGGCCTAGAGAATGAGGCTCAGCTTGTGGCTGGAGTGAGCTGCTTCCTCACTCGTGCTCCCCCTGCAGGTCAGGGGAGCTCAGTGCAGGCCTTATAGAGAAGGCCCCCCTCCTGTGGGTACAGCTCTGAACACTTAACTGGAGCCCCTGGGGGCTGAAGGTGGCATCACATCCCTCCTGAACCCGGCAAGGGGTGAGAGGGCCCGTCGGGCAGACAGGAGAAGGCTGTTCTTTTTCCACTCTCCCGCCAGGGGACACTGGGTGGGTGTTGCTCCCTCTATCTCTTCCTCTTACCCCTTCACATCCTCCCTGTCTTTGAACCTAGGTGCCCTGATGGCAAGGTCAAGGTCAGGGACTGTGGCCCAACCAACGACCTCGAGTGTGTGGACCAAAAATCAGGTATCCAGGACCATAGGGAGGCCCCAGTTCCTGGAGAGCCAGTGACCACCAGCCTGGAGGCGCCCACTGCTCCCTCTCTCTCCTCAGGCACACCATGGTGGGTGATCATGCTTGCCTGCATCTTTGGGATTGGAGGCCCTCCCCTGCTGGGCACATTTCTATATTGGTACTACAGGAGCCGTAACCTTCCATGTGAGTTTGGCGGGAGCGATGGGCGGGCACTGGCACTCTCTGCTGCTTCCCTCACTTTCTGCTTCAGATAGAAAGGCCCACCCCTCCATCTCCCAAATCTCTGGGTCTTTCTGGCCTGGCTGTGATCTTGTTCCCTGGGATCACCCCTACCCCCCACCTCACCTGCACCTGTGGAGGGCCGGGGTCCTATCAGTCCCCCTGTCTTGGGGCTGATGGTCACCTCCTCTCCTGCCAAGTCGGGGAGGGCAGGCCAGTTCTTCACGTCTGCAGGGCCCTCAGCCAAGGCAGAGGGGTGGTCAGTGCCTCAACTGGGTGACAAGAGTCAGGAGGGGAAGGTCGGGAGGGGGGTGTGGCTTACAGCTTTGGTCAGAGCAGAACCCAACAGAGATTTGATATGTTTACTTTTACTTCTTTCTCTCCTTTCTTCCCCTTCCTGAGGGTGTCCCAGAGTTGGATTGCCCTTCCCTGTCACCAGGCCCAAGGCACCTTGTCAGTATCTGAGCCCCAGCCCATGCCCTTCCCAGCAGGGAGACCCTGCAGAGGGGGCCTCCCACGCTAAGGCAGATACCCTTCTCTTCTAGGTTCTGGAGTGGCCACCAAGAGCAGGAGCAGAGTGAGTGGGTTTCTCCAGGACCTGTGTCGTCAGGTGGTGAGGAACTGCTTCCTGCCCAGAATAGGGCCCTGGGTGGGCGTGGCCCCAGTTTGTCCTGTGCTGCTCTTCCTGGCTCTCTAAAGTGGCCCTGTCCTTCCTGCTGTTTGTGACACCCAGACCACAGCTCTGCACTCTGGGCTGTGGGGGTGTCAGGTGCTGAACCCCCTTAGCACAGCACCAGGGTTCTGGTGCTAACAGCAAAGTCCTGGATGTGCTGAGCCTCTGCCAACCTGAGAGGAGGGAAACCTGGGCGGGGCGGGGCAGCAGAACCTACGTGTCCCCTGAGACCCTTTAGGGAGCCTGGGTGTGGACTCCTGAGTCAGCTCTTTTCCTTCCCAAGGGCCGGTTTGGTGGCTTACGAACCCCAGGAGAGGCTGAGGCTCTGGACAATGCCCGCAACCTGGCCAGGAGCGACAGAGACTCATTGTCCTCTGAGCAGGAACAGGAAGAGCTGGCAGGTGTCCTGGTGCAGCCCGCAGGAAAAGCACAGCTTCTACTGGTGAGTGGGGGCGGCCATGCCAGGTCCTGGCCTTTGTGCTGGCCCAGGACTGTGTCAGAAGCAGGGAAAGGCCAGTGCTGGTCAGGACTGCTGTTCTGGGGAAGGATGGTGCAGGGAGATCAGGACCTGAGGGGACGGGGCTGCACTGCAGGGAGCTGTTAGCTCTGTGGAATGCCTGGGTCTTCTTACCTGTCTAGATGTCACAATATCCCAGAGTCCGGAACAGGCAGGCACAGGATGGCGCCCTCACCTTTGTTGACTGGCTGAATGAGGGCTGCAGATAGTCCACTGTGTCGTTGTAAAATAATTTAGTAAGCCATTCCTCGCATCAATACGAATATCAGACTTATTACAAAATTCTTATTATATAAAAGCCTATGTGACTGGTTGCTATGACATGAACTGACCACCAGGGGGAAAACACTCAGTGCACAGGAAGAAAGACTGCAGGAGGCTTCTACCACTTCCTGAGAGGATGGGGCCTGGGGGGATCGGGCTGAAGCCACCTCTCTGACATCCCCCAAGGGGTCCCGGATTGGGAGAGGGCGCAGACCAGGCCGAGGGACCCCACTGGTGCACAATCCATGCACTGGGCCTCTAGTATGATAATAAATCTTAGTCTAGATACCTAATCCTATTTGTAGGGTGGCATGTAGAAGTAGAATTTCTGGGCACACACACACACACGTGCATACAGTTTTGGTTCATATCAGTTCATGAGTTTTAGTATGACACTGAGTGGTAAACCTGTAGAAATATTTAATTTTTATTCCTCAGAAGCTTAGAAAGTCATTCCCCTTAACATAAGATGAAATTCACTAATTTTTTAGAGTTTTTAAATTTACAATGATTTTTAGCATCTAGCGTTGTTATCCAAATGGAATTGACTTTGTGACCTGATGTGACATGAGGAGTCTGACTTGTTCTGAGTCACTGTCTCTTTCCTCCAACCCCATTTCACAATGGATCCTCTCATTCCCTCGGCTTTTGGCTCCTCCTTTATCAGATGTGAAATGTTTACAGACTTTCCTGTTTCCTTTGTTTCTTTCCTGCATCTATGGTGTGCTCTTTTTAACACGTGTTTTGTTTTTTTTTAATTGATTTTAGAGAGAGGAAGGGAGAGGTATAGACAGAAATATCAATGATGAGAGAAACATTGATAGGTTGCCTCTTGCATGCCCTTTAGTGGGAATCGAGTTCACAACCCCGGGCATGTGCCCTGACCAGGAATACATCACGTGATCTCTTGGTTCATGGATCAGCGCTCAACCGCTGAGCCACACCAGCCCGGCTACAGTATGCTCTTTTAAGATAAAGTATAAAAGGAAACAAACCAAAAAGGACAATAATCCCTCGATCGTGATTAATCACTTTTCACATTTTTTAAAGTAGTGCTTATCCACAATGAGAAAAAGTAAATAGTACAGAAAGGTTCTCAGGGAGTGGTAGAAGCCTCCTGCAGTCTTTCTTCAGCCCCCCCCCCCCCACTTTTTTATTTCAGGTAATTATGAGAGACAATTCTTTTTTAAAAATGATTTTATTTTATTTTTAAACTTTTATTATTTTTTTTAATTTAAATTTTTTATTGTTTAAAGTACTGCATATGTCTCCTTTTCCCCCCATTGACGTCTCCCTGGACATTCCCATCCCCGACTCATGCCCTCACCACCCCTCCTACTGTCTGTGTCCATGGGTCATGCTTATATGCATGCATACAAGTCCTTTGGTTGATCTCCTAACCCTCCTCCCCCCCTCCCTCTGAAGCTGGACGGTCTGTTTGAGCTTCTAAGTCTCTGGATTTATTTTTGTCCATCAGCTTATGTTGTTCATTATATTCCACAAATGAGTGAGATCATGTGATATTTATCTTTCTCCAACTGGCGAAGAGAATTCTTTGCTGAAATCTTTGTGCATATGCCATCTACATACAATACTCTACCAAATGAAACTTTTTAATATCTGAGAGTGCACATACCTTGCCAAAATATATTATTTCTATGCATATAAAATTTAGAATTATTTATAAGATTTTTTCCACCCCACCTCCACAAAAGTCATTGGAACATTTTTTAAATATATTACCTTACCTTAATCCAAGAAGAATTGAGATCTTTCAACATTCAATATTTTTCTTATCAAGGAAGATATCAGATCAGGAGTTTTATTATGACTCAGTTAAGATTTGTGTTTTTCTTCCGATTAATTCCTGTTTCTACTAAAAGTTGTTTCTTTGTATTTTATGTGTTTTGCGACCCTTACTGGTTGGATCCTGTTGTAATTCTGTTTTCTAATTTATTGTTTCTAGTATGTTTATTAACATTCACCAAGATATGCATTTATTTATTTATTTATTTATTTATTTATTTATTTATTTATTTATATTTCAGAGAGGAAGGGAGAGGGAGGGATAGAAACATCAATGATGAGAGAGAATCATTGATCGGCTGCCTCCTGGAAGCCCTCCATTGGGGATTGAGCCTGCAATCCGGGCATGTGTTATGACTGGGCATCGAACTGTGACTTCCTGGTTCATAGGTCGATGCTCAACCAATGAGCCACGCCAGCGGGACATATTTATTTTTAAGTATTGTAGCTTATACCTTAGGGTTTTAAAAATTTATAATCATGTCTAAAATAATGTTTGTTTCTGCCCTTTCCACAAGTCCTGCCTCCTTTGTTTCCAGAACTGACAATGTTCACAGGTGCTTAGAGAAGGCGCGCGTTCCATCTTGACTGGATTTCATTGGGAAGGCCTTCAATACTTCACCTAAAGGAATGATGCCGACTCTTGTTTTCATATAGAAAATCTTATCATTATGGATGCAGCCCCTATTTTTGAGGTGTTTTTAAAAAATCAGAATTCATGTTTAATTTTACAAAATGCCTTTTCAGTCTCCATGGAGACAATCTAATAGTTTCATTTCCTTATTTAGGTTATCAGTGTGGTACAGTAATAGTGATCACTGCACCTCCAGCTTTGTGGAAGAAATCTTACTTAGATTTTGCAAAGTGCCCTCATATATAGCCTTTATTTGAGTCCCATACATGCCTGGGAGGGAGTGATTGTCTCCTGATGGGGTGGGTGGGAATGGACTAGAAAGGGCAGGAGGCAGCTGTGCAGGGCGGTGAGAATGTTCCATGTCTTGATTAGGTGATGGCTACTCAGGTGTGTCCAGTTGTCAGTGCTGGAACTGACAGGGAGTGAGCATTACTCTAGGAAGCATGGGCCTCCATGAGCACACAAGGACACAGCCTGAGAGGCACAGCAGGGAGGTTCCTCTTTGTCTCGATGGAGACTGGGAGGGAGGTGGCTGCCCCAGGTCACACAGCTGGCTGATGGTCAGGCTCACTTCTGGAATCCAGGACTCCCGACTTGAACCCAGGGGGTTTTCCACCCTATTTTACAGGGACCGACAGGCACAGACGGGTCTCAGATGAGAAGGAAGCTGCTGGTTCCAGCGAACAACGAGAACGCCATAGAAAGTGAGTGATTTGTTGGGGGCAGTGGAGCAGTGTCCTAACTGCTGTCCGCATAGCTGTTAGGGCAGTACAGAGCCAGGGATGCTGGAAACCGGGGGCCTAGGCTGATGGTCACTGGACCGTTAGGACAGTAAATCCCCTCCCCTCCTCTCTCCCTCCACCCCCCTCCTCCCACTGCACACCATCCCATCTGTCACAACAATGTTCTGTACTGCCCTGTCCTTCTCTCCACCACCTTCCCCCTTCTCTGGCTGCTCAGGGCCGGGCTCACCACACTGTGGGCACCTAAGGGGCTGGTGCTGTCCAGCAGGCCACCACCAGCCCAGGAGACTCCCGAGCACCTGACCTCTGGCTAGGCCAAATTTAAGAAGCTGTAATGATCAACTACAGATCAGATTTTAAATACAAAAAAGGAATATGAAATATTCCATTGGTAATTTTTTGTTTATTGATTGCCTGTAAACATAATATTTTGTAAGTATTGAATTAGTACCAGATAGTATTAAAATGAATATTACCTGTTCCTTTTTATCTTCTTCAATTCAGCTATTAGAAAACTATAAATAAGTGGTCGTGGCTCACCTTATATTTCTGTGGGTCAGTGGTGTGCAGTGCATTCCACACACGTCTCATTGAATCCTCCGCACAATCCCATGAAATGGGTGGGGTTTGCTCTGCTTCCGGGTTAAATTCTTGCTCAGAGTCTGTTTGTGCCCGTCCCACTCTGCCAGTTTGGTGGGTGAGGCCAAGCTGGGTGTGGAGCCAGAGATCGTCCCCCTCCAGCCCTCGGGCTGTGCACAGGTGCGGATGTGGCAGCCCCCGACCTTACCCTCAGGATAAGTGCAGGCTCCCTCCTCTGAGGGCCTGTTGCACTACAGTCTGTCCCACACTCTGCCTCCGACCACATACTCCTCGCTCGCTCGATCCATGATGTCCATCTCCCCTCCCATGTGGCTATCAGCCTTCCCTTAAAGCAGAATTCTCTGTTAATCTTGACTCTCCGAAGTGCCATGGGCACAAGCGAGGCCCAGACTGGCCTGATTCTAGTCCGGTATGCTGATGGGAAGCAGGTAAGGGATGACGAGCAGCAGGTGACCACCAGGGGGCGCTCCAGTATACATCTGCCCTTTTTGTTGTTAATCCTCATCCGGGGATATTTTTCCCATTGATTTTAGAGAGATGGAAGGAAGGGGAAAGACAGAGAGAGAAACATTGATGTGAGAGAGACTATCAATTGGCTGCCTTCCACATGCGCCCTGACCAGGGCCTGGGATTAAGCCTGCAACCGAGGTATGTGTCCTTGACTGTAATCGCACCCAAGGCCCTTCACTTTGTGGGCCCACACTCTAACCACCAAGCCAAACTGGCTAGGTCTACATCTGCCCTTTTTGCAGGGTTTCCTCCACCTCACCTGACTGTCTCTGTGGCTTTTTCCCATCTAGCCCTGAGGGAGTGCTTCTATGAGTTCTCAAGGATCGTGCCCTTTACTCGCTGGGAGCCGTTCATGAGGTTGGCGGGCCTCCCGGAAAATGATATCTCCATAGCCAAAGCACAAGTGTCGAACCACCGGGATGCCTTGTATCTCATGCTGACCACCTGGATCAACATCAAGGGGAAGGCTGCCTCAGTCAACACCCTACTGGACAGCTTGGACACACTGGGGGAAACGAAAGCAAAGGAGGAGATGCAGGACTTCCTGCTGGAGTCCGGAAAGTACGTCTATGAAGTGGGTGAAGCAGGTTCTGCTGTTTCCCAGTGAAAAGAATCTCTTTTGGAGACCAGACCTTTCCTAGTTTATCTTTTCTCCTGAAAGGGAAATAAGTCTGGACACTACATGCCTGGCCAGTGCGGCTCAGTGGTTGAGCATCAACCTGTGAATCAGAAGGTCATGGATCTATTCCCTGTCAGGGCACATGCCCAGATTGCAGGCTGGATCCCCAGCAGGGGCTGTGTGGGAGGCAGCTGCTTGATGATTCTCTCTTACCATTGATATTTCTATCCCTCTCCCTCTCCCTTCCTCTCTGAAATCAATAAGCTTGGAGAAATTTCTCTTCACATTGGTTCATAGGCCAATGCTTAACCTCTGAGCCACACCAGCCAGGCCTGGCACTTTTTTATTCTAATAGACTTCTACTTTTTACTTGTTCTTTAATGTTTTGTATAATCCATCTGTGTTGTTATGTGTCCAGGTATTTATGTCTAACTATGATAGGGCTCTTTTTATTTTTATACTTGAAAGTTCGTTCTTGTATTATTATTGTTTATTATTGTACTAGAGGCCCAGTGCACGAATTCGTGCATGGGTGGGATCCAGCTGCCCACCCAGATGGGCCAGGCTCAGGGGTGGGGAAGGGGCCATGGTCGTTTGGGAGGTGCCAATCAGGGCCCCGATTGGGCTGGTTGGCTGCCGCAGTGTGTGCCATAACAACTGGTCATTCCGGTAGCTTGGTTTTATGAAAAATTTTTTGGAAATGTATTTAGTAGGTAGATCGCATTTAGGTTACCTAAATGAGAGAAGTTAACAAAATTGCAAAGGAATCACTGCACCTCTGGGGGTGGTACTAGTGAGTTCCAGCTCCCTCAGGTGCAGTTTGAGCTTGTCCAGCATTAGAGGACCGGCCACTTTTTCCGCAGGGGCGGGGAATGTCTGGCCCTCGGGCCCTGTAAGGCCGACAGAACCATTACATAACAGGACAGACATGTATGCTTCTCGTCAGCTGCCCGTGGCCCACCTGCCAGTATTGAGGTGACTCCGAGGACAGGCAGCTCCAGGCTGCCTGGGAGTGTGCAGGCTGTGAAAGTGTTAACACACTGTGGCAAAACTACTGCGATCCCATGATGATGAGATGAGGTGCGATGAGATGATTCCTCATGACGTGGATGACCTTGCCTCCAATAATTGACAACGATGTTGTCGACTTCTTTGCTGACAGATAACTCCAATCCACCCTTTATCCACATGACCATGATCAACAATTCTCAAAAAACCTGAATATCAAGTAAATATTAAGGACATTACGGTACAAAGAAAAGACCTCTAGAGCCGATGATGCAAATGTTGGATATGTTTCAAATCCAAGATGCAAGATTAGAACGATCAAAGCAAAATAATTGCGTTGCTGGTGACACACCCACTGGATAGTTATTAAAACTTAAGGGTGTGACACCCTACAAATGGCGACTACAAAGAAAAGAAAAGTTAATGCAGAGTGTCAATCTTTCCAAGAGAAATGGACAAACCATTATTTTTTGTTGTTGAAGTAAAAGGCAAACTCGTGTACGTTAGCAGTAATGACAAAGCCAATCTGGAGCATCATTATAGCTCAAAACATGCTAACCTCGCCCTAGCTGGTTTGGCTTAGCGGATAGAGTGTCGGCCCTCGGATTGAAGGGTCCCAGTTTGACTCCAGTCAAGGGCACATACCTCGGTTGCAGGCTCCATCCCTGACCCTGGTCAAGGCCAGGGAGGGAGCGGCAACCAATGTGTGTCTCTCACATCGATGTTTCTCTCTCTCCACTCTCTAAAAAACCAAAGCAAAAAACATGCTAAACTCGATGAGTTGGGAGACCAAATGCATCTGGATGAAATCAGTGCTCAGGATAAAATCAATGAAGCACAGACAGGCCTCAGCCAATCTGAAGAGCCGGTTGGGTGGGGGTCCGAGAAGTCGTATACTGCTCCCCCCCCCCCCATCTCTAGGTCTCAGAATTCCTCTGGTGACTGTTTTGGTGCAGATTCATTCCAAAGGCCCCTTTTCATTTTGTTGGGGCCTTCCCAGAATTCATGAGCAGCACCTGGCAACTTGATCTTGCCCAGCCTTGAGACTGCTGGCTTCTCTGCTCAGGGAGTAAAACTGCCCTTTTTTTCTTTCCTCTTCCCCCCTCCCTTTCTGCATTCTCTGGTTAGGGAAGGTTTTTTAACCATTTGCTCTCCTGTCCTTGGCTGGGGAAGATAATGGTTAGTTAGTTACAAGCTGCAAATTGCCCACACTGTTTGGCCTTGTTTTAACTTTCCTGTCTCAGTTTCCCTATTCCTCTGCCCTGGAATCCCGTAAAAGTTCTTTTCAAAACTTACCATCGCCCAGAGTCGACTGCACTCCAGACTGACCAACGGAAACCT
Organism: Myotis daubentonii; assembly: GCF_963259705.1. Classification (NCBI taxonomy): domain Eukaryota; kingdom Metazoa; phylum Chordata; class Mammalia; order Chiroptera; family Vespertilionidae; genus Myotis; species Myotis daubentonii. Next base: position 15,458,939 of record NC_081844.1, read on the forward strand.
GAAAAGGCAGTCGCGAGTAGTAACATCATCAATACCAGCTAAACACCTCACCAAATACATCACACACCTCACCAAAGAGAAGCAGGGAGCTTAAATGACCAAATATAGCAGGCTAGTTTTTAAGTTAATTTTGTATGGCTCACGAATGATGTTATAAATGTCCACATGGCCCTTGGCAGTGAAAGGTTCCCCACCCCGGCTCTACAGGGACCACTCTCCGATGTGATTGTTGTGTTTGAATATTTATAGAGGGATTTTAACAAGTGAGAAGATGTGCGGCCGTGTCGGCTGTTCCCGACCTGGGCATCCATGCCCGGGTCTCCTTTCCCTCATCTTTGGATGTGTGTGAGGAGGGTGGGAGATGTGCCAGGTACCTGCTAGGTCATGTGCCACTTCCAGTCATACTGGTGACGTCCAGCCCAAACTGGCTCTGGGGCTGCACATCAGAGGTCAGGGTTCTGCTCCCGCTGCCTGCCCTGGTCTCGAAGAGAAGTGGACGGTGCTAATATTTGATAACTTAGCATTAACAAGGCTCTCTCCCTTTTCCCTCCTCCTATTTGGTTATGTATTCAGGCCTTTATTCGTCTGTAAACATGAACTGCACCCGTAATTTCATCCTTGGTGCTATGAGACAGGCCAGGTACCTCCTGCCTTTGCTGTACTGTGAGACGCTCTGCCCACGTGTCATCAGCTGATGTGAATGACTTTTTTCCAGTCAGGTTCCAGCTTGGTTGTCTCTTTCTTAGTTGCCTGGTTGTCTTGTTTATTTATTTAAAAGGTCACGAGACCATGAAGTTGTCTTTTTGTTTTATGTCCAGTTCGCATAGCACCTCGCACTTAATACGCACTCAGTATTTCCTTAGTGATTGGGTATTTTCTCACGCTCCTCTCCAGTGAAAAGTGCACCTTTGAAGTGTGTTGGAAATGTCAATAACAATACAAGGAAAGCCATTAAGTACAAAATATTCATGTATTTATGAATCCATGACCAAATTAAATATGAAACCTCATATAAAAAGAGTGTGGGTTTGTTGTTTTCTCCGCGTCCGTCCTCCCCTCCTCTGGAACAGCTCGGAGTGACATGAGTCCTGGGCTGTCTGTCCATTCTCGCTGTGGGACTCGCTCCCTCCTTTCCCCGGATGCTTTCATACTCGCCCCACATGGCCGGGTTCCTGCTCTGACTGAATTTCCAAGTGTCAGGGCCACGGGGGATGGAATCATAGCCCCTCCTTCCCTCTCCTCCATGCCCTTCCCTGGGAGAGGGACCCCCAGGCCCGGCCTGCCCCCCTCCCCCACAAGTGGTGTCTCTGGGTTACACCTACGCCTCCTGGCCACCCTCACTTTCTCCCCGCACTGGCCAGGCCTCTGCCCTGCAAACTATATCATAGACTCCCACTTCCCCTCCTCCTGGACTTCAGGCCTTGGCTCCTGGGAGACCGCGGCTCCTCCTGCTTCCTTCCCCAGAGCAAAGGTGCTGGGGGCAGAGCTGTTCCCCCATACACTGCCCGCCCTGCCCCTCCCATTGCTCCTCAGCCTCCCGAGGCCACAGACCGGCCAGCAGAGGGCAGCACGCGACCGGCATACCCAGCAGCCACCCTGCAGGAGCTGGAGGGGAGGCAGCCAGGGCCTTGGGCTCAGACAGCCTGGGTCACAGCCACTCAGCCACCTCCTGCTGCTGCTTCTGACGAAGACTTAACCTGAAATCTCTCTGTCTTGGCACCACGGGGTTGTTACAAAGGTTTCCTTGGTTTCAAGTTTGTTCCCTCCCGGACCTGAAGCCTGACTCGGTGGTGGGACCCACCCCGGGGCCTGGCCCTAAAGCCAGTCCCTCCTCCGGCCAGGCGGCTCCGCAGCTCGGGCCCGGAGCTCAGTGTCCCTCCGGCTCCACCCTCACCAGAGGGACCCTGTCTAGGGGCTCCACCCTCACCAGAGGGACCCTGTCTTCTGCCTAGAAAGGATGTGGGAGTGAAATAGGACCATCGCGGCCCAGCTTCTCCCCGTGGGGCTGCAAGTGCTCTCCTCATCCTCCTCTTCTCTGGACGACCCTGGAGCTGCCCCGGCTCCACCCTCCCTTCCTCGTCCCTTTTATCCCAGACCAGCACTAAGGGAGGGCCTGTCCTAGGAGCCTGCATCGCCGAGATTCCTATGCCCCAGTCAGTGACCTGCTTCCTGGCCCTGGACCCCTCCCCCAACCCGTCCTCCAAACACATCCTGTGGGGTCACCTCTGAAGGCGAGGAGGGTAACCTGCCTCTCATGATGGGCAACAGTAACCATCCAAGGCCACCGTCAACCCCGAGGCCAGCTTCCCTCCCACCCCCGCCCTGGGCCCTCAGCGCCCGCAGGCTGGAGGCCTGGGACTGGTGTCCGGCCTGGGACTGCTGCTGCCCCAGAGCCTCTGGCAGCCGGGCACCCCTCACTGCAGGGGGCAGCCCTCTCCTCACAGGGCTCGAAACACTTCTATAGTCTAAACCTCTGTCTCATCAATGCGGGGGCCCGTTTGGTTTTAGAAAATGTAAGCCATACAGGGTCTTTCTCTGTCCTTTCTTTGAGGGAATAGAGGCTAGAGTGTTTCTGTTGGTGGTGGTTTTGTTTGTTGCTTTTTCTTTTTTTGCTAATTTTGCCCCACCCCGTAAGAAACCATGCGAACTAGAGGAGCCCAGAGGAGCCCAGGATTGCTGCGTCCAGACCCCCTCCACCCGCTTCCTTCTTTCCCTGTTCTAGCTGTTTCCTTTGGATCCCATCTCGGAGTGTGAAGGAGAGTGGAGGGAGAAGTTTCTCACTGCACCAGGAGACCCTGCTTCTAGGCCTGGAGCTCTGAACCACTCCACTTCCCTTTACCAGGCCTGGCTGCTGGCGGCCCCAGAGGCACCCGGGAGGTGTGGCCTCCGGCAGCTGCACCCAGGAAGTGGAAGCCTTGGGTGAGGCCCTTAAGGCTTATCTACCCTGACTTCTCTGGTGAGGATTTGAGTAGGCTCCGCGTGGAAATGCCCACAAAACATTTGCAACCCCCAAGCCCACTGGTGGAAAACTATGGCCCACAGAGGCAGGACCTCCCTGTGCACTGCGCTCCCGGGAGGGGGCTGCCTCCACAGACCACAGCTCTCACGGCTGGAAGTTTCCCCCCTGACTCTAGGGTTGTCCAGCCCAGAGACAGGATGTCAGCACTCTCAGGAGCTGTCCCCTGCTCCCACCTCCCAGGAGCTGTCCCCCGCCCTGTTTCAGAACTGGGGGCCTCCGAAGGGGGTCCCTGTTCTGACCCATGAGGCCCGGCTCCTCTCTGGCTGAGCTGTTGGCTGGTGAGAACAGCCCCGCCCTTCGGGTCCTGGTTATGTGGGTCCCCTTGTCCCTGGGAGGTGGAGGGGGCGATGCAGAGAGCGGAGGGGCAAGGGCAGGTGGGCACAAGAGCAGCAGAGTCAGAGAGGGCGGCAGCATCTCAGACCAAGGCCGAGGAGGAAGATGGGGACGCCGAGGAGGCCGCAGGGGAGGACGGGGAGGAGGGACTGTTCCAGAACAGCCACCGCCGCTTGGGCTGCCGCTTCAGGTGGAGATAGTCCTCCTTCTCCCGCTCCTTCCGGGCCCGCTGGTAGTGATCCTCCTCCTTCAGGTACCACACGGGCGGCCAGCGGTGCTTCTCAAAATACTCCTGGTTTTCTGGAGCAGAATGCAGTGGGGCTCGGTTAGAAGGCAGGCAGAAGGGGCGAGAGGAGCCCCGGGACTTGAAGGGAGTCCAGGGACCCCCACCCCCACCCTGACGCCTCGGGGACCTGTCAGCCAGGAGCACATCCCAGGCCCTGGGCCGCAAGGGGAAGCCCCTGCCTTCACAGGAGCCCCCACCTGGCTGCCGAGCTCCCTAGAGAAGGTCCCATGGGAAGGTCTCAAGGGGTGCTTCCTGTGTACTGGGAATAAAACAGGGGGGCGAAGAATGAGGCAGGGAGCAGGTGCGGCACCTGCTGAGGTAGCAGCATCCGGCAGAGCTGAGGTTCTGAGCTGAAGGGGGCGTGGGCTGCAGGAGGGTCAGACCGAGAAGGCGAGGCTGAGGGGTAAGGACTGATTCCGAAAGGCGTAGGGGGCCACGGGAAGTTTGGAATCAGGGAAGTGATGTGATTGGGGCTGGGCTTTAGAAAGAAAACGCTCCAAGGGTGAAAGGGAGAGAAGGGGGTGAGAGAAGGGTAGGGTGCAGAGACAACCTGGGAGCAGGGAGGAGGGCCCAGCAGAGTGAGGTTGCCCAGTGCGGACCTCAAGGACACCGAGTGGCAGGAACTCGGGGAGGCCAGGGACACCTCTTCCAGGTGCCCATGCAGTTCCTGTTGGGCCCCAGGACCTGGCACATTCATGACGCAGAGGCAGAGTGCCAGGGCCTCAGAGGCTATCTGGATCTGTGTTGCCCGAGCTGTGGCTTGCGGCCATTCCTACCTTGTGAAACCAGTGTAGTACCATGAGCAGAATTACGAACATTTTATATCTTTTCTATATGGGTCCTGGGTCGCCATGTAAAATGTAGTTCTTACTGTGGAGTCCTGTCCAGGAAGTCTGAGAAAATACCTCTAGTCCTACACCCTCTTTATACGTGTGAGACACAGAAGCCCAGACAGGTGGAGTGAGCTGCCACCAGTCCCCAGCTGCGCTGCCCACCAGGCCGGCGCTGTTCCCCTCTGTTTGGCCGGATGCAACTTTGCAGGCTGCTTCCCTCCTGCAAGGTCAGGTTAGGCCCAAGGACCCGTGGCAGCTTCCGGGTGCCCTGGGGTCCGGTCGGAGATCTGGACCAGGGTGGAGGCCCCTTCAGCGTGAAGCGGGGGATCAGCAGGTCCTGCCGGGGATGCTCACCTGGGGACATGGCCTTCATGTCTCGGGGGAACTTGCGGCACACGTTGTTGTAGTTGGTGCAGATGTGGTGGAGACACCAGTCTGCCAACTGGTACGCACAGTGGAACTGGGGAAACACAGAAGGGCGCCGTGCTGAGACCCAGGGCGGGGTCGGCTCGGGCAGCTCCGGTTGCTGTCAGAGCAGAACCTTCAGTGCAGGTGGCAAAGGCCGTGCAGTGAGTGGGAAAGCCCCCCTGGAGAGGCACAGCCACACACACTCTTGGCACCACCACCACCAGCACCACCAGCACCACCACCTCGCCTCTGTCCTGTGCCAGCATCTGTGGAAATCCCAGGCCCTACGTTGTGGCTTCCTACTGTGTCTGCCTCCTCAGATCTTACTCCGGGCAATGTTCTTCTCTTCCCCGGCCGGGGCCAAAGCAGTCTACACTAAGGTGTTGATGACTAGGCTTAGAGCTGACTTTCCCAGGTGTGTCTGCAAGCCTCGAATCTGGCATGCTTTAACTCCAGAACTGATCTTTAGTGCTAGAAGGGCCGGTGTGGGGGATTCTGCTAGTTTGTATGGGAATAAGGAGGTGGGCAGTTAATTTTAGTCCTGCGTGTCCCTTAATTGACCTCAGGCAGACAGCAGCCATGTCTACACAGGAGGCTGGGGTTCGCCCCCCTACCCTATGGCTGCCTGAAGTCTCAGCCCCACGCTCCCACGCCAGCTCTCCTCTTGGCAGGTCAGGAGGAGGAGAAGGGCTCCCCCAGTCAGGGAACTGCATCTGACAATGGGGTCCCTTCCTACCCACCACCTCCCAGCCCCTCCCCTTTCACTGCCAATGGGCAGACAGAGCCCAGAGTTGAACCTGTTGGAGAGACCTCTTCCCTGGCCACCATACCTGAGCCAGTTCCAGGAACACAAGGACGTCCCCATCGATGTCCACCATCATCTGAGTTGCTTCCATCAGCCCGGTCACGGTGTACTGCTCTGTGACACACACAGCCAGGAATCAGCTGAAGGAGCACATGAGTGGCCATGTGCTCACTTATACCCCCCAGCAGGGGCCCTACTGCAGGGCAGAGAGAGAACAAGGCCAAGGGCAAGTCCCAGCAGGCTCAGGAAAGGCCACAGGCGATTAGAGTCGGCTCCCACCAGCAAGGTAACCGGAATTAGAGCAAGACTACCCCAACGGAGCGGGGTGGGAACGGAAGGAGAATGTGAGTATTGTCTAAGAGGATTTTTTCAAGCTACATATGCTGCTCCAAATAGTCTGATACACGTAGGATGAAAGCCCCTGATGGAATCAGCCACTGCAACTGCCAGGGGGAGGGTATGAAGTCAGGTTTGCTGAGAACTATGAGTTAGAACTCCAGATTAAACCTAGCTGCTGGTATTAACTTAAATTTTAGAACGAATCGTGTACTAATGTTGCTTTTTAAGTTAGTGTTTATACTGAAGAAGTAAACACTTTTAGTCCTGAATTTTAACAGTATCAGTATAAACTCCTGAGGTATTTTATCTTTAAAAATGTATTTCCCAGCTCAGTCCTAGCGACATGGAAACGACCTAGCGACAACAGCCCTCGCAGCAGAAGGAGCATTCCTGGTGCTCAGGCTGCAGCCCTGAATGCCATTTCCGGCTCTCGGGCACCAGGATCTCATAGAGAAAGGGCTAATTCCAGGTCTGTGTCAGGAAATGAACACAAGGGTCCTGAAACACCTCATTCCATAGAACCACTTTGTTACTAATATTGTGGCTCCACCCCATAACAAAGAAACAGAATTTCCGGAGGATGAGGCCCAGAAATCAAGATTTTAAAAAGATTCCCAGGTGATTCTAATGTGCAGCCAAGGTTGAGAGGCACTGATCTAAGGGTTCACAATAATACTTAAAAAAAACAAACAAAACCTAATTGGTCACCCTCAAAGGATGAAAGGATAGGAAACCAATTTATCTTGAAATCTGGATAAAAGGAAAGAATCAAGCAGTCACCTGCCTCTCCTATTTGAATTATGCCACTGGTTAACCAAACAGTAGGTGAGGAGTTTTTCTCTTTCTGGAAATATTCCAACAGATAAACAAAGGAGGAATGACTGAATTGGAGCACTACCATTTCATAGCTAATAAATTAATGGATCCAGGCAATGATGCTCAGTGGCTGATAACATCACGACAAGAGAGAAAAGCACAGAAACAACCTATGAAGTTGTCTTGCCCAAAGAAAACGGAATGTGAATGTGATCTAGCCTCTATGTCTAATTACTAGTCTATGGGAAGTATGGTGCTACATAGAAATACAATCAACTAAAAAAATCTAAATTTTCTAGATCAGTGGGTGCTTTGCAAGGGGAAATTTTCTGCTTTCTCTCTTTTTTATATCCTCACCTGAGGATATGTTTTTGTTGATTTTAGAGAGAAAGGAAGGGAGAGGGGGAAAAGAGAGAAACATCAATAGGTTGCCTCCCATGCAACCTGCCCGGGGAAGGAACCTGCAACCTGAGTATGTGCTTTCACTGGAAATCGAACCTGTGGCACGGAATGACGCTCCAACCAACTGAGCCACACCGGCCAAGGCGGGAAAATTGGTTTTTGGTTTTTTTTTTTAATGAACAAGGTACCTTTAGATCAGCAGTTCTCAACCTGTGGGTCGCGACCCCTTTGGGGGTCCAACGACCCTTTCACAGGGGTCACCTAAGACCATCGGAAAACACATATATAATTACATATTGTTTTTGTGACTAATCACTATGCTTTAATTATGTTCAATTTGTAACAATGACATTGGGGGTCACCACAACATGAAGAACTGTATTAAAGGGTCGCAGCTTTAGGAAGGTTGAGAACCACTGCTATAGATGAAAAAAAAACTTTAAAAGTATATCAAAAATAAAACCATGCTAACGTGATTAAGGATGTAAAAACAGGTTTATCATTTGGATGATAAAACTATGAAGAAGACCAAGGAAGTGAGGCCATAAAAAGCACCTCCCAAGAGAGTAATAGGCAAGGAGGTAACTCCTGGGGAGGAGGGAAGGACTGTGATTGGGAGGGACGGGTGGAAGACGACTGTGTGGCTGGAAGGTTCTAGCTCCTGATAGGGTCATTTTGCTTTATAATAATTCATTAAGCTGAACATATGTGTTTTGTGTTATATTTAATAAAAATGTTTTAAGCTTGAATTTATAACTTCAGAGAAAGCACACCTCACAAAACATAAAGCATACCAGCTCTACCATACCCGGCATTTTCTGCTGATCCTTGATAAGGTATCCACAATACATTTTTGTACATGATTTCTAGCGTGCATAGACCATTTCATGGGGAAAGTCATTCAAGATTATTTTCTATGAGCCTTTTCGCGCATCACTGCCATTTAACATTTGTAATGGCTACCTCGTGAAAATTACCCATGTGGGCTTAACCAGTAGTGCCTATTTCACTTGTCTCTGATTGCCCGCCATGATGAAACAACCTTACAGAAGCATCTTTATATACTTTTTTCCTTTGAGTCATTTCTTTGGAGATTGTCTTTCTAAAGTTGAATTACTTGCCCGGCTTGTGTGGCTTGGTGGTTGAGCGTTGACCTATGAACCAGGAGGTCATGGTTCTATTCCTGGTCAGGGCACACACCTGGGTTGCAGGCTCGATCCCCAGTAGGGGCATGCAGGAGGCAGCCGATCAACGATTCTCCCTCGTCATTGATGTTTCTATCTCTCTCTCCCTCTCCCTTCCTCTCTGAAATCAATAAATAAAATGAAGTTGAATTACTTGGCCCAAGGATGTGGACAGCTTATGCGCTCTGGGAAGCCCGCACCACTTTTCGTGGACAGTGCGGATGCTATGCTGTCACAGCTGTGATCTTCAGAAGCCTCCCTCTTGCTCCCTGCCCTTACACCCTCTGTGTCCCCAGCTGGGGCCCCTGGACTCCCTTTGCAGGCTCAGCCCTTACCCTTCCAGTTCTGATCAATGATTTCTGCCGTCTTCCTATGATCAAGCCCTACCTTATGACCGTTTCTCATCATAAGGTTGATGCTTCCCTTATATCTGAGATTTGATCATCTGCCCAGGGCCCCAGCAGCTCTGACACTGGGGCCTTCCCTGAACCTCGACCCAATGTCAGAGGCCCTGCTCTCTGCCCGCCCGCCAACCAGCCAAGAATATAACCCCGATATCAACACCAGTCTAGGTACCAACGCCAACACCAGTACCACACAGATTCCAGTTCCAGCATCACCAGGAGCTGTCTGTCTATCTGCATTGCTGGCCCCGACTCTCATGGTCTGCTGCTTGGCTTCCCTCTTGCCTCAGTCCCTGTTCCACCTGAGGGCCCTCTAAGGCTGGTGCCTTCCAAAAGCTGAGTTCCAGCCCTGGCTGGGTGGCTCAGTTGGTTGGAGTGTCTTCTCATACACCAAAAGGTTGCAAGTTTGATTCCCAGTCAGGGCACATACCAGGGGTGTGGGTTTGATCCATAGTTAGGGAGAATATGGGAGGCAACCAATTGATGTTTTTCTCTCTCTTTAAAATCAATTAAAAAAAATATTCTTGGGTGAGGATTAAATAATAAATAAATAAATAAAACAAAAGCTGAGCTCCAGCTCTCACAATCTTTTCAGTGAATTAGAGGAGTGGCAGGTCAATGCTCATTGTCTGTTTCTGGAAGAAGAAAGAGAAAATAAAGGTGGAAGAGAAAAGGAGGAGGAAGAGAAAAGGGAGGAGAAGGAAAAGGAAAGAATACAGAATAAAGCAGATTTATGTGACCAAATGAGACAAAGGAGGGGGAGGAGGAGGAGGACCGAAGGGTGGAAACGGGGAGCTGCGCCCTATTCTCTCTGACCCCTCAGGCAAGCCACGCTGAGAGGAACACAGGCACTGGCATCTACTGGAGACCCTTTCGCTGGGCGGGAGTCGCCTTTGGATACGACCTACTGGTGACTCCATAGAGCATCCTTCTCACACACACTTCATCACATCTGTGTCCTCACCCAACGCCCCATACACGTCAACATGCTTCCTGTAGGTCAGCGGGTCCCTCGGTGCTAGCGGTGTATCCCCAGGGAGGAGCCAGCGGGGAGAAGCCAGCACTGCCTGCGGGTCCCCTGCCTCCTCCCCCAGGGAGGTCTGCACTCTCGTTAGTCACCTGTGAGGGCGACCAGGTGCGGCAGGCAGAGGCGGTTGGCCAGGATGATGAGCTTCATGTCGTCCAGGTCGGGGCTGGAGGTGAACATGCCGGTGTACAGGTACTCCAGCACCGCCCGCATGCAGCTCCTGCTCGTGTGCGGAAACACCACCTGGGCAGGAGGAGGCAGGCAGTGAGGTCGGCGTCACAAAGAGTCACTCACTCTGAGAAACTCAGAGGGCCCCGCCCCACACAGCCGGTCTCCCCCAAACAGGGAGCCACCCCTAAGCAGCCCCTGTACCTGCTGAGGGGCCCCCAAAGGCCTGCCTCCCAGAGAGACAGCCTGTGCTCAGCCCATCTGCTGGCCTCCCCAGGGAGCAGGGCTCTAACAGCTTTAAAAAGGACCTGGTTCTCACTGGCACCCTTCCGAGGCACCCTGGCTTAGAGGATGCGGGCAGCAGTCCTCAGGTCACCTGCACCCACACCCTGGCTCCTCCCAGCCCTGCAGGCAGCAGAGCAAGTGGGGTGTGGACAGGCAAGCCAACATCAGCTGGCTTCTCGAAGCTGCTCCTGTGGGCCTCCAGGATCTGCTCAGAGCAGCGCTGATTCAACAACTGCTTTCTCATGAGACGGAGTCGTAGGCTGCGCTGGGACCCGGCTGGAGCTTCGCAGCCACTTCTGTGGTACTGGGAAGTGCTCAGGGCTGGCTGGCCCTGGGGCTGCAGAGTCCCTAGTCTCTCACTTAGCAAATCCCAACCCCACGCCCACTTCAAGGATCAGAGACCCACTCAAATCTCAACCTCCGCTTAGTTCTCTTCCGAAAGGACTTCTTCCTGGAAATCCTAGGAAATTCCTGTTCCCCGTCGCAGGGACTGTGCTGCAGTGTTCAGTGCAGTTTTCCCTCCAGGTACTTGGCGAGCACTCACGAAGGGGCGGCGCTGGCTGAGGGGCGCCTGGCCGAAGTAAAGACCCAGCCCCTGCACGCAAGACATCCCAGACCAGCTGCGAAACCGTGTGCACACTCAGCACTTTAAGCAGCTGCACAAAGTAGTACTTTGTTAACTGCAAGGCTGAGTTAATGAATAATTAATGTAATAGAAGTTCAGGGAAGATGGAGAATACCAAGGCCGCGGCCTAGGCCGCTCTGCTGAGCTGGGAGAATGCGAAGATCAGACTTGAGAGAGTGTTTCTAAGGACACCCTGATAGGCCCCTTCCAGCTCTGCTGACACTCCTGTCCTAAGGTCAGTTGGAGTGGCCATGATCAAGGGATCAAAAGGTGACGATGTGAAGTATTTTTTATTTTCTGTATTTTTTTATTATTCCCATCCTTTTTATTTTATCTTTTATTTTTAATTTCTTTCTAAATTAAGGTATTACATATGTGATGCTGTGGCACCTGGAGCCTTGCTGAGCCGAGGGCCTGCCCCTCCCAGGGCTAGCCAGCTCCAACAGACAGTAAAGGAATCCCTTTTGTATGCAAATCCAGAATCCACACCCCCACCACCTCCTTGATCAGCTCGCACTCCTAGCCACTGTCCACCTGCCCTAATCGCCCCAGAGCCAGGCACCAGGTGACTAGGACAGCCCCTATGCCCCAGAGCCTGCTACATGAAGCAAGCCAGCCGATCTGATAGCTTACCCTGCCTCTCCCTGTCCTTTCTTCCCAGGAAACCACGATAAAGGCCACTGCCCACCGCTCCCCTTGCTCTCTGTCTCCTGGCCAACCCTGGTGCCTCCACATGTGCTCCACCCCTCAGCTCCCATGTGCGTGCGTTCTCTTACTAGATCTGTGAGTGTAAAATGTATCTTTTCAATGGCGGTTTCGTCCTGATCTGTTATGTTGACCATACCTCACTTAATAAAACTTACACTTGAAAACAGTGATGGGTTCAGCCGGGGGGACACTGGACTTTTTTCTAGTTGTTTCATACGTGTCAGGGAGAAAGCAAGGTACAGTGTGGAGTCAGAGGTTCTAAGTTCCAGTTCTAGCCTCTCCTTTCTACTTAGACAACCTTGCAGGAGTCATTAACCTCTCGGGCCCTCGCCTCCCTCATGTATAAAGTGGGAATGCTAAGCCATGTCCGAGAGGCTGGGGGAGACGATCTGAGATAATGTATTGAAAGTGCTTTCTAAACTACAGAGTCAAGATGTTACTATAAGTCCATCCTGATGTATTGTGAATCCTTGGCTATGGAAACCACCTCATAAGCTTCCCTCAGGCCCATCTCCTGGTAAATGCTGAGGAAAGCACCATTAAATGACACATCTCAGAGGCGAAGAAGCCTTACCTCCCGGGTGGAACTCTCCACAAACGGCCCCCCAAACATGGCAGCCATCCAGTCGCAGCTGGAAATCAACAGGGGCTTGTGGGCGCTGATGGTGCCGTCATCCAGGATGAAGGTCACATCTGCCCAGGAGGAGACGAAGCATCACGTGAGGATGCGGTGAAAGAATGTGGGGCAACCAACCCCAAGGGTCGACCCCGCACCCAGACAACATGCTTCCTTCCGAAGCCACAGCTGGGACGCGCCACCTGGCCACACGCTCGGGCCCCAGGCGGAGCCAGCACCTCGCAGGGCATCAGCAGCCGAGCGCCAGTCGGAGCCCGGGCCCCTCAGAAGGCCACTGGGAGGGCACCCCTCTGCCTTCTGGCTACGAGTTCCCAAGCACATTCCCTACCTGAGAAGGTGCCCTTTGCCAAGCACTCCTTCACCCGGTTGGTCCGGCGGACGTGGAAGGCCTTGGTGATCTCCTGGTTCATGAAGGCCTCGTTGTTGAGAATGTTGGCCACCATCATGCGCAGATCGAAGACCTCAAGCAGCTCGGCGATGTGGGCGATGTGCATGAGGTCCCGCTCCTTCTCGTCCAGCTCCCCCGTGTACAGGTACTTGAGGACCGCCCGGAAAGGCCCCGGCTGGATGGAACTGTCCATTTTCACCACCACCATCAGCCTGGATTTGTAGGTCAGGGGGTCCTCTGCCATCTCCTCCTGGATGCTCAAAAAAGCTCGGCTCCAGGAAGACAGCACGCGGCCCCTCCCAGGCAGGTACCCGGACCCGTTGCCCCGTAAGATCCCGTCGCTGGTGGAGGCCCGGAGCCCAGCGGGGCCCGAGCCCGCACCGTCCTCCACGCTCTCGCACACGTCAAAGCTGGCGGCCCGGAGCAGGAAGTCCCGGCCGTGGTGGTGGTGATGGTGGTGGTGTGGGTCAGGGTGAGCCCGGTGGTCCTCTGGGCGGGGGCCCCCTGGCCCCGAGGGGCCCCCCAGCTCCCCGTCACTCAGGTCCATGAGGAACAGGTCGTAGAACTTGGAGGAGGACGTGGAGAGGTAGATCTTGTGGGCAAAGATGCGCACCCGCTCCTGCAGCACCAGAATGACGTCCGCGCACAGCGGGTCCTCCAGGAGGTGGGCGGGGCACTCCTCACTGCTGGAGGGGGGGTCGGGCACCACGATGATGGGGGGCGGGGGCTTGGGGGGCAGGAAGGGTGCCTGCAGCAGAGGCCGCTGCACGTTGCGGAGGTGGGACTTCCAGAACTGCAGGTGGCGGCGAGAGATGAGGGCTGCGCGGATGGCGTTGTCGAAGACGTCCTTGATGCCGAACTGGGCCACCACGCTGGTCTCATAGTAGGGGATGCCCAGCTCCTTGGCCACCTCCCTTCCCTTCTCGGGGGGAAGAATCTCATTGGGCTTGATGGGCCTGGACGTTCAAGAGGGCAAAGCAAAGTCATGTTGGTGAGGGTGGCGGACAGGGGGAGGCAGGTCCCTAGGGCCTGCCTGTTCTTCACCAGGCTTGGGGGGGCGGGGGAGCCTCTCCCTGGCCTCACCCCTGCCCTGCTCAATCCTAATGAATCTCTGCCCTTTCTCCTTGGTCTGACCAAATCCTGCCGGCCCTCAAGGCCTACCTCTAGTCCCCTCTTCTTCCAGGGAGCCTTCCGCACTTGTCAGGCCCCAGTGATTTCCTGCTCGAAGTAGTGTTAGCACTACGCCCCCCCACTCCCCGGCAGGCAGCATGCAATCCTCCACACTGGTTTTTAACATGTTCTCATATTAAGTTCATCTCCCAGCAAGATGATAGGCTCCTTTCATGCAAAACTGCTTCTCTCCTTCTCTCCTCGCGCTGCTCAGTATTGCAAACAGTGTGTAAGAGATGAAGGAATAGATGAGTGAATGAAAGACGGAGCACTCTTGGCTCCCTACACAGATTTGCTTTAAATGAAGGGAGAGATGTAAGGCTAAGTGGGTTCCCTCGGGGCTCAGCAGGGAGCCGTGGAGACACCCCCTCCCTCTGTCTTCCTCAGTGCCCCCTCCTAGGCACCCGTGTCCCTACCGAGCCAAGGGTCGCCTGGCCCTATTGACGGCCTCCAGGTCAGCGTAGCGCAGGTCCAGCTGGCAGCCCACCAAGATGACAGGTGCCCGGGGGCAGAAGTGCTTGATCTCGGGGTACCACATGGTCTTGACATGGTGAAGGGAATTAGGGTTGGCGATGGAGAAGCATAGAACCACCACGTCGGACCTGGGGGTGGGAGAGTGAGGTTTGTGGCAGAGGAAGCTAGCAGATTACCTGCCCCTGGAACCAGGGAGAACAGGCATGCCCACCCAGCCCAACACGGCAGTCCCCCATCTGTCATGTGGCCTGTGCACATGATCTTACCCAAAATCTACACTAATAAAAGAGAAACATGGTAATTGGTGTACGACCGCTACCCTTTTCATTGGCTAATCAGCGAGATATGCAAATTAACTGTGAGCCAAGATGGCAGCCGGCAGCCAGGCAGCTTGAAACTAACATGAGGCTTGCTTGCCTCAGTGACGGAGGAAACCAACGTTCCCCGCCTGCAGCTGCAGGCCTCTGAGCCTGCAGTTTCAAACATTGTAACAAATACCGCCGGACTTCAGCCAGCAGGATCGTAACATTGTATGCAAAGGCCAGAAACCTACTTTCAGCAGCGGAGGCCTAAGAGCTGGAGCCAAGCCTCAAGCTAAAGCTGGCCCAGAATAAAAAAAAAAGGAAAAAAGGAGCGGTTGGGAGCTTCAGTCACCCCCAGCCTGAAAACAGCCCTCAGCCCCTCACCCAGACTGGCCAGGCACCCCAGTGGGGACCTCCACCCTGAAGGGTGTGTGACCAGCTGCAAACAGCCATCATTCCCTCACCCAGGCTGGCCAGGCACCCCAGTGGGGACCCCCACCCTGATCCAGGACACCCTTCAGGGCAAACCAGCCGGCCCCCACCCATGCACCAGGCCTCTAACCTATATAGTAAAAGGGTAATATGCTCCCAGCACCGGGATCAGCGGAGCCGTGAGGCCTCCTGGCACCAGGATCAGCGTGACAGGGGGCAGCGCCCAAACCCCCTGATCGCCCTGCGGCTCTGTGTGTGACAGGGTGCGGCACCCCAACCCCCCACCCCCCCACGGGCCCTGCTCTGTGTGTGACGGGGTAGAGCCATAACCTCCCCATCGGCCCTGCCCTGAGTGTGAGAGTGGCGGCGCCGCAACCCCCTGATTGGCCCTGCTCTGTGGGTGATAAGAGGGCAGCACCCCAACCCGTTGATCTGCCCTGCTCTGTGTGTGACAGGGGACAGTGCCCCTACTCCCCTATCAGCCCTACTCTCTGAGTGACAGGGGGGAGCTCCTCAACCCCCTGATGGGCCCTGCTCTGTGCGTGACAGGGGGGAGCTCCCCAACCCCCTGATGGGCCCTGCTCTGTGCGTGACAGTGGGGAGCTCCCCAACCCCCTGATGGGCCCTGCTCTGTGCATGACAGGGTACGGAGCCCCAACCCCCCTGATGGGCCCTGCTCTGTGCGTGACAGGGGGTGGCGCCACAACCTCCCCATTGACCCTGCCTTGAGTGTGACAGAGGGCGGTGCCCCAACCCCCCAATCGGCCCTACCCTGAGCATGATTGAGGGTGGCATCGCAACCTCCCAATCCTCTCTGCTCTGTGCATGACAGGGGGCGGCGCCCCAACTCCCCAATCGGCCCTGCTCTGAGCCCGACCAGGGGCTGCACCTAGGGATTGGGCCTGCCCTCTGCCATTCGGGAGCAGGCCTAAGCCAGCAGGTTGTTATCTCCCGAGGGGTCCCAGACTGAGAGAGGGCACAGGCCGGGCTGAGGGACCCCCCTCCCCCCTGAGTGCACAAATTTTTGTGCACCAGGCCTCTAGTGTATTAATAATAGTACCTCTAACTTATGTAGCTCTAATTTAGTGTTTTAGAGCTTTCGTTTTGACCTACTGGCTCTTGTTTTTACCACCTAGAGACTGAGAAAAACCATCTCCGAACAGCTCCCCTAATTGCCCAAAGTCACAGAGCTAGTCTGCAGCAGGGCCGGGGCTGAAACCAGGCCTCCTGACTCCAAACCCGCTCCTCGCACCTCCCGCTGCTCCCCGTGGGGCCCGCCAGGCCTGTCCGCTCTACTCCTTCCTCCCAGTTTGACTTTCTCAGAGCTGCTCTGCTTTGGGGGAGGTAGGGAAGCCCTCCCCTGGGCTCCCTCAGGCAGCAGAGGCTTCCCACCTCCCATAAGCAAAGCGCCGGTCTTTGTGGTGGTCTCCAAAGGTGTCCCAGAGGCGCAGGGAGACGCTGACGTCGTCTACCACATCTCGGGAGCGTTCCAGAACCTGTGGGGGAGGGAGAGTGCGGTGGGAGTCAAGGGCAGGAGTTCTTGGGGCCCACGTGTCAGCTCAGGGTGGTGCCAGCTCACCCCGGGCAGCCTGGGAGGTGAAGGGCAGAGTTAGCACCGCCCCATGTGCCTCACACAGCCTTTCTATCCTTCTCTACAGACTCAGTAACAGGGGCGCCCTCCATGCCGCCCAGGAGGAAAGAGTCTAAGCGGGCAGAGGGTCATGGGGGTTCCCAGCGTCACCCGCAGGTCACCTGTCTACCAGCCTCTGACCTTCTGGTATCGGCCAGCAGTTTCCTTCTCTCAGATCTCATCGCTGCAAACCCCACCCCACCCCACCCCACCCCACCCCCTGGGGCTCCCCATTACTGGGGCTGGGATTGCACAAGACACTGGGCCCCAGCATCAGGTCAGCCATGCTAACCACAAATGGTGGAGGACCACCCACACTGGGGTAGGCTCCCACAGCCCTCTCCCCAGGGCTCCTTCCTCTTCAGCTGCCCCCCCCAACCCCCCCCCCCCCCGGGGCTTCCGGGAGCTCAGCACCGGCCAGGGTTGGAGACGCCAAGCAATGGCTTGGGCAGAAGCCCGGAGGCCTGGTGTGGACCCCTGCCCAGCGGCCTTACAGCCTTACCTCCTGGCACACCCGATACTGGTCGATGGCCCAAACCGTGGGCACATGGGTGGCAAGCAGCTGGTACTGGGTGAGGGTGGCATTGCAGGCCCGGGCACAGATGAGCCTGGTCTTGCCCACGGCGTTGTCCCCCACCACCACGCACTTGATGGTCTCTACGTTTGGCCTTTCATAATCCATGTCAGAATCCATTAATTGGGACCTGAGGGGGAGGAGAGGAGCGGTCGAGACGGCTTCGCACACCAGTTCCCACGGAGCCGGGGCCAGCAGCTCTCCTCGGCCGCCGGGGCGCCCCTCTTCCAGCAGGCGAGCAGAGAGGAGGAAGGAGTGGACAGCTTTCTGGGCAGCAGAGCCCACTCAGGCTGAGAGGAGCCTTGCTGCCGGATGAACCACTTGTCTCCCTCTGGTGGCCGCCATCCTCCACCTGGGCTTCTGGATGGAGGAGGCCTGGAGAGAACCCAGGTGGAGCTGTCCCCTCTCCCAGAGGGAGGGGAGCCTGCCCGGGAAGCTCACTCATCACCACTCTCCTCCGCCAGCAGAGCAACAAACAGCTGAGAGAAGCGGAGTCAGGGCCAGGTCCCACCCCTTCCCAGCAGGCCTAAGGGCAGGGCCACTTTAAAATTTAATGGACTTGTCAGAGCTGGGAGGCAGCTCTCCTGGCCTCCACCTTCTTCTCTCTCCTTTTCCGGTCGTGGCTTTCCAAGCCCCCAGCTCCCTTTATGGAGGTGCCAGAGTTCCGCCCCAATCCGTCTGGGTGGGAGGCTTCTGGATGCACCTGAGCAGCCCACGGGCCTCCCATCCCTCCTGGGGTCTGTCACGTGGCCTGTGTGGCTGGCTCACTCAGCGGCAGGCTCGGTTTTGACACGGAGGTAATGGGTACCCATGGGCCCATGACGATACACTCCACGGCCAGTGGGCCTTATCATCCGCTATCCAGGCCTGCCCTACAAACATCCTCCAGCCAGCCTCCGGAAGAGCGAGCTACACCCCGTCTTGTACCTCCCATTCCTAGGGAGAGGGATTCTCAGGCTAGGAGACCCCCCCCCACCCCCCGCAACAGACACCTGACACTCCTACAAGGAGACTCCCTAAATTGGCTGCAAGGGTGACGGGGCTGCTGGGGGGAGGGAGCATAGGGTCAGAAAGGGGCCTGAGTTTCTGGGCAAATGCTTGCTTCAGTTCCCTTCTGTGTAGGACAGAGAGGGAGAGGTGTGTCCACCCTCAGAAGGAGATGGTTCAACTGAACAAGCAGGAGGACCTTCTATAATCAACGCGTCATGTCGTCATGTCATGTCATGTCGGTGCTTACAAGCTGCCACCAGGAGGGGCCCTGGGCTGGAGGGGGCTTTCGCTGGCAGCCTCCCTGCTGGTACCGCCCTCTCAGAAGCCGGGGCGTTATTATCAGGCCTTTCTTTGGCCAGTGTCATCGGTCTGCCCCTGCTCACGTGCCCTGTGTGAATGAAGTCCGCTGGGGGCTGGGGCAGCTTGGAGAAAGCCTTCCGAGGCCCAGGAAGGCTGAGCTCAGAGGAGTGTGGAGGCTGTCCAGGTGCCCTCACTGCTGAGCCACCCAGTCCGAGCGCCAGGCCACCAGCCGCCGCCCAGGAGTGCCATTCCTGCCGGGCTGTAACTGGATGCCAGCATGCAGGCATGCGGAGTCAAAATACCCAAGTAACGATGGCAACTGGGATTTGCGCAAGTGGAAGCATCTCAGCAACCTAAGCAGAAAGCGCAGCAAGGACTTCTCAATGAGACAAGTGCCTCCTCCCTGGAATTTTACAGGATCTGGACCCGGAACAGCAAGGGGCTCCATGCAGGTCCCTCCCCAGGGTCAGGGTAACTGCATCATTCCTCTCCCTTCTCCACCCACCCTCACCGTCCCCGTGGGCAACCTTTATTGTAACCACCACGCTGCCTCCTCCCTGCTCTCCCTCCTGAGCTGGGGACCAGGAACCTTAGTTTGACAGCTCCTGGACTCAAGCAGGCTGCAGGGAGGGTGTGTTGGTGCTGGGAGGAATCATCCGGGTTGCGGTTTCTGTTTTATCAATTGAAGAACAAAACAGATAGAACCCCAAATACAAATATAGACACAGCTGTAGGAGAAAAAGAAAAACATACTAGCCAGTAGAACTTCTTTCTCACATTTAGATTCTAGCGCAGGCGGGGGAAAGGGGGGGGATTGTGAGGAGGCACGGAGAAGGAGGGTCAGTTCTTAAGTCCAGGAGCCTCTTGATGGCAGGGAGGATGCCAGCACAGCAGAGCAGTGCTGGTCCAAGATCAGCAAGTTTATGATAAAGCGCTCATGCTCAAGTTCATCAGCAAGGCGGTCTGGTTTCCTAAGGAGGTGGTACTGAGGCTGTGGCTACCCGCTCCCATCCCCACAGGTCATCTTCCTGCTGTCTGTCCAAATGTTCTATCAATCCCTCAAGTCCTGGTTTCCCTTTTCAGACCGCCACGACCATGAAGAGCCTCACCATTTGTGATGGAAAAGTAGTGTGCTCTGTACAGAACAGGAATTGTGAGGCAGAAACACTTGAGTTTAAACTGCTTTATGCATACGGGGTTACGTGGGGACAGCCACCCGAGTAGGAGAGCGACGCGTACTGTGCTGTGAGTTTAGACACCAGGCCTGATGGTTGCTGCTCGGACTGGACAGCCCCTCCCCATCCTTCCCCTGCTCCTCCTTTGCTTCCTCCCTATTTCCATCATTCTCACCCCCCTCCACCCCTGTCCCAATGGCCTGACTGGTAAACTTCTTTGTCGTATCCAGGAAAGGGCAAATCACTTCACTTCTCTGGGTGTCAGTCTGCCCTTCTGGAAAATGGGTATGAGGGCTTTGGAAGAAAGTCTCCTGGATGTTGGTGAATTTGTGCCAGTAGAGGCTGGGCTGAAAGGAGGTCCTTGCCTTCTTATGTAATGTGGGATTATATAATGCTAGATTACATATCTATATGTGTAATTATATCGCTCTTTAAGATGCAGCCTGGCCCGACTGAGCCAGCAGAAATCTTAGTTTCATCGGGCCTGCCTTAAACAAAGATCCTACTGCACTGCAGCTAGCGCGCCACCAGCGATAATGTGACTTTTGCTCTAAAATATTGCTACTTTACTGTATCATTGATGATGTGTGGTGATATAACCCACTCCATGAGCTTCTCAACTTCCCACTTCCTTCTGGCACTCTCTGCTTCAATGACGCTTGACTTTTCTGCACAAATGCCTCATCCCCATGCCTTCCGAGACTCCTGAATAAACTCCGTGAACGACAGCTTCCATGCCACCCTGGCCTGGCATCACAACACACAATTCACTCCTCTCTCAGTGATCCCAGAGTCACCCAGAGGCTCCCTCCCACCCGGTCCCGTGATCCCTTTCCAGAAACAGCCTCTTGCCCGCTGCTCTCCAGCTCTGTGTACTCAGGGCAGACCCAAAGGCAAGGTGCACTCAGATTACCTACAGCCCTCACTGGCTCCCAATCCTACCCCCTCACCCCCACAAACACACAGAAAAGGCCCCTTCCCCTTCCACAGCTGATAGGAGGCTTGTTCATCTGTGGCTGCCCTAGTCTGGTTGTCAAGGAAACTACAGAATCTCCCTGGGAGCCTGGCTTGTCTCCTAGCAACCAATATCCCACACCTCGCATCTTACAAAATGGGTAAGGGAGTACTATCCTAAAAATGAAGGTAAAATAAAAGAGGATGGATGGGAGGGATGGATTGGGAAGAGATGAGCAGGGAGGGTGGCCTTCAAATGAAAGGCGGCTCCGACCAGCGTCTCTGACATTGTGACATAAAGGAAAACAGAGAGATGAATCCCCGGGAAGATCCAGTGGTCAGCAAGGCCCAAAGGGATCTTGAATGAGCATATTAACAAAAATGCAGGCATAACACAGACTAAGCCTTCTCAGACACCTTCTCTGCTTGGTGAAGGTTTCTCCCAGCAGTTTGCCAGAACTCAGATGCACAGACTGCAATGTGTTGGGTTGAAAACACACACAGACACACACACACACACACACACACACACACACACACATATCTGGAACGACAAGCAAAGCACCCCAATTCCATTGGTTTTTAACGGAAACATTTCCACCACTATGGACCTTTTACCCTGACACACACACAAAATAAAAATAAAATAAATTTAAAGAGGGAAGGGGGGAGGGCCTCCACACACCAAGGCAATCAAGTCATCTTCGTTTCCCTAGAAAAACCCGGAAAAGGTAAGTCCCCTGCCACCTGAGCCCCCAGCAGCTGCAACTAGCGCCCAGGGAGGAGTGGGAGCCGAGGGGAAGTCAAGAGGGGCGCAGACAGGGCCCGGAGGGCGCAGCGGCGCGTTCCCAGAAGCTGTTTGCAACGCGGCCATAAGAGAAATTAATCATTTACTTACACCACTACATGTGACGGGGTGATTTCTAGTGTAAGGAACACATCTCTTCCTGCTAAGCACGCTCATTTTAGGGAAATGTCTGGGGTCACTCCGCGCGTGCAAGTTAGGACGATGCCGGCGCCGCCGAGCTGCTGCTGCTGCTGCTGCTGCTCCTGCTACAGGCCCGGGCCCTGGCGCGTCAGATCAGAAACTCCGCCCGAGCAGCCGGGGCAGGACGGCGGGCCGGGAGCGGCCGCGCGCGCCGCTGCAGCCATCGCCTCTTCCGGATCAGCATCTCCCCGCGCCCCGGGCGCCCAATGTCATGGAGGCGCGCCGGGGCCGGGGCTGCGCGCGGCCGCTCCGACCTCGGGCGGCCGGGCCGGGCCGCCGCCGCCGGTCCTCGGGCTGCGCGCGGGAGCGGAGATGGGGCGAGGCCGCCGCTGCTCCGCCCGGCCCGCTCCGAAGGCGCGGCCGCCTGGACGCCTAGCGCGTTTGCAGTCCCCGGGACCGCTCGCGACCTCCTCCGTTCATTCACAAAAAAAAGGAAAGGGGGAAAAAGAGAGAGACTCGGGAGAAAAAACCGGGGAGGGGGGTGATGAATTGCACCAGAAGGCTGGTGACCGGCACCGCCCACCACAGCGCGCGGTTGGTGGAAAGGGATTCGGGGGCGGGGAAGGGGCGGGGGAAGAAGGGGATTGGGAGCCCGGCGGCTCCGCCCACGGCGCCGCTCCTCCCTCCCTCCCTCCCTCCCTCCCTCCCTCCCTCCCTCCCTCCCTCCCCTTGTCTCCCCTCTGGGAGTGGCAGGGAGCAGGTAGTCTTGGCTTGCGCCCAGTGCCAGGTTGCGTCCCTCTAAGTCAGTGGTTCTCAACCTTCTCGCCCTTTAAATACAGTTCCTCTTGTTGTGACCCAACCATAAAATTATTTTCGTTGCTGCTTCATAACTGTAATGTTGCTACTGTTATGAATCGTAATGTAAATATCTGTTATGCAGGATGGTCTTAGGCGACCCCTGTGAAAGGGTCCTTCGACCGCCAAAGGGGTCGCAACCCACAGGTTGAGAACCGCTGCTCTAAGTCTACCTGGTGAGGCGCAAAACCTCCCTGGACTCCCAAGGGATTTGCCCCTTCCCTCCCGAAAGCTGAGAAAGAATTCCAGGAGGCATCCTCGTGAGTCCTAGAAGAGATGGGAATTAGAGGAGAACTCGACACTGTTTCCCTGTCCTTTACACCCAGCCCTCCACTGCTTGCCCACGAGGCGATGGAGACAGCGTTTCTGCCGACGTGGGAATTTTCCCAGCGCCCAGTGTCTTCTCTCCATCACCACCCCTGCAGCGGCAGCCTGTGCCTCCGACTGGGTGGGCCCAGTGCCATCTGCACCTGTTTCCCACCTAAGCCGTCTCCCCCTCCCTCTCCTCCAGCAGTTGCCACTTCCATCCTACCCCCATAGGACTGCCGCCTGGAGTCCACCAGTATCTTTTGACCTCTGAAAAAAATACCATGAAGACACTAGTCCTGGAGGTGGTGCGGAAGACACCTCTGGGCTCTGCATCAATCTACTCCTCTGTAACATAGAGGTTATAAGAGATGACATCTGTAATATGAGTGGTCCTCGAAGGAAGCTTCCGTGTTCAAGGCTAGTTTGACTATAAGGATGCTGACTGCTAGTAATTACAGTAGTTAGCTCAGTCTGGTTTTATCCATCTTGTCGTTTACCTCTGGACACTTTTTAAAGCCCAGAGTGGCATGCCTTTCACTTAACCCCCTCCATCACACCTCCAACTTGTGCTCCAAAAATGCAAATCCACTCTAATACTAGTTTATGCAAAATATGATTAGGAAGAGAAATCCATTGCTCCCCCCCCCCCCCGCAAAAAAAAACAAACAGCCAAACTTAAAAAGGAATTTTGCATTGTCTGAAGTGTGTTCCCCAATGGGTAGAATTGGAAGTTGCCCATCAAGGCATTCATGATAAACATGCTTTCCCCGCCTCCTTTGGAATCTACCTAGAGCTGAAGAAGAAATTGAGGATGAGGGAGGGTGAGCTACCTCACACCTGTGGCTTGGACTCACTTTCCATAAGACAGAAAATAGTGTCTTGAATGCATGCTTGGGAGAGAAGCAGCCATATACAGGTGTGTTCTTCCCACTTGTTCGGTGTTGAAGAGCCTCAACCCATCATCTCTGGGTGCTAGAAGTCACTTCTTGGTGCTACCACCTGTGAGTGCGTGTGGGGGGGGGGGAGGGGGGCGTTGGCAGAGCCTCTTCCACCAACACCCTGTTCCCCTCGCCAGTTCCAGAGTGCCAGCCTATTGCCTTCACCTTTCGCACGTCCAGGCAGCAGGCACAACCCCGTAGAGCACAGAGCAGGAAAACAGACACCCTCTACCCAAAGTCATGGGGCTACTGGGCCTGCCAAGGCCCTCCCCCCCGCTCCCCCCCCCCCCCCCCGCCCCGTAGAAAAAGCCAGCTCAGCCTGGGAACCACAGTGCCTTGGGAACCACAAGGTGGTTCCCAGGGTCAGGGTCATTTGATCTAGCCCTGGGGAGAGGGCTGGGGGTAAACTGTCTGGGCAGAGCCAGGTGCTCTGCTGGGGAGGGGGAGTCACCTTGATTCCCAGCCCTGCTTTCTGCCCACAATCCCCTTTCAGTTTTTCTTCAAAACAACGTCCTTCCGGACTATATCACCGCTCAGGCATTCCCAGTCACAGCTCCACTCAGCCCTCTCCCAGCGTCATAGTCCCTCCAAGTCCCCTGCTCCTCAAAAACCAATTCTCTCCCTCCACCCCCATGATCCTCCAGTCTTTTTCACTGTGAATCATCACATCCATGGGCCACCCTGGTCTGTCTGGGGGCCTCTGCGCACCTCCCTCAGGCCAGTCTACGAAGACCCCCCCTGTCGTTTCTCACACCCAGCTCAGTGACTGGCTCTCCAGGCACCAGCTCCCAGCATTTTCCTCACACCAGGGCAATGGAAGATTCTGGATGTGAGGGGCAGATCACCAGCTAGCTCCAGCCTCAGCCTCTGCCTCATTTGTGGCTGATGCCAGGTCTCCCAACCCAGCCCTGCCTTCAACTAACTCACCCCTCCTGCCTATTGAAGACAGACTCAGAACCTTGGCTTCCGGGCCAAGCATCTGCCTACCACATTTGCTGCATCGTTGCCCAGCCCTCCAATGCCAGAGTCCTGGAAAACAAGGACATTCCCCCAGGCGGGGTCCCTCACCAGCAACCAGGGAGTTATCAGAGCCCTGTCCCAGTCCCCAGCTCCCAGCCTTCAGCAGTGGCTCATAGCACAGGTGGCTCCCTCCCGCCCTCCCCCACCCCGCCCAGCCCACCCCAGCTTCAGCGTCCATTTTCCTTGCTTCAGGTTACTTCTCATCAGGTTTGGTGGGAGGCTTTTTCAGTCTCCTGGCCTCTTTCTCTGCCTCCTCTCATCTCTGTTATGCATGCGCACACACCCCCACACACCAGCCTCCTTGCCCATTTCTTTGGAGCGCTTCACACTCAGCTGTTGATTCTGCCACTAGCTAGCTGGGCTTCTGCACTGTCCTTGCACTGGTGGGCCTGGGCAATGCTCTGCCATGGCCTGGCTTACTCACCCCAGGGTGGGGACAGGAGGGGGGACGATGTGTGGCTGCAGCCTGGGGGGCTATTGGCAGCCTGGAAGCAGGATTCCAGTCGCCCACCTCCCCTCCATCTCTTCCCTCACCAAAGCCCTCTTGTGATGCCTCCTTCCCAGTGAACCTGTCCCCACATTTGCTTCATCTTTGTCCAGCCCTCCAAAGCCAGATAGCTAGGTCACCATCTATCTCCATCTCCATAACCACCCTCCTCGGGACATCACATGGCTGCCATTTTCCTGAAGCTGGAGGCCTCGTCTGGGGAAAGAACTCTCCAGCCTGGTTCTCAGAAAGGCCTGCACAGCGGGCTCTCAGCACCACACCCTCCTGTCCCTGTGTCGCTGCAGAATGTTCCCCAGTGACAAGTTCCCTGTGTCCCCCTCCAACCTGCCTGTTCCATTTGCTTCACAGGCAGCTCCAGCCCTTCACCTACTTGCAGGCTCCTAACCTCTTTTCTCTCCACTCTTCTCCAGGATAAGCCTACGCCACAGGCTTTGCGATGTGAGCTCTATCCCGCCCCCAGTGTGCAGAGTCTGGGGCATGTGGCATTGCCACCCTGTGCTTGGGGCGAAGTTCAGAACCAGCTGAGAGCAAAAGCAGAGGCATCTCAACATGCTGAGGCCCAGCAGGAGGCAGGCGTCAAATCAAAAGCTGGGAGTCTCTCAGCCCCCATGCCCAGGGCTCAGGGGCACGGCCAGGTCTCCGCAAAGGGGATGGCCCCCTCCTGGACCTTTGCTCAAACAGTTCCCTCAGCTTGAACACTCTTCTTCTTTCACTTCCTGCGCCTGGATAATGCTTAGTCATCCTTCAAGTCTCAGCCGAGATGTCACTTCCTCTAGAAAGCCTTCATACCCCCTATAAAGTCTGGGTTCCCTGCTCTTTCTCTGTTGTCCCCTAATAATACCAGTCTCACTACTCTATCACCCTTCTCTAGGGTCTTCCCCCCGCCCCCTCCCCCCCCCCCCCCAGTCCTCCCCCTACTCTCTCAGTACTGAGAACTCTTTAGGAAGAAACTATGCTTATTCAAAAGGCTGATCTGGCAGCAAGCACTCAGTAGGTGCTCAGTAAATGCCTGATGGCTGGATGAATGAGGTGGGAAAACTTGATGGGGAGGGAGTTCACACCACCCAGAGGCTGCTCACATGTTGTCCGGAGTGGTCTTCCACAGACTGCACTGGCCTTTTCTTCGGGTTGTCATTGTTCTGTGCTCCCTCTAGGCTCCTGGTTGGGCTGGGCTGAAGCGGTTGGGACAGGGCAAGGCAAGACAGTGGGAGAAGGAATGAGTTCCCTGTGAGTCACCCAAAGAGGCACAACCAGGTTGGTCAGCCAAATGGAGGGTCTTACTCAGAGGGGGAGCATGGCTCCTGCTGGCCAGGCCCAGTGGGCTGAGACACGCACCTGGGGGCCAAGACAAAGGTCACCCCAGGGCGTCAAGGGCTACTCCAGGGACAAGAACTGGGGTCATGGTCCATGCCATGCTGTGGAGCATTGACATATTCTGAACTGGCTTGGTAATTTGGAAAGAGTGGTCCATTGTCCATCAGGAGGCCTGGATTCTGTCCTCATGCAGCTGTGTGATGTCCGACAATTCCCTCTCCTCTCTGGGCCTTTCTCATATACAAGGTCAGGTGACCTCCAAGATTCATTCCAGCGCTGACACCCAATATAGGTTCCTAGCATGGAAGCCCTCTATTTTTATTAAAATATATATTTTATTGATTTTTTACAGAGAGGAAGGGAGAGGGATAGAGAGTTAGAAACATCGATGAGAGAGAAGCATCGACCAGCTGCCTCCTGCACACCTCCTACAGGGGATGTGCCCGCAACCAAGGTACATCCCCTTGACCGGAATTGAACCTCGGACCCCTCAGTCCCCAGGCCGACGCTCTATCCAGTGAGCCAAACCAGCTAGGGAGGATGTCCTCTATTTTATCAACCATTCTTTCTATTATAGCAGATCCTGACCCAAATTGGGACTCAGCAAAATATCAGCTGATGGCTACCAAGGCTGAGAATGGAAGAAGGAAGTATTGGGGGGAGGAGAGATGGACAGAAAGAGAATCTGATTTTGCAATCATTCCTACTTTCAGTTTCCTTAAATGGTCACTCACAATATTGGGACTAGTTCAGCCAAAGAAAATTCTAGAATTTCAGGAGAGATCAGGAATAATCAAGGATAGGCTTGGAGAGGCTGGCCCGACACCTCTGGAGCAGTTGGCACTGGGTTGTTAAAGGGTGATGAGAGGGCATCTCTGTCACAACCCCCAAGGAGCAGGATGGTGACAAGACAGAAGAAAGCCAAGGGAACAAGAGTCCCCAAATGTGGGCAGAAATGTGGGCAATAGCAGCTCTTCTAGTCTCTACTCCACCAGGAATTGGCTGTGCGATTTGGGGCAACAAATCTTGCCTCTCTGATCTTCCATTGGGGATAACAACATTACTTGCCCAAAGCCAGGGGGTGGCTAAATGATCTTCTCATGGCACCTCCCAGGGCTGAGATCAGAGACTGTGCGACCCTTCCAACTCCTCTTTTGCTCCTGCCTGCTCCTCCCCGCACAGACCTATGCTTAGCACCCCCCGTATAAAGCGGGACCCAACCCCATTTGTGTCTATGCCACCTGGGCTGCCTATGGGGAGCAGATGGCACAGAAGACATGGGCAAAACTGGGGTGGGAATTTCCGAGTGTCTAACTAAGCGGGGTTGGAAAATCTATGCCGACTTTGGCCCAGATCTCCTGAAAAAGTAAACAAACAGGGTGAGGCAGTAAAAGGAACACAATGGTAATTCTGCTTGTGATCCTCAAAGGCCAGCCGGCCCCGTGCAGACTTCCTACGGCCAAGGCCACACTGAGGGCTGGCAAGGCTGCTCAAGGCAGGAATTGAAGAATCCACTCCCAACCTGGTCTGGCCAGAGCCTCCACTGGCAGACATATGAGCGTGCAGACCTCCCGGCCCACTCACCCACGATCCTCCACCCTGGCCTTGCCTCCCGGGAACCACAGCTGGCTGAGGCCTCCATATACTGCAGCTTTGAAGCAGAAAAATGTGAGCACTTGCTTATGTCTTTAAAGAGCTGAAATGCCACCATCACTAATGCCATGGGAAATACAGGGCCCACCCCAGTCTCCTGGGATGTTAATTTCTTAGGACAGGACACTTTGGAAACCACCACAGGTAGGCCTACAGCAGAAAGAAGCTAGATGGTGTTCCTACTTCTGCCCTCTTTTATAAGCAGAAATGTCACAAGAGGGGGGCAAAAATGCACCCCTAGCCACAGTGTGTCCAGGACTAAACCTCCACTTCAAGCAGGCTGCAGACTGAGAAGGCAGGCCATTCCTGGAGCCATGCAGAGCTGCGAGGAGGAACTCTGAGGAGCTGATCACCCCAAAATAGACTTGTGTTTTTTTTCTCTCACAACTTTTTCATGAGGCATTGGCATCTTGCGGCATGGAAAAAAAAATAGCCTGAACTGTCAACAAATAAAGATTATAAAAAGCCCCAACTGTTCCCCATGAGTTTCCATGTGGCTGTGGTGCTCTAGGGGCTGGGAGGAGGGTGGGGGTGGAGGCCGAGGAGGTGTGTGTCCAGGAGTCCCCAGTCTCCTCTCTTCCAACCCCCTCTGCCCCTCGGAAGCTGGTTCCACTGCAGCTCACAGGGCTAACGATCGATCGATGTTAGGGGTGCGAAGGTTTATGTTGACCCCCAGAGGTGGTGGGCGGTGAGTGTGGATTGCTGTTTACTGCTTCAGGTAAAGGAATGCGCGGCACAGAATGGACGTCTTAAAGACAAGTCCAGTGGCAACGAGGCTGCTTGAAATAAGGCTGCTCCACTGGGTGGACACGGTTTGTTTAGTAAATACTTAGAGGGCTCAGTGCTCTTGTCAAGGTCAGCTTACCCTGAACTTGAGCCTCCCCTTGGGCATTGCTGCGCGTCAGTAACTAGAGATAAGTTGGGGGTTGCAGCTGCTTTTAATCCAGATGAAAGGCTGTTGTGGGGGATTCCAGGAAGGGACCTGGTCCTCACCTGCACCCTGACTTTTCCTTGCGGGACTCCAGGCCAGACCCATCCCTGCATCCTTTGCCCCAGCCCCGGAGCCTTCCGGTACTGGGACTCCAACAACACATGAAAGAGAACGTAAAAGATGCTGGAGTGGAGTCTGGAACCGGGTTCCTGGCCCCTCGGGGTCCTCAGTAAAGTCAGGAGTTGACCTGGAGGACATCTGAGGAGCCTCTGGCCCTGGCTTTTATAACCAGAGGAGAAGGATGCTCCCCAGCTCCCCAGACTGTGCTCCCCACAAAGTGTGGGATCCGTCAGGGACCCACTCCACCCACCTTTACAGGCCCCCTGTCTTGTCTCCTTTCCTATTCACCTCTTCTTCTCCCCTGTTTGTCTCTCCTAGTCTTTCCTCTCCCTTCCCTTCCCTCCCGGGCAGAGATTGCTATGAAAGCATACGCATGTGGCTCTGGCTTGTTACAGAGAGGAGGGCGGCAAGCAGGCAGGCAGCCAGGACAGTGGGGACGCTGATGCGTGTTAGGCAGCCCTAGATGGGTAGGCCGTTGGAGGATGCTGGCCAGACATTTGCTAAGGTGGTGGCAGTGGTGAGGACCAACAGGGCAACTGCATTTTCTGTCTTCTCTGACCTGAAAGCTCTCTCAGGCTCCAGCCAGCGACCCCAGAAAAACGGCAGCCCCTCCCGGGGTCATGGCTGAGAAGAGGGAAGGGCTGTGCAGAGGGTCCATGTCCCTGTCCCAGCCGAGGCTTTGCTCTGCAGGGCATGGCCATTCACAGTTTCCCGGGCCCTGTGGCGAGGCATGAAGTGAGTTGGGGGAGAAGCCGGGACAACCAGACCCCGGGAGCTGCCACAGGGACACAGAAGGTAAGGGAGCTGGTGCTCAGGGTTGGAAGCTTCTGAGGAACAGGTCAGCCCATTCCACCGCCTGTGGCGCAGGTCCCTGGGCGGAGTGGCAGGGGTGGTGGGTTGCTGCTACCCAGCTTCTTGGAAACACAGTCAGGGCTCCACCAAGGCCTCAACTTAGTCTGGGAGCCTGGGCCTACCCCCGGCTCTGAAAGTTCCTGGTCACCCTACCTTTCTCCCAACCGACCCTTTCCTTCTTCCCAGGGGGCGCCCGAGAGCTCTCTGGGAGCCTGAGCAGTGGGTGGAATCCAGGGCTGGAGGCGGCCCCACCAGGAGACTCTTGTGCCATCAGCTTTGCACCCCACAGGGTAGCCATGGGGTGGCCGAGTGGCTCCGCATCCCGGAGCTTACAGGGCTCCAGCCGCCAGGTACACGTGCCTCGCTGAGGACCTGGGCCAAGGGACATGGAGGTTTCAGTCCAATTTTGTTCCTCCTTCTAGTCAGACCTGGCCAAGCACTGAGAGGTTGTAAGTCCTGACCGCACTCTGTCCTGGGCCTGCCGTAAGTGCAGCGGGCAGAGGGGGCGTGGCCCACTGACAGCCCTGCCAGGGGACCCAAGTCAGATCACTTGTCCTGGGCCTCTGGGAAAAAATGAGACTCTTTTGCTCATTCATTCATTTATCTTTTCTTCCATTTATCACATGCCTGTTAACACACTGCAGACGGATCATGAGAATTCTCCCTTCATATTACACAGTGTTTTACAAAGTATCATACTTTAAAAAGATATTAGCTTGTAAGAACATCTATATATATAAAACTCTAATATGCAAATAGGCTGAACAACCGGTAGCTATGATGTGTGCTGACCACCAGGGGGCACGCGTGGAGCATGGTAAGCATGGGCAGCAGGCCACAAAGCACGGAATATGGCAGGCATTGGCAGTGGCGGGATGATGGAGCAGGTGAGCAGGGAGCACCAGACCAAGGCGGGGTGCCAGTCGCTGTCACTGGGGCAAGCCTCTGGTGGTTACTGAAAATTCTTTGCTCCTGCACACCATGGTCCCGCCCAGTGCTTGCACCTGCTGCCAGCGCCTGGCGCTGGCCCTGATTGCTCAGTGCTGTCAGTGGGTGCGAATGGCGGCTGCCAGCCCCGATTGTCCCTGAGGGTTTCTCCACCTCCCCCTGCTTCTGAGGGGTGATTGGGGCAGCAGCCGCCACTCGCACCCACTGACAGCGCTGACCCCACTTGCACCTGCTGCTGGCGCTGGCCCCAATCTCTCTGTGCTGTCACAGGTGCAAGCAGGGCCTGTGCTGTCAGTGCATGGGAGCAGCGGAGGCAGGAGCGGGATTGCCAGCAGACAGGGGACTGGAGGCCTTGGCAGGAGGGGCCAGACGGGGGCATGGAGTATGGGCCAAGACCCGCCCCTGTGCCCACCACAACCTCACAGCCCACAGTTACTGTCAAGGTGCACGAATTCATGCACTGGGCCCCTAGTGTAATAAATAACTTCAAAATGCAATGGGTATTTAATTTTAAAGCTTGCTTTTAACATTTATGTAAAACGTTTTTGTATTCGTTCAATAGAAACTTATCTGGCCACTGGGTAAAGCTAGCAATAAAACTACTGGTCCGCAATGTGTTAAGTTCCAACTCATGCCAGACACTGTGCTAGAGACCAGTCATCAAGGAGCTTAAGTTTAATAATAACGATGATTATTATGATTATTAGAATAATCGTTATTATTTATGGAGAGTTTATTACATGCCCAGTATTGGATGATACAAACCACTGCATTTAAACTTCCTACCGTCCTATGCTGAGGTCCTATCCCCACTTGGTAGATGAGGACATTGAAGCTTTAAGAAGTGATGTGAGTCACCAGGCTTGCAAAGTGGGCAGCCACACGGCCAGGTTCTAATCTGGCAGCTGGCTCAGAGCCTCCCAGAGGAAACCGATGAGTCTGATTTTAAAGCATTAACATGTTGTTCATAATTAATATAATAATAGCCCTCCTTCCTTACAGATGAGAAACCTGAGGCCCAGAGCAGAAAAGAGCCGGGCAGTCACACAGGAAGTGTATGGCTATGTCAGGCCCAGAGCCCAGGCCCCCTGCCAGACTTCCTCTCTGGGTTTGTTTTCTCTTGCGTGAAACTAGCGGGTTCTGTGGGATGATCCCCGACAGTTTTGAAATTCTGACTGTGTGATGCTATCACCTGATGTCATAGTCTGCCTTCAGGGAGGGTCAACAGGAGACTCATGGCTGTAGGGACACAGAGAGCAGAGAAACAGGAATGGACCAACTGAGACTTGTCTCAAAGCCCTGTCCCAGCCCACACCCACCACAATCCTTGCTCCATAGGGAATCAAGAATGTGGAAATGTTCTCATGCCTCAAGGCAGGGGCTTCTAACTCAGTTGATAGAATATCTAATCATAATAATAAAAGGCTAATATGCAAATGGTCATCATGCCATGACATCGTAACGACCAATCAGCAGGGACCTGAGGCCATGCTCCCCGCCTGGTGGGGCTTGACAGGGGTGGGGCTGGCCAGGTCTGGGTCTCGCCCAATGGGGGTGGGGCTGGCCGGGTCTTGGTCTGGCGCAATTTCGAGGCATGCACAGGTGGGCAGGGACTTGACTCTTGGTCCCACAGCATGCCCCAGACTCTGACAGGAGGGAGATTTTCATATACATTTTACTAATTTTCTTTCATCTCTGACACTTCTATTATAGAGAAAGGGCAAATAGCAATATTAAAATATTTCCTCTAATTAATTCCCTTTTAATGTGCATGATTTTGTGCACTGGGCTACTAGTCTATAATAATAAAAACGTAATATGCTAATTAGACTAGACGTCCTTCTGGACGACCTTCCAGATGACCTTCCAGATGAAGACAGGGCTGTGAGGGAAGCCCGGGTCCCAGATGCCAGAGGGAAGCCGGTGCCGACAGCAGAGGAAGGAAGGCCTACTCTTGCATGAATTTTGTGCATCGGGCCTCTAGTATATATATAATATGTATACATGTGCATATGTTATATATAATATGAATATCTATCTATCTATCTATCTATCTATCCCTAACTGACAGTCTTAAAGCTGGAGATGAGAACATATGCCTTAGACTCTAAGGCTTAGAGTCAGGGGCACAGGGAGAAGACATAAAATTGTTGTAACTTAGAGTCCAGGCAAAGGTTAACTGTAAACGTGGTCAGCTGAATCCTCAAGTGGTCACCTCACACAGTCCCTTTCAGCCAGGCTGACACTTCTGGGAGGGCTATGTCCTTCTCTCCCTTTGCCAAGGCCCAGGATGCCACCTCTCAGCCTCAGCCTCTGGTCTGACTTACTCCAGCCTAGCAGGGACACCCTCAGGCCCCAATCAGTCTTGGTCTCAGCCTGGCCCCTCCCTAAAACAAAGGGAGCCCCTCACTTAGCTCCTCCTTTGCAAGGAGGTGACAGCAGGGATCTCTGCGGCCCTGGAGGAATTCCGAGAGCAAGCCTGACAGTTCTTGGCAGGTTTGACTAGAAAGAGGGACAAATTGGGTGGGTGGGGGCAAGAGAGGGTGTGTATCAGGGCTCAGTTTCTTTTTGGAGAAATAGATCCCACTGCCTGAAGGATAGGGGCGCTCCAGAGTGGGGAGGAGCTATTAAGGGGCGCAAAGGCCAGATGAGGATAACGGAAGAATGGAGGTCCCTGGTATTGGCAGCTGCCCTTCAGGTTGGGGAGGGGCTGAAGCTAGAGTGGGCATGAGGGCCCAGGTGGCCCAGAATTACAGGCCCTCCATCCTGGCCAGTGGCCACTTGGATTGAAAAGGATGAAATGGGCTGAGGGATGGGGTGCTTCCTTCCCCTGTGTCCCCCTCTCTCTGGCCAAGTTCTGAAGGAAAGAGTAGAAGCCAGGACTGCTGCGGGTGCAGGGCGCCTGTAGACACCCGCCTTGACACTCCCACTTGAGGTGGAATCCCCTCTTCCTGTCCTGGGACTGGCTGCAGTTTTGGGGCTGCTGCTCCTTCGTGGCTAAGACACCTGATTCCTTAACCTAGTCACCCCTTGTTTTGCCTTCACATCTCCCTCCTTCCAAGGAGATCGCATTCTGCCAACTGCCCACTGTACTTGCTGAATGCTGGGAGTGACCAGCGGAGGACAGGGGGGCAGCTGAGGGGGCTCAGAGAACCCTCTCTTTACCCAGCACAGAGAAAAGGCTGGGGGTGATCTCGGGTCTAGTGGGGCGTGAGTCGTTCACTTTTGCTACCTCTCCTTTGGGACCAGCTGGCCTGTCCAGAAACAGTGTCCTGGGCCAGGTCAGTGGGAGTGAATGCTTGAGGAAACAACACGTGGATTTTAGGGGCTGGGATCCAAAGCCAGCCTATGGGGAGCCAGCTGAGGGACATGGTTACTGGATCCAGGAGTGGGACCCACAGGCTGGCCTCCTGGCTCCTGGTCACTTCCTTCTCCATCCAAGGCTGTGCACAGCCCAGAGATAAGCCACCTGGAGGCCATGTTATCATCCTTGGACAGGTGCTCATTCTTGGAAGGGCCCCGCCCCTGGTCCCCCGGGTCACACTTCGGTCTGGCCTCAGGCTCTCAGTCTGACTTCTGCCCTGGCCTCTCGGGCCCTTCACAGGACTCACGGGCTTTGGAATTTCAAGCAGGGCTCTTCTGAGGCACATCTTGAAAACCTGGCCTGGAGCCAGGGAACAGGCTGTTGCTTCAACCCCACGGTGACTGGGGCTGGCCCCCTGAGCGAGGGGCTCCCTAGAGCTGTGGAGAGGGAAAGCAGGCTGAGCCAGCAAGGCTGGGGTGCTGAGGCTGCTGCTGGACAGGAAGGCGTTCTTCCTGCTTCTCCTCACCTGCAGAGGCAGAAAGCAGGTGGGAAAGCCATGGCTTGCAGGAAAACCATGACGATTGAGCAGCTGAGTTCAAAACCAAAAGAGGCCCTTGTGCTTTTTAGAATGGACTTCTGGACTTCAGTGTACCCTTTCGTGAGTTTTAAAGTCTGCTGGCCCCTAATTTTGAATGTTAAGAATGACAGCCTCATTACTGGGCTGATGAAGTTTCTATACCACTCCCATCAGCTTGAGCCCTGTTATCTCCCCCTTTTGAATATTAGCGAGGGGTTGGCCCCAGGTGAGGTTGTGGAGGAGAGGGAGGGTAGTCGTGAGGATGCACTGGCCTGGAACTGAAGACCTGGATTTACTTCACCCCAATTTCTGCCATCACCCCAATTTCTCCCCATCAGGTACCTCAGCAGTGAAAGGGGAGCAGATGCCTGCAGCCTGACAGCACTTACCTCCCGCAGGTAGCTCGAAGGGGCCCCCTGGTCTGTGTGTTTCTCCTACCTCCACTCCTCCAGAAGGCGACTGCTCTTTCCTCCCCTTCACCAGAGTGTCCTTGACCTCTTACCTCCCTACACTGCCCAGGGCTCAGGACCCACAGCTCACCCTGCCCCTCCCAGCTTGCTTGGCTGAGAAGTAAAAGGCTGCGCGCCAGTTGCCAGTTGGCTAGACTGACCCCTGCCAGTGCACAAATGGGGTAGGGCCAAGGGAGACCCTCAGTGGATTCTGGAAGCAAAGTCCTCACCCCAAAGAGTGACTTCAGTGAGAGGACCCGTCAGCCAGGTCAGGGAATGGGCCTTTCAGTGAAGATGACACCCTGAGGTCTGGCCGCTACCCTCCTCTTTGGGAGGGAGATCTGGTGCGTGGGGCGCTAGGGAGGCGCTTTCACCACTCATCTCACCTCCCTCCCTCTCACCCACATGTGGGGACCAGGATCATTTAGGAAGATGTAGAGGACCCCCTTATTAAACTTAAAAAGTATAATATAACCAAGACACTGCGTGGTTGAAGCAACACGTGCGTAGTTCCCCATCCCCACCTCCTGCCTCTCCAACAGAGGGACCCCTATGCTGCATCCAGTTTATTTCCTTGATGATTTAATATATTCTATGACTCCACCTGTAATTGATTTTTTATCAATGGGGGATTTTTGCTTATTTTTGTGTTTAAGAAAAAATAGTATTTTCCTTTAGGAATATTTCCCTGGTTCTACAATTCACAGATGTTCATTAATAAGTATTGTTAATAACTGCAGCAAACTTGGAAAATATGAAAAAATTAAAAACAACTACAATTTTCATCACCAGTAGATAGAGATCACTAAAATATATAATCATTATTTTATGTGTATACCACTATAAATATATAGCATTCTATTCCTTTTTTTATATCTTATTTCTTCTGATCATTTAGGTTCATAGTAAAACATTTAGACAGTAGAACGTAAATAAAGAAAAAATATGTGTTTCACACTGCTCTGAATGTTCAGTGTGCCTCCCAACATTACAACTGGTTATTCAGGAGAAACCTTCTCCACAGGTAAGAAGATTCCAGATCATGTCCCTCACCCAGGCCAGTGGAAAGGCTTTCTGGCCATATCTTTGTCAGGAAGAGACCTGTATACACCTGCTGGAATAAGCATACCATGGGAGGGCTACTGTCAACAACCGTCAACAATGCAACCTAATTCCAAATGACCTCATTCAACTTCCAGGAAAAAAAAGTGTGCTCTTGAATATTTAGTGGAACCATCCAAGGTACGTCAAATCAGTTAAATGATAAATAAGCCATGCCTCTACCAAAAACCCTTAGATAGAAAATAAAAGCATCGGTTATGACCATCACCAAAACCAAGCTGCTTCCCCCCACATTACGTTCATGCTCTTCTGTGGCCCAACCATCAACCTCAGAGTTTCAGTTCTTTTTAGCAAAACTAAACAGATTTAAACTCTGTTTCACTGGATTGGTGTACAAGCTGTCTACATATTGGTGCAAACGTCTGCACGTTGTCTATAGTCCCATTCATGCATGTGGCAGGCAGAGCCGAACAACCATCCCCGCTCCTCTAAACGGAGGCCGGAAGGCACCTCACAATCCGCAGGCCAGTGTCCGTACCAGTGGATTGGAGTTTGCACAAAATCGAAAGTCTAGTTTGTTAGGTAGCTCAACCTGGTACATAAGAAGGACTTGAGAATCAGGGAGTGACAGGAAGGACCAAGGCCGGCTGGGGGAGAAGTTCTAAAACAGACATTGCCATCTTGGCCAGGCCTCCCTTGGCCTGCATGCCGGAACAGAGATGATGGGCAAGCAGGTGGCCTCTGACCTTCCTGCACCGGGTTAGGTGGGATGGTGAGAGGACAGGACCAGAGGTCACTGGGAGCACCGGGAGGCTTCTCTCCTCCAGCTCTGCCGGTGAAGTAAATGCCTGGCCGGGCCCCAGCGCTTAGCCTCTCCAGTGACAGACATCCCCATTTATAGACCAGGGCCTCTGAAAGCAGTGGGGAGGCCTGGGTGCGGGAATGGGCAGAGGGGCCGCGCCCTGAGTGGAAAAGGTGGGGTAATGGCCGCCTGGGCTGAGCAGCTTGGTGCCGCTGCGGCTGGAGCTCAGCTGACTGGGCTCAGGGCCAAGCTTAGGCCTGGCCTCCTCTGGAAAAGCTGGCACTTCTCTGTGAGGCTGTGCCAGCCGGGGCGGGCGTTGCTCATTCTGCAGCCTCTGTAGAGCAGATGGAGTTGCTCGAGGGGCAGGTAGGAGGAGGCAGGAGCTGTGGATGGGACCTACCCGCTGTCCCTTACACCCTTGCCCTCCCCTCCCCCACCCAAATTCTGGAAGGTGGAGCCTGCATCAGCCGCAGCTGTGAATTCCTGGCAGAGACTGCAGTGGTGACTTATTCAAATGAATCTGGTTAGGGAAAGACTCAGCTCTCAACACCAGCCGACTAGGACCGATCTCCAGGGGTCTGCCCCAGTGAGGAGAGCATCTCGGCTCCATCTAAATGAAGAAGAGTGAGGGGGTGGGGAGGGATGTCTATTGGCCATCTTATGTCCTCTTTGGAGGTCACTGCAGTCTTAGAGGCTCCTGTGCTGAGGGTCGCTCCTCCAGACTTGCCCCAGGCTCTGCCTCAGTCATCTCAGCCATAAACCTCAGCACAGGCTGAAAAACAAGGGTCACACAGAGTTAAATGACGTTTCACTTATACCAGCGGATGAATCAACTCCAGTCAACAGACACTCATTGAACTAGTTATGGCCTGCACCGTGCCAGGCATATTTTACAAGAGGAAGTAAGATTATAAGGAAAAAATATATTCTGACAAGCAGACCTTTTATATTTCCTGCAGTAGAATTCGGGAAAATGCTTATAAATCTCAGAGGAAAATCAGTAAGTCGTTTAAAATCGGAAAAGTGGCGGACAACTTCCTTTGCTTTAATCTCTACAAACAGATGATGTGTCACACTTGAAAGAAGGAGCAGCTTAAGGCCATTGAGTGGGTTCTTTTTTATTAGCCACGGTGAAAAGAGAAGGTTAAATACAGGAGATTTGAACAATTTTTTTAAAATGTTGTTTTGGGGTCATAGCTATGGAGTGAGATGCACTTAATGTAATTAAGTTCAAATACAAAGTTGTAATTTGGAATTTCTAAAGTATTTGAGACTTCACACAAACGTGTTAGAAGATGAGACTCCTTGGAATTTAGAGGTCTAATTTTCAATGTCCACAGAGTTTGTTTTTTAAGAAAACTTGGTGTTGGACATTAGTTCAAACTTTCACTTTGAAGATAGCTAGGATAACAATCAAAATTGTTCTGATTAAATTAGTTCTTATTTATCTTCTCACTGGTAAGATAAATACACAATTTTTCACTGTCCTAAAAAATATTCTAATGTAACAAGTGACTATTTAAAATCTGAAGGACTTTAATTTACAAGCAATTTTTTTAGCAAATAAAAATAGGCAAAGAACATGCAAATATTAACTTTAGAAAACAAAATACATATGGAAACAAACTTTTTAAAATTTCTTTTTCAATTACAGTTGACATACAATATTATATTAATTTCAGGTGTATGACATAGTGATTAGACATTTATATACCTTACTAGGTGATCACCCCAATAAGTCTAGTTCCCATCTGATACCATATACAGTTATTACAATATTATTGACTATATTTCTGATTCTGTACTTTATATCCCCGAGATTGTTTTCATAACTGACAATTTGTACTTAACCCCTTTGATGTTTTTCACCCATCCTCTCAACTCCCCACCCATCTGGTGACCATTAATTTGTTCCCTTTGTCCATGATTTGTTTCTGCTTATTTATTTGTGTTTTTTTTTTAACTTTTACATACAAGCAAAATCCTATGGTATCTGTCTTTCCCTGTAAGACTTACTTTACATAGCATACTATGCTCTAGGTCCATCATGTTGTCACAAATTACAAGATTTCATCTTTTTAAATGGCAGAGTAATATGCCGTTGTATAAATGCACCACAGCTTCTTTCTCCAGTCATCTATAGATGCACACTGAGGTTGCTTCCCTGTCTTGGCCAGTGAAAACAATGCTGCAGTGAACAGAGGGGCACATGTGTCTTTTTTTTTTTTTATTGCTTAAAGTATTATAAAGGGTATTACATATGTGTCCTTTTTTCCCCCCCGCCCTTGACAGTCCCCTAGCCTCCCCTATCCCCTTGTGTCTTATGTCCATTGGTTATGCTTATATGCATGCATACAAGTCCTTTGGTTGATCTCTTACCCCACTACCTCCTGCCCCCCAACCCTCCCCGGCCTTCCCGCTGCAGTTTGACAATCTGTTTGAGGCAGCTCTGCCTCTGTATCTATTATTGTTCAAAAGTTTATAATGGTCTCTATTATCCATGAATGAGTGAGATCATGTGGTATTTTTCCTTCATTGACTGGCTTATTTCACTTAGCATAATGCTCTCCAGTTCCATCCATGCCATTGCAAATGGTAAGAGTTCCTTCCTTTTTACAGCAGCATAGTATTCCATCATGTAGATGTACCACAGTTTTCTAATCCATTCATCTACTGATGGGCACTTAGGCTGTTTCCAGATCTTAGCTATGGTGAATTGTGCTGCTATGAACATAGGGATGCATATATCCTTTCTGATTGGTGTTTCTGGTTTCTTGGGATATATTCCTAGAAGTGGGATCACAGGGTCAAATGGGAGTTCCATTTTCAGTTTTTTGAGGAAGCTCCATACTGTCTTCCATAGTGGCTGCAGCAGTCTGCATTCCCACCAGCAGTGCACAAGTGTTTGAATTAGTGTTCTAAATTTCTTCAAATAAACACCCAGAAGTGGAATTGCTTTTGTTCTATTCTTAATTTTTTGAGGGAAATCCACACTGTTTGCCATAGTGGCTGCATAAATTTAAAATCCCACTAACAGTGTATGAGAGTTCCCTTTTCTCTACATTGTTGCCAACATTTATTGTTTATTGATTATTGATATACTAGAGGCTGCATGCACGAAAATTTGTGCAAGAGTAGGCCTTCCTTCCCCCGGCTGCCGGCACCAGCTTCCCTCTGGCACCTGGGACCTGCGCTGGCTTCCCTCCAGCCCTGGCTTTGTCAGGAGGGACTCCAGAATGATGTCCAGAAGATGTCTGGTCTAATTAGCATATTACCCTTTTATTATTATAGATTGATGACAGCCATAATATCAGGTGTCAGGTGATATCTCATTGTGGTTTTAACTTGTATTTCCTTGATGATTAGTGATGTTGAGCATTTTTTCATGTCTATTGGCCATCTTATGTCCTCTTTGGAAAAATGTTTATTCAGGTCTTCTGTCCATTTTTTAAAAAAATATATTTTATTGATTTTTTACAGAGAGGAAGGGAGAGGGATAGAGAGTTAGAAACATCGATGAGAGAGAAACATTGATCAGCTGCCTCCTTCACACCACTACTGGGGATGTGCCCGCAACCAAGGTACATGCCCTTGACCGGAATTGAACTTGGGACTCTTCAGTCTACAGGCTGACGCTCTAGCCATTGAACAAAACTGGTCAGGGCTTCTGCCCATTTTTTAATCAATTTTTTTTTATGTTGTTGTATGAGTTTTTTATATATATATATATTTTGGATATTAACCCCTTATTGGCTGTGTCACTGGTGAACATCTCCCATTTGGTAGGTTATCTTTTGTTTTGTTGATGTGGCAATTATTTTCAGTTCTTCTGTTCCCATGTTATATGCTTTTAATACATTTTTTTTTTTTTACTTTTTTATTTATCAACTAGAGGCTTGGTGCATGATTGGGGTACTTTGCCCTGGCTGGCAATCAGGGCCAATCAGGGCCAGCCGGCCAAGGGGAGGGACCACGAGAGGTTGGCCGGCAGTGGGAGGTTAGCTGTGGGAGTGCACTGACCACCAGGGGGCAGCTCCTACATTGAGCATCTGCTCCCTGGTGGTCAGTGCATGTCATAGCGACCGGTCAACTGGTCGTAATGGTTGCTTAGGCATATATATATCTATATATCTATAGGCTATATATATACATATATATACACACACACACATATATATATGTAGATATATAGATATAGATATTAAAAGGCGTATTTTCTTTTGTTTCTTCTAGCCTCATGTTGTATGATATATATTTTTAATCTTTTTATTGTAAATATTTCCAAACATACAGAAAAATTGAACAGAAAAGTTCAATAAATACTCATATTCCCATTATCTCAATTAACAATTGTTAGCATTTTTCTTATATGCTTTTTTTTTTTTTGGCCAGAACTTTTCAAAATAACTTGTAGACATCCTGACACTTTACAACTAGGTATTTTAATATGCATTTCCTCAAAAAAGACATTTTTCTACGTACCACAAAAACATTATCACACTTAAGTAAATTAACAAAAATTCCCTAATGTCATTTACTACCCAGTTGTTTTTCATATTTCCTGAGTTGTCCCCAAATATCTTTTATAGCTATTTGCTTATTCATACTTGCTTAACAATTGCCTAACATTACCAACAGTGGGTATCTCATGGAATTAACCAATTCTCCTAGTGTTAACCTACAGTTGCTTCTTTCTTTGCAAATTTGTTCTTTCAACTAGTGTTTATTGAGCACCTACTAGTACTATGTTCCAGCAAAGTGCTGAGTACTGAGATTATGGGGTGAAAGTTATTTTCCTATGACAATATCTCCTTTATTGAGATTTCCCCCATTCTTTTTATTTATTTATTTTTTAAATATATATGGTTTTATTGATTTCAGAGAGAGGAAGGGAGAGGGAGAGAGATAAAAACATCAGTGATGAGAGAGAATCATTGATTGGCTGCCTCCTGCATACCACACAGGACTGAGCCTGCAACCCAGGCATGTGACCTGGCCAGGAATCGAACCTTGACCTCCTGGTACAAAAGTCAATGCTCAACCACTGAGCCACACCGGCTGGGCTCCATTATTTTTCTTTTTGGCATCTCATTGGGTAGAAAATTATATTGCATTTTCTTTATTTCTTGATGAAGCAAAATGGATTTTTCTTCCCAAATCCTTCAATTGCCTCTGTTTGACTTTGCTTCCATGATCCTTTCCTTTGGTTCTTTTGTGCTGGCTTCTTTTTTTTTTTTTTTAATTTTTTTTATAGAGAGGAAGGGAGAGGGATAGAGAGTTAGAAACATCGATGAGAGAGGAACATCGATCAGCTGCCTCCTGCACACTCACTACTGGGGATGTGCCCACAGCCCAGGTACATGCCCTTGACCGGAATCGAACCTGGGACCCTTGAGTCCGCAGGCTGATGCTCTATCCACTGAGCCAAACCGGTTAGGGCTGTGCTGGCTTCTTTACTACCGAGCATTCCTGCCCCTGGAGAGAGGAGGCCCTACTCAAGTGCTTACTGCCTGGGTGCCCTGGGAGACAGTGTACTCGAAGACTGGGAGGCGAGCTGGGTTGCTGACAGCCCTCTGTTTACGGCGGCCTCAGTCTTCGTCCATGGTGTTTTACAGCTTCTACTGGGGGAGATGGGACAGCCAAGATTTGTCATGTCACAGAGAATGGGAAGAAACAAGAGACAAGAGCAAGGAAAGGCTCACCCAGCTGGAATGACACGTTGGAATTCAAGCCTCCTCATGCTGTTTCACCTTCTTGTCCTAAACCAACCTTTGCTGTAGTCCCAGATCATCCCACATACCCTGTGCCTCATCCGCTGGTGCACCTTCTCAGAGCTGTGTCCCTGCCTGGAATGTGCTATCCATTCTTTCCTCCATCCTCATTTTGCCACCCCTCAAGGCCGATCTCAAGTTTTAAAATTTCCTCTCACTTAGCTGACACCCCCTTGTCCAGCTCTCCTCAGCCTCTGTAGCCTGCAACTCTCCGTCGTCCCTCTCCCTCCTCACCAATGACAGCTACCGCCGCCAGCCACCAACTCTCCCAGGGCACCCCCTCCCTGCTTCTCCAGGTGCTTCCAGCAGCTCTGGTGGGAGGCACGTGATGTGCTGATGTGCGGGGGAAGCTCAGAATCCCGAGGGGAGTCCTCCACCAACTTGATTACA
Organism: Myotis daubentonii; assembly: GCF_963259705.1. Lineage (NCBI taxonomy): Eukaryota > Metazoa > Chordata > Mammalia > Chiroptera > Vespertilionidae > Myotis > Myotis daubentonii. Next base: position 15,502,338 of record NC_081844.1, read on the forward strand.
GGGTTTTTGGCAGCAGGAACCCAGCTGTCTGCTGCAGGGCACAAAGCCATGACTCTTCCCAGCAGTTCTAAGGGGTTGCAACATCAGCATCTTCCCGGCTGGCTAGAGGAGTCTCCACCCGGGTCCGTTCTACCCTGAGGTCGCAATAGCATGGGGCTCGTGGAAGCGCCAGGCCAGCAGCTGTAGCCACGGGGAGGGGCTGGTTTGGGTGTGGAGCAGGCGTGCAGTTCTGCTCTGAAGTGTTTGTGCCGTCTCAGTGGGACAGCTGTTTGGAGGCAGGGACTTGGACTCTCAGGAGAGAGGAGGCACCAGAGATGTAGGTTTTGGGGTCAGCAGCACTGGGCAAAGGTTTAGACTCTGAAGTCAGACCTCTACTTCCTGGGAGACGATTAGAGGAGGCTCAGGAGGGAAAACTGTGCTCCAGGAGACACCCCCATTGAAGAGGGACAAGTGGGGTGCTTAGTGGGTAATTTCCGTTGTCATTTTATCCACGGCCCTCACAGTGGTAGGAACTCCAGAGTAGTACCTGTTTGTGCACAGATGGCTCCCAGCGGCCCTTTCTCTCCCCCTGCTGGTCATATGATTTAATTATTAACTCAGGAAAGAGAATTTCCGATGGAGGGGAATTGAAACTCTTCTAATATTTCACAGGCCCGACTCGTCTCGGCCTGGCCTGGTGGATTCTAGGCCTACAGGGAACCTACATTTCTCGCAGACCGGTGCTGCCGTGACCCCGGAGGAGGCAAATGAGAGCTGTGAAATAGGAAGGGGGCCCGGGCCTGCGCTAGCTCCAGGTAGACTGTCCAAGCCGCGCGTTTTCTGTCGCTTGATGCCCTGGTGAGGTTCCTGGGCCACTTGAGTCTCAGCTCCCGAGCTCTGAGCACCTGCTCGTCTGGTTTTCTCACCCGTGACACTGAAAAAGCACCAAGAGCGAGCAGGCCACTCTGCACCCTGCAACTTGCCTCTGCCTTGTGACTGTGCTTAATATAGGTCAAATGAAAACAGCTCCCAAAATAGACGTTCCCTGCGAAGCAGCTGGCTTGTGAACTGCTCCACAGAAAGGCAAGAGGGGTGGGTGACGGAGTGGAGTTCTCCTCAGGTGTTACGTAACCTGGGCTGGAGAACTCGGGCCAAATATCTGCAGAGAAAAAGTGAGTCTGCCCTGCCCCCGCCTCCCACCTGCACCCCGGGCCCAGGGAAGCAGCCCAACCACGCACATCACAAACTCACAGAGTCGGTTCTGTCCTGGGCAGCAAGGTCACCCCTCAAAGCATCACGCTGGGGAGCTCGTCATACACGGGAGTGATCACATGACTCCCACCAGAGCTGGCTGGAACTGCCAGTCATGAGGTGGCTCCCCTGGGAGGCCTGGCGCCTGGGGTGGGCTTCATCTGACCCCAGTGGTGGGGTGTGGGAGGGGTGGAGAGAAGTGGTGGCGCAGGGGCTGAGGGGGATAATGAAGCAGAAGGGAGCAGGGTAAACCTGCCATGTGCTCCTCTTCCTGCAGCCTCTTCCCCACTGTCCTCCCAGGAGCCAGCAGTGGGCCCAGCACTCCCCATAGTGGCTTCTTCTTTTGTTTTTTTTTTCCATTTTTGCCTCAGTTGGGAGGAGGGGGGATTTCTATAACCAAAGACAGTTGCTTCCCCCAGTATTTATTTTTACACTCACTCTGTGATAATATAGTAAGGGCTGCCTATGAAGGGAGACAGGTAGAGGATCACAATTTCCCTGGAGAAGGGACTTGAGAAGGAACAGGAAGTTGAAAGGGGCCAGCCAGGCCGGGGAAAGAAGTACAGACAGAGGAAGCACAGGCAGAGCCCACAAAATATGCACAACGGCCCAGAGGTGACAGGGAGAGCTTACCGCCATGAGAGACTACAGCCACTGCAGGGGGACTGCTGACAGACAGGGAGAGATGAGTCGGGCAGGGGAAAATGAAGCCACGTGGGGAAGGGCCTCGTGGGGGAGGAAGTGTGGATCTCTTCCTGACGGAACTGGGGGGCTGCTAAAGCAGGGGCTTCTAGAACGTAGGAGCACGTTGGAAAAGCAGATTGCTGGGCCTCGCTTCACATGTACTGAACCAGAGACTGGGAGGTCAGTCCAGCAGCCTGTGTTTTCACAAGCACCCTCCACATGCTTCTGATTCATGCTCAAGTTTGAGAACAGCTGAGCAAAGAGTGTGGCGTCAACAGTAGAAGTGAGACCCTGAGTAGAGGTTACACTTCCAAGAAGTTTGGCTGTGAAGGGAAGGAGAGGGGTTGGTGATGGTCAGTGGGGTTATGGTGGTAAGAGACAAGACATTAAGTCCGTTCCCTGGGAAACTGATGCTAGGTGGAGGTCTGCAGGCAGGAAGTTTTGGAGGATGCTCCCAAGAGTGAGGGCAGCATGACAGAATGGAGAAAGAAGTTGGACTGTGACACAGGGATACACAGGCCTCAGCAATGCTCTGGGAGAGATGATGGCCCTTCAGAGTTGCCCCAGAATCCAGGCAAAGGGGGCTGGGCCTTTACAACACGTATTCATCATGCTGTTTCTTTTATTTTCTGATGTTTTGCTCTCCGGGCCTTGCTGACCCTAGAGAGACTGCCCCTCCCAAGGCTAGCAGTGCCAAGAGATAGAAACTAACTCCCCTGTGAGCAGAACTTTCATATTCAAACCAATTAGTCCAGAGTCCATACCCCTCACACTCAAGGGGCACTTACCCTGGGAGCCAGTGTCCACTCACTCTGTTCCAATCACCCCAGAGTCAGGCACCAGACGGGCTTACACTAACCTGCTTACTCTGCCTTGCTTTGCCTTTCCCATGGAAACCATAATAGAGGTTCCTGCCCACATTTGCCCCTCATTCCCTCTGCCTGCGACCAAATCAGGTGCTTCCCTGTGTGGCCCTGTGTGATGTGCTGTGTATTCTGTTTCTAGGGATCTGTGAGTATAAACGTCTTCCTTCAATGACAGTCATCTCCATGTCTGCATGTCTTACTATAACTGTTTAAAACAAATCTTGAGCACCCTTAAAATGGGTGTCTCCTTGAGCAAGGCAGCTCTCATGGGCGATTCCAGAGAGGGACTGAGCTGTGAGCTGTTGGCAGCTGACATTCCTGGCAGCTTGGAGAATGAATGCCTCAGTCCAGAAGGGGCATGGGGTTATGAATCACAGCATCCACTACAGAGGGATGTTAAGGTGGAAGAGACTTAACCATACTTAAGTGCTGGTAGAAAGAATCAAGCTGGAAGGGAGAGATTAAAGACATGGGAAAGGATAGAATCAACTGATGGGCTGAGAGAGAGGATTGAAGTGTAGCTGTGTGTTGCTTAACAACAGGGATACATTCCGAAAAATTCGTCCTTAGGTGATTTCATCATTGTGCAAACATTCATAGAGTTCACTTACCCAAACCTAGATAGTATAGCCCACTGCACACCTAGGCTATATGACCTAGGAGTCATAATATATGATTTCTTCTTATCTTTGCAAATATTTTTTTGGGAAACAAGGTTGCCTCGGGCCTATTCAAAGGTTATTTTGCCTTGTTTCTACATTCCAAGGTTTGAGGTACATGACATGCAGGGCAGTCCCTCTGGCTCCATTTAAAAGTAGCTCTATTGCCCTAGCCAGTTTTGCTCAGTGGATAGAGCGTTGGCCTGTGGACTGAAGAGTCCCCAAGTTTGATTCTGGTGGGGGGCACATACCTCAGTTGCAGGCTCCTTCCCGGGCCCTGGTCGGGGAGCATGCAGGAGACAACCAAAAGGTGTGTTTCTCTCACATTGATATTTCACCCTGTCTTTCCCTCTCTCTAAAATCAATGGGAAAATATCCTCGGGTGAGGATAAAAATAATAAATAAATAAAGTAATTAATTAATTAATAAAAAATTAATTAATTAATTAAAGTAGCTCTATTTAGGGAGATCCAAGATGTCATCAGAGCAGGTAGAAGCTACACTCACCTCTTCCCAGAGCCAAACTGAAATTAGAACTAAATGGCAGACTAATCATCCTGAACAATCAACTGAACACTAGCTGAAGAGAAGTCTTATAACCAAATATTTACAGAAGCCACATTGAAACTGCTCTGAACAAGGTGCCAAGGGCCAATCACAAGCAACATCTTACATTGGCTGGCATCAGAATTACTCCCAAGAGGACCAGAACCAACACACAGTGGCCAGCTTCAGACAATATCAAAGCAGGATCCAATAAGCTTTACAAGTGGCATATCCAGAAGGAGATCTTGGCAGGTACTAAACCCTGTTGAGGTGAATTCCATTTCATGTGGTCAGCACCACACAATAGTTCACATGCTGTGGTCATGGTTGAGCTTCACAGTCTGCCAGCCTCAGTATTGATTCCATGAATGAATAGGCCAATAGCAATCAAGACTCAATTATAACACAAGAGCCCACATAACCCATGCAAGGAACATTATTGGAGTGCCCAGATCAGGTGTTTAAGGAGACTTTACCACTGGATCCCACAGAACACCGACTATATAAGGCTACCCCATAAAGACTTGGAGTCATAGCAGATCTATCTGACACATAAAAACAAACACAAAGAGGCAGCCAAAATGTGGAGACAAAGAAACAACCCCTAAATAAGAGAACAGGAGAAATCTCCAGAAAAAGAGCTACATGAAACAGAGGCAAGCAATTTATCAGATACAGAGTTCAAAGTAATGGTTATAAGGATGTTCAACAGCATGAAAAGGGACATCAAAATCATAAAAAAGTCACAAATGAATAATGAAATATCTGAAATGAAGAATACACTGGAAGGAATAAACAGTAGATTGGATGAAGTAGAGGATTGAATCAGCAATTTGGAAGACAAGATAGAAAAAAAGCACTTAATTAGAGCAGCAAAACATTTTTTAAAAATTAAGAACTTTTAAGGGATCTTTGGAACAACTGAAGTATAACAGCATTTACATTATAGGGGTACCAGAAAGAGAGAGAGAGCAAGGTATTGAAAACTCATTTGAAGAAATAATGACTGAAAACTTCCCTAATCTGGTGAAAGAAAAAGACACAAAAGTCCAGGAAATGCAGAGTCCCAAACTAGAGGCCACACAAAGACACATCATAGTTAAAATGGCAAAGGTTATATACAAAAAGAGAATCTTCAAAGCAGCAAGAGAAAGCCAGTTAGTTACAGACAAGGGAGCTCCCATAAGACTGTCAACTGATTTCTCAAGAGAAATATTTCAGGACAGAAGAGATTGGCATGAAATATACAAAGTAATGAAAAGAAAAGACCTACAACCAAGACTACTTTAGCCAGCAAGGCTATCATTTAAAATTGAAAGAGAAAGAAAGACTTTTCTCAGACAAGAAAAAGCTAAAGAAGTTTGTTATCACCAAAACAGTACAAGAAATGTCAGGGGCCTGCTTTAAAGAGGAGGAGGAGCAGGAGGGGAATGGAAAAACAAAACAAAACAAAACAAAACACAGAGGAACATAATTAAAAGAATAAAATGGCCATAAATATTTATTTATCTATAATCACTTTAGATGTAAATGTCATAAATGCTCCAAGCAAAAGACATAGGGCAGACGAATGGATAAGAAAACAAGACCCATATATACAAGAGACACACCCGTCTACAAGAGACCCACCTCAGAATGAAAGATACATACAGAGTAAAAGTAAAGGGATGGAAAAAGATATTTCATGCAAATTGAAAGGGAATAAAAGCTGTGCTAGCAATACTTGTATCTGACAAAATAGATTTTTAAAACAAAGACTATCGTAAGACAAAGGAGGACACTACATAATGATAAAGAGAGCAATCCAACAAGAGGATATAACCCTTATAAACATTCATACACCCAACATACGAGCACCTAAGTATGTAAAGCAAATCTTGATGGGCATGAAGGGAGAAATTGACAATAATACACTCATAGTAGGGGATTTTAACACCCCATTGACATCAATGGATATAACTTCTGGACAGAAGGTCAACAAGGAAATGGTTATCTTAAATGACCATACTAGATCAGATGGATTTAATTGATATCTTCAGAGCATTTCACCTCAAAACAGCAGAATATGCATTCTTTTCAAGTGCACATCAAACATTTTCTAGGAGAGACCATATGTCAGAACACAAAACAAGTCTCAATTGAGATATTTCTTGTTTCTTGAGGTAGGCCTGTAATGCTATGAGTTTTCCTCTCAGGACTATTTAAGCTGTGAACTATAAATTTGGGGTTGTTGTGAAGATTGAATTTAAGAAGATTGAAATCATATCAAGCATCTTCTCTGACCATAATGGTATGAAACTAGAAATTAATCACAAGAAAAAATTTGAAAAAACACACAAACACATGAAGGCTAAATAACATGTTACTAAACAATAAATAGGTTAACAATGAAATCAGGAAGAAATTAAGATACCTTGAAACAAATGAAAATGAACACACAACAACCCAAAATCACAGCTTAAATAGTCCTGAAAGGGAAACTCATAGCATTACAGGCCTATTTCAAGAAACAAGAAATATCTCAAACTATCTAACTTCATACTTACAGGAACTAGAAAAAGAATCACAAAGCTCAAAGTGAGTAGAGGGTTGAAAATAATAAAGATCAGGGTGGAAATAAACAAAATAGAATCTAAAAAAACTATACAAATAATCAATGAAACCAAAAGCTTGTTCTTTGAAAAGATAAACAAGTTTGACAAACCTCATCAAGAAAGAAGGAGGAGAGGACCTAAATAAATAAAATCAGAAATGAAAGAGGAGAAGTAACAGCTGACACCAAAGAAATACAAGGGATTGTAAGAAAATATTCTGAACAACTATATGCCAGCAAATTGGACAATCTTAAAAAAATGGATAAATTCCTAGAAACATATAATCTTCCAAATGCAAATCAGGAAGAATTAGAACATTTGAATAAACAGATTATAACTAGTGAAATTGGGGCAATAATAATAATAATAATTCCCAATAAAGAAAAGTTCTGGGCCAGATGACTTCACAGGTGAATTTTACCAAACATTCAAAGAACTAGCCTCTTTCTCAAACTATTTCAAAACATTCAAGAGAAGGGAAGACTCCCAAGCTTATTTTCTGAGGCCAACATTATCCTAATTTCAAAACCAGATGAAGACACTACAAAGAAAGAAAAGTATAGGCCGATATCCTTGATGAACATATACAGTGGGGCCTTGACTTACGAGTGTCCTGACTAACGAGTTTTTCGAGATACGAGCTGTCTCTTGGCCGATTTTTTCTTTGAGTTGAGAGCTAAAATTCTGGTTACGAGCCAGCTTCAGATACCCCACCGCTAGTTGGCGCAGCAAACGTCACAGTGAATGCCACAACATCAGCCCAGCATCACGTGTCTCACTCGTTCACTTTAATGATTTGACATACAAGTAATTTGAGTTACGAGCTCGGTCACAGAACGAATTAAACTCGTAAGTCAAGGCCCCACTGTATGCTAAAATCCTCAACAGAATATTAGCAAACTGAATCCAGCAATACATTAAAAAGATCATACACCATGATCAAGAGGGATTTATTCCAGGGATGCAAGGTTGATACATAACCACAAATCAATAAGCGTGATACATCACATAAACAAAATGAAGGATAAAAACCACATGATCAAATCAATAGATGCAGGAAAGGCATTTGATAAAAGCCAGCATCCATTTGTGATAAAAATTCTCAGAAAAATGGGAATAAGGTGAACATATGTCAATATAATAAAGACCATATATGACAAACCCACAGCCAACATCATACTCAATGGGCAAAAATTACAAGCATTTCCCTTAAGATTGGAAACAAGACAGGGATATCTGCTTTCACCACTCTATTCAACACTAGAGGCCCAGTGCCTAAAATTCATGCACTAAAGCAGGGGGGCGGGGTGGTCCTTCAGCCATGATTGTGAGAGGGCGCAGGCCAGGCCAAGGGACCCTACTGGTGCATGATAAGGGCCGAGGAGGAACGCAGGAGGTTGGACAGCCAGGGAGGGGCCACGGGAGGACTCCAGGGCGTGTCCGGCCCATCTTTCTCAGTCCTAATCGGCTGGACCCCAGCAGCAAGCTAACCTACTGTTCAGAGAATCTGCCCCCTGGTTGTCAGTGCACATCATAGCAAGTGGTTGAGCAGCCTTAGTATATCATTAGCATATTATGCTTTGATTGGTTGAACAGATGACTGATGACTGGACACTTAGCATATTAGACTTTTATTATATAGGACTAGGGGCCCGGTGCACGAAATTCGTGCACTGGGTGTGTGTGTTGGGCGGGGGAGTGTCCCTCAGCCTAGCCTTCCCCCTCTCACATACTGGGAGCCCTCAGGCGTTGACCCCCATCACCCTCCAATTGCAGGATCGGCCCCCAGCCCAGGCCTGATGCCTCTGGCTCAGGCATCAGGCCTGGGCAGGGGACCCCCAGACCCCTCCGATTGCTGGCTCTGCCCCTTGCCCAGGCCTGATGCCTCGGCCAGAGGCGTAGACCCCCATCACCCTCTGATCGCCTGATCGGCCCCTTGCCCAGGCCGGACGCCTCCGCCAGAGGTGTCAGGCTTGGACAGGGGACCCCTATCTCCCCCCGATCACTGGCTCTGACCCCCGCCCAGGCCTGAGGCCTCTGGCCCAGGAATCATGCCTGGGCAGGGGACCCCCATCTCCCTCTGATGGTTTGCTCCAACCCCGCCCAAGCCTGACACCTCTGACCCAGGCTTCAGGCCTGGGCAAGAGGATCATCATATGCCCCCAATCCCCGGCTCCGCCCCCCACCCAGGCCTGATGCCTCTGGCCCAGGCATCAGGCCTGGGCAAGGGACCCCCAGCCCTCCACCCAGGCCTGATGCCTCGGCCAGAGGAGTTGACCCTCATTACCCTCCAATCACCAATCACCGGATCGGCCCCTTGACCAGGCCTGAGGCCTCCGGCAGAGGTGTCAGGCCTGGGCAGGGGACCCCCAGCTCCTCGCAATCTCCCGCTCTACCCCTGCCCAGGCCTAACACCTCTGGCCGAGGCATTAGGCCTGGGCAGGGGACCCCCAGCTCCCTGCGGTTGCAGGCTCCGCCCCTGCCCAGGCCTAACGCCTCTGGCCAAGACATTAGGCCTGGGCAGGGGACCCCCAGCTCCCCGCAGTTGCAGGCTCCGCCCCTGCCCCTGCAGGACACCTGTGGCTGAGGCGTCCGGCCCGGGCAGTGGGGAACTGCAGCTGCAGCGGCCCCACGATCGTGGGCTTTGCTTTAGGCCCAGGTAAGGGACCCCTAGCTCCCGGGACTGCCAGCTTCGACCGTGCCCAGCTCCCATCGCTGGCTCCACCCCTACTTCCTGCTATCACTGGCCAGGGCGGCAAAGGCGCCTGATTCTCCGATCATGGCTGGGGGGCAGGGCAAAGGCGGCTCTTAGCTCCCCCCTGGGTTTCCGATCACTGTCAGTGGCAGGGGGCTTCTTTCGCCTCCCTGCATTGTGCCTACATATGCAAATTAACTGCCATTTTTGTTGGCAGTTAATTTGCATATATCCCTGATTAGCCAATGAAAAAGGTAGCGTCGTACGCCAATTATCATTTTTCTCTTTTATTAGTGTAGATAGTACTGGAAGTCCTAGCAACAGCAATCAGATAAGAAGAAAAATAAAAAGCACCCAAATTAGAAGAGTAAAACTGTCCTTATTTGCAGATGTCATGATATTATACATAGAGAACCCTAAAGATTCCACCAAAAAACTACTGGAACTAATAAATGAATTCAGTAAAGTAGCAGGATACAAAATAAATATCCAGAAATCAGTTGCATTTTTCTACACCAATAATGAACTATTAGAAAAGGCAACCAAAAAACAAACACATTCACAATTGCTTCAAAAAGAATAAAATACCTAGGAATATATTTAACTATGGATGTAAAACACCTATACTCAGAAAAAATGATAAGATTCTGAAGAAAGGAATTGAAGAAGATGCAAATAAGTGGAAGCATATACTGTGGTCACAGATTGGAAGAATTAACATCATTATAATGTCCACACTAACCAAAGCAATCTATAGATTCAACTCAATTCCTATTAAGATATGAATAGCGTATTTCACAGAACTAAAACAAATATTCCAAAAAATGTATATGGAACCACAAAAGACCCAGAATAGCCACATCAATCTTGAGGAAGAAGAATGAAGTTGGAGGAATCACCCTTCTGGATATCAAACTATCCTACAAGGCCGTAGTAATCAAAACATCATGGTACTGGCATAAAAACAGACATATAGATCGATGTAACAGAATAGAGAGCCCAGAAGTAAACTTACACCTTTATAGACCATTAATATTTAACAAAGGAGGCAAAAATATGCAATGGGGTAAAGATAGTCTATTTAATAAATGGTGTTGAAAATTTTGCAAAAAAACAAAATTAGACCACTTTGTTACACCGTACACAATTATAAACTCAAAATGGATTGAAGATTTAAATGTAAGAACGGAAACCATAAAAATCCTAGAAGAAAACGTAAGCAGTGAAATCTTGGGCATTTCTTGTAGCAATATTTTTGCAGAGATATCTCCTTGGACAAGGGAAACAAAACAAATAAACAACCTAAAAAGATTTTGCACAGCAAAGGAAACTATCAACAACCGAGAAGACAACCCACTGAATGGGAGAACATATCCACCAATGATACATCATAAGGGCTTAATATCCAAAATTTATAAAGAATTTATACATCTCAACACCAAAAAATCCAAAACAATCCAATAAAAAAAATGGGTAAAGGACCTGAATAGACACTTCTTCAAAGAGGACATATAGATGTTCAATAGATATATAAAAAGGTGCTCAGCATCACTAATCATCAGGGAAAGGCAAATTAAAACCACAATGAGGAATCATCTCACACCTGTCAGAATGGCTAGCATCAATAAATCAACAAACAACAAGTGTTGGCGAGGACATGGAGAAAAGGGAATCCTTGTGCCCTGCTGGTGGGAATGCAGACTGGTGCAGCCACTGCGGAAAGCAGTATGGCATTACCTCAAGAAATGAAAAATGGAACTGCCTTATGACCCAGAGATGCCATCTCTGGGGATTTATCAGAAGAAATCCAAAACAATGATTCAAAAGAATATATTCACCCTTATGTTCATTGCCACCTTATTTACTCGTACAATAATCAGTAGAAGAGCCCAAGTGAATAGATGAGTGGGTAAAAAAGCTGTGGTACATTTACACGGTGGCGCACTATTCAGCTGTAAAAAAAAAAAAAAAAAGGAAATCTTACCTTTATTTACAGCATAGATGGACCAGAAGAACATTATGCCAAGTGAACTAAACCAGTCAGAGGAAGACAAATATCATATGATTTCACTCAGATGTGGAATTTAATGAACAAAATGAACTAACAACCAGAAAAGAGACAGACTCATAGATAGAGAGCAGCTTGGCAGCTGTCAGGGGGTGGGTTGGGGGACTGGGTTGTGGGAGTGGAGGGATTGAGGAAAAAAAAAGAGAGAGAAAAAAACCTCATTGGCATGGACAACAGTGTTGTGATTGCTGGGTGGAGGAGGGCCGGGGGAGGTAGATGGTGATGAGAGGAGACTTGATTTGGGGTGGTGAACACACAACACAGTGCACAGATGATGTGTTGTGCACCTAAAACCTGTATAATTTTGTTAACCAGTGTCAGCCCAATTAATTCAATAAAAAGGGGGAAAAAGGAAAATAAAGTGGCTCTGTTTCTATTACTATTTGCAAGCCTGTTGCTCCTAAGCTACAAGCCTATAGAGCAGTGGTTCTCAACCTTGGCTGCACATTAGAATCACCTGGGAATCTTTTTAAAATCCTGATTTCTGGGCCTCATCCTCTGGAAATTCTGTGTCTTTGTTAGGGGGTGAGGCCACAACATTAGTAACAAAGAAACAGAATTTCCGGAGGATGAGGCCCAGAAATCAGGATTTTAAACAAAGATTCCCAGGTGATTCTAATGTGCAGCCAAGGTTGAGAACCACTGCTGTAGAGGGTGTTACTGTACAAAACAACCCGAGATTAAATCAAGCACAAGAGAAAAGGATGCAATCAAGAGATTGTAGCTATTGGTTTGGAACCTGCTCATGTTGCTTCTTTCTGTGTTGTCCTACTGGATATCTCTGTACCCACTGGGTCCACTCTACCTCTCTTTGCCTTGCTGTCTGCCCTGGAGGATGTCTGTGGAGCAGTCTTGCCCTCTGGCTTCTAGATGGGTGTGGTGAGAAGAAACCCTACAGGAGATAAGAGGATGGAGGACTGTGAGGACAGGGAATTTATCTCAGGCAGCCTCCCTGTGGGGTCACCTTGGGCTACCTGTGGTCCCCTATTAAAGGTCACTGCTCCTCTCTGAGCAGGCTTCTCTGCAGGATTATCTTCCAGTTTCTTTTTTCTTTTTTTTCCAGTTTCTTTTAATAGCTTCCTCCCCCAGGGCTCAGACTGCAATGCATTGAGGGAGGTACATGGGCTGCAAAAATGTAAGGTGGCATGCTCTCTCACTTGCACAACCCTGAGGGTGAATGCCTCCTCAAGGTTTGCATCATAGCTGTCTCCCTCATTTCACCCTCATCTCACCCTGCCCTGCTCCCCCTGCATCCTCTGAGGCCTATGGTAGTGCTGCTGCTAGCCCTAGGTTATTACTACCCCTTATGTTTCCCTCTACACTCTGCCCTCAGCTTTGTAAGTAGCCCTTTTATTAATCCCTACTAGATTTCTTCCCATTTGAGTGTGCCATGAAGTTCCTCTTGGGACCCTGACTGCTATGATTGTGTGCATCTTCCTATAGCACTAAGTATTTTTTATATTATTATTATTATTTGTTAATCCTCACCTGAGGATATTTTTTCCATCAATTTTTAGAGTGAGTGGAAGAAAGGGGGAGAGACAGAGAGAAAATCAATGTGAGAGAGACACATCAGTTGGTTGCCTCCTTCCCGCACCCCAGCCAGGCCCGGGGATTGAACCTGCATCCCTGGTACATGCCCTTGACTGTTACCCTTCAGTCCGAGGGCCTAACCACTGAGAAAATCAGCTAGGGCTTTTATATGATTACTAGAGAGCATGAAAATTTGTGCAAGAGTAGGCCTTCCTTCTCCCGGCTGCTGGCACTGGCTTCCCTCTGGCACCCGGCACCCGGGCTTCCCTCCTCCGGCCGCCCGCAGGCACCCGGGACCCGGGCTGCTTCCCCCTGGCCCCGGCTTGGTCAGGAAGGATGTCCAGAAGACACCTGGTCTAATTAGCATATTACCCTTTTAGTATTATAGATTATTTAAAAAAATATTTTTTATTGATTTTAGAGAGGGGAAGGGAGAGGGAGAGATAGAAACATCAATGATGAGAGAGAAACACTGATTGGCTGCCTCCTGTATGGCCCCCACTGGGGATGGAGCCCGCAAGCCGGGCAGGTGCCCAGACTGGGAATTGAACCATTACCTCCTGGTTCATAGGTCAACACTCAAATACTGAGCTATGCTGGCTGGACTTTATATTATTTTTAATGGTGCATTTCCTACATTTTTAGTTGTGGTTTCTCCTTTATAAAATACTATCATATAAAAAGTCTTATTCCTTCTTATTAGAGTTATTTGGTTTCCTGATGTTTATTATTATAAATAACTAGAGGCCCGGCGCACGAAATTTGTGCCCAGGTAGGGTCCCTAGGCCTGGCCTGTGATCAGGGCCGATCTTCCCAGGCTGCTGGCAGCTGGCCCCACCCCCTGCCACTGCCAGTTGTCCTCTCTGTGTGGGGTAACCAGTGGGGTGATCAGGGCCCAGTGCTGCCCGCATCCACCACCACCCACCCCTGATGTTCCCCATCGGGTGATCAGAGACTGCCAGCTGTGGGGAGGGACCAAGAGGTTGGCCGGCAAGCCCTGATTGGGTGATTGGGGCCTGTAGGCTGGGGGCAGCTCCTGTGTTGAGTGTCTGCCCTATGGTGGTCAGTGCATGCCATAGCCCACTGATCATTCCACCATCTGGTCGACTTGCATATTATGCTTTTATATATATATATATATATATATATATATATATATATATATATATATATAGACTAGAGGCTTAATATTTTATATTAATCTTCTCATTCTTTTATATTTTTGTATTTCATGTTTAACTACTTGAGCTGTTGGAATTTTTTTGAATAGTCAGTTGTCCTACCTTTAAATCTCTTTTATCATATAGTAAATATTTACTCATTATTATAGTTGTTTCTGGACTGCCAATTATGCTTCACTGAGCTGTTTATTCTTGTGACAGAACTATGTTTTCATTATTGTAGCTTTGAAAATTAGATAGGACATGCTCTTCTCCCCTTCACACCCCATTAACTTTCTTTTGAAAAAAATTTCTTGACTATTCAGCTACAATCATTCTTCCAAATGATATTTAGACTTATTTTGTAAACTTTCACTGAAAACTCAAAAATTTTTATTGGAATTACTTTATACCTTTAAATATATTTAAAGAGAAAGGATATTTTTATATTATATGACTAGTGGCCCAGTGCACAAAATTCATGCACATTAAAAGAGAATTAATTAGAGGAAATATTTTAATATTGCTATTTGCCCTTTCTCTATAATAGAAGTGTCAGAGATGAAAGAAAATTAGTAAAATGTATATGAAAATCTCCCTCCAGTCAGAGTCTGGGGCGCGCTGCAGGACCCAGAGTCAAGTCCCCACCCACCTATGTGTGCCTCAAAATTGCACAAGACCCAGACCTGGCTGGCCCCACCTCTGTCAAGCCCTGCAGGGCGGGGGGGGGGGCACAGCCTCAGGTCCCCCAGCCCACCACCAGGTCCTCTGGCCCCGGCGTGAGGACACGAGGGCATGAGGGTATGAGGGTGTGATGACCATTTGCATATTAGTTCTTTATTATGTAGGATTTTAACTAGGTATATCGGTATCCCTTCATTGATTCAACTTTTTTTTTAAAAAAACATCAAGACTTCTGCCCTAGCCGGTTTGGCTCAGTGGATAGAACATTGGCCTGCAGACCAAAGGGTCCTGGGTTCAATTCCAGTCAGGGGCACATACCTTGGTTGCAGGTTCCTCCCTGGTCCGGGCCCTGGTCAGGGCTCATGCAGGAGGCAACCAATTGATGTATTTCTCTCACATCAATGTTTCTCTCTGTCTTTCCCTCTCTCTTCCACTCTCCCTAAAAATCAGTGGAAAAATATCTTGGGGTAAGGATTAACAAAAACAAACAAACAAACAAAAAACATCAAGACTTCGTTAATATCACAATTTTATCATTTTCTCCATATATATTTATGATTTAATGTAGCTCTCATTTTAAGTTGACTTAGATGTGTTTTTATGTTGTTTTTTTACTTGAAAAATTTACTTGTTTAGATTATGGTAAAATCTGTAACTATAAAATTTATCACTTAAAACCATTTTAAGTGTATAATTCAGCAGCATTAAGTACATTCACATTGTTGTGCAACTATCACCACCATCCATCTCCAGAGCACTCTCATCTCACAATACTGAAACTCCCAATTAACCAATAACTCCCCATTCTCCCCTCTCCTCAGCCCTTGGCAACCAGCATTCTACTGTATATCTCAGTGAATTTGACTACTTACTCCAAGTACTTCATGATATATCTCTCCAAGTTTCTGCTTTCAATAATTTTGAGTATATACCCAGAAGTGGAATTGTTAGATTATATAATGACTAGAGGCCCAGTGCACAAAATTTGTGCAAGACTAGGCCTTCCTTACCCCAGCTGCCAGCATTGGCTTCCCTCTGGCACCCCGGACCTGGGTTTCCCTCACAGCCCCAGCTTTGTCCGGAAGGTCGTCCAGAAGGATGTCCAGTCTAATTAGCATATTATGCTTTTATTATTATAGATTCCATTTTTAATTTTTTGAGGAATCCTCATACTGTTTTGTTTTTGTTTTTAAAGAAAATTGAATTTATTTAAGGAAAGGGAGTCGGGGATGGGATATCCAAAGGGAAGGGCTGCACAGCACCCAGTCAAGGGTATATCGGGTTGATGATGGCAGCCTCCAGGAGCTGCATTTCATCCTTATATGCAGTCACTGGCGAGAAACTTGTCCTCAGTGGGTCTGGGGGCTGAGCTGGTGAGCTTGGAATGTGGACAAAATGCAGGTGTGTGATCAGGTGCCTTCAGGAGAGTTTCCGTTCCTTGTATGGTCTGACTCCCGGTGTCCAGCAAGTCTTTCCTGGTCTTTTGTTCTCCTGTGTTGGGAAGCTTAAGCTGGCCGTTAAGGATTGGATTACTCCACAGGCCTAACACTCCCCACACCCCTGTCTCAGGCCCCTGCATTCTTTTTTAAAATATGTTTTTATTGGTTTTCTGCCGCCATTTTTTAACCTCCATACTGTTTTTCATAAGGTCTGCACCATTTGACATTCCCACCATCATTGCACTAAAGTTCCAATTTCTCCACATCCTTGCCAACACTTGTTATTTTCTGTTTGAAAGTAGCCATCCTAATGGGTGTGAGGTGGCATCACATTGTAGTTTTGATTTGCATTTCTCTAGTGAACTAAAGGTGTTGAGCATCTTTTCATGTATTTATTGGCCACTTGTATATCTTCTTTGGAAAAATGTCTACTCAAGTCTTGTGCTCATTTTTGAATCAGGTTTTTCATTTGTTGTTGTTGTTACTGCTGTTAAGTTTTAGTGGTTCTTTATATTTTCAAGAGATTAACCCCTTATCAGATATGTAATTTACAAAATTTTGTCATGTTCTGTGAGTTCTCTTTTATTTTGTTGATAATTAAAGTGTCCCCTAATGCACAAAAGTTTTTTTCATTTCCAGGAAGTCCAATTTGTCTATTTTTTCAGTTGTTTGTGTCTTTGACGTCATATTTAAGAATTCATTAACAAATGCAATGTCCTGAAGAATTGCCCCATGTGCCCATGTTTTCTTCTAGAATTTTATAGTTTTAGCGCTTACATTAAGGCCTTTGATCCATTTTTAGTTAATTTTTGTTTATGGTGTTAGGTAAGAGTCCAGCATCATTCTTTTGTTCATTCATGTAGATATCCAGTTCTCCCAGTACCATTCGTTGAAAAGGCTGTCCTTTCCCCATTCAGTGGTCTTAGCACCTTGTTAAAAATTATTCGACCATATTTGCAAGGGTGTGTTTCTGGGCCCTCTATTCTATTCCTTTGGTCTATATGTCTGTCTTTATACCAGTGTCACACTGCTCTGATTACCACAGCTTTGGAATAACTTTTTAAATAAGGAATGTGATTCCTCTAACTTTGTTCTTCTTTCTCAAGATTGTTTTAGCTATTCAGGGTCCCTTGAGATTCCATATGAATTTTAGGATGGATTTTTCTAATTTCTCTAAAACCATTATTGGGATTTTGAAAGGGATTGGATTGAATCTGTAGATTACTGTGGGTAATGATGACACCTTAACAATATTGTCTTCCAATCTAATAAGGTCATTCCATTATAATGTGTTTTTATATTAAGAATGTACACTAGAAATTATCAAACAGCTTTTTGGCATTGAGATCATTTTAAAGGGATAATTACATTAATAGATATATTAATATTCAACTACCCCTACATTCCCTGGATAATGCCAACTTGGTCATGGGCTACTATTCTTTTGTCATGTTGCTGGATTTGATTTGCTAGGATATTTAAGATTTTGTTTTTCTATTCATCGAAAGGTTGGTAATTGCTCCCTTTTTTACTTTGGGAAGTTTTGCTATCACATTTGTGCTAGCTTTGAAAATGTATTAGGAAACTTCCTACATATTTCTCTAATGGTGATCTTTTTTATAGCATGGGGAATATCTGCACTCATTATTATTTAATAGCAGGTATGAACTTCACACAGGTTCAGAGATACAGATACGTAACTGTCTTTATTTCTCCATAACAGAATCTTAGTTCAGAACAGCCCATTTCTGCTAATGAAAGAAAACACACATTTTGCCACTTTTGTACTGAAACATGTCAATCCAGGAAATAAATAAATTCCGCATTCTCCCCTCTCCTTTCTCTTCCCCGTGGTGATCTGAATTTCAGGAGGTTTACTTGTCTTTCTAGCCTGAGGAGAGTTGTTCGGCGCTTGTGCCACCTCCTGTCTCTGAGTGCTGTTGCCGTGTGTGTGCCCAGCCCAGTTCTAGAGTCAGATTGGCAAAGGGCCCGTGAACACTGCAGATCCTTGTCCTGATGACAGAATTCCAGTTTTGTCAACCTGCCTGCTCACTACTTCTCTTGACCCCTATGGCTTGGATGCTTTCCCTCAACTGCCCAGGGTTTTGGGAGCAAGTAGGCTTCCATTCACCCAAACAACCCACTCAACCATTTGATTCACCACCCTGTTCCTACAAGGCCTGCAGGGTCACGGAAAGCCAGTGTATGGGCCTTGCTGCTCTGGGACGCCTTTAAACTAGCGAGGGTTTCTCTCCCTCTGCCCTCGGTTTCAACCAGGAGAGAGCTGGGTACTGAGCACTCTTAGAGACTCTTTGTTTGGTATCTCTCAATATCACCTTCAAATCTCCTTTCTTTATGCCCGCATTCATTTTGGGATGAGAAAACTGTGCTTCTGTGATCATAAACTATATTCTCTTTTGTTTAATTAATGGCCATTGATTTGTAACGACAAGTTTTTTTAAATACAAAACAAAATATTTTTCCCCTCAAAAATATGGCTCTTAAAGACCAATGTTTTTGGCATTCAGGTGCTGTCTTTTCAATAAGGTAAAATGTGCTTTGAAACTCAAGGCTGAGCAAGAACTTTCTGCTCCACTGTCCTTCCTGTAGGCATAAAGCGATGAGTGCCTTTGAGTTAAGGATGGGTGATGAGCTGCTGGTGAAGTAGGAGGAACCAGGAGCTACTTTTTAATATATATCTATATATCTATTGATTTCAGAGAAGAAGAGAGAGATAGAACATTAATGATGAGAGAGAATCATTAATCGGCTGCCTCCTGCACTCCCCACACTGGGGATCAAGCCCACAACCCAGGCATGTTCCCTTAACCAGAATCGAACCCAGGACCCTGAAAGTCTGCAGGCTGATGCTCTATCCACTGAGCTAAACCAGCTAGGGCCCAGGAGCTACTTTTCATGAAAAAAATTAATGTTAAATAAAATATTCTGCTGTTTTATAAATTATTTTCTCATAAAACCATCTGGGTCTAGTACATGCCCAGAAGGTAATTATTATTTGATAACATTTGCAAAATTTTCATTGTTATTTGTCTCTTTGTATTTTTTTTTATAAATTTAAATACCTTATATATTCTGAAAAGCTATCCATTTTATCAGTGCATTCAAGTTGGTTAGCATAGTCTTATATATGGTACTCATACTTTTAAAAAATACCTTTTTATCTACAATTATATCCCTTTCCTTACATTATTGGTCATTTTTCTCTTTGACCCACATCTGTCAAGGTTTAGTTCCAGAAAATAATGTCCTTCTAACTGGGGTAAGCACAAAGGAAACTATGTCAGTGTGGAAAAAAACTTACAGAATTGTGGGGAAGACTGAAGAAATAGACAAGGTTGAACTCTCAGAGACAGCTTTGAGAGGCACATGCAGACACTCAGGGAGTCCTTACTACAGATTCACTTACCCCCGACCCCCCCCCCACCCCCATCCCACCTTTTAGCTCTTTGTAAAAATCATCTCAATGATGTTTCACAAAACACCACAAGGTAGGGTAAAAGCAAAAACAAAGACCATGACCACATACAGACCGAAGGACCAGGACCTGACATCATTCTCCAAGAGCAAGGTAACCACAGGTCAAAGCAGAGTTGGGATGAGCCACTAGGGTTTTTTTAAACTTTATTTTTATTGTTGACACTATTACAGGTGTCCCCTCCTCCCTCCTTTGCCTCCACCTAATCCTCACCCACTCCTTCCCTTTGGCCATCACCACACTGTTGTCTGTGTCTATGGGTTATGCATATATGATCTTTTGGCTAATCCCTTCACCCTTTTTCACTGTTTCTCCTCCCCCTCCTCCCCTCTGACAGTTGTCAGTCTATTCCATGTATCCATGCGGCTGTTTCTATTTTATTCATCAGTTTATTTTGTTCATTAGACTCCGTATTTAAGTGAGATCATATGGTATTTTTCTTTCTCTGACTGGCTTATTTCACCTAGCATAATAATCAATGAACCACTAGTTCTTGGTGGTCATTGCAAATACCTAAGACCCTCTTCCAAGAAACTTGAATTGTTCACATCTGTGGGTCAGTCGGGTGTCCTGAGGAATCTGGGCCTGGAGTCAGAGTGGGACACAGTTGGTTTTGAGGGAATGCCTGACCTACACCGTGTCTCAGGGTTATTTTGAATGGTTTGAGGGGCTGGTGCTCATCTGAAAGACATTGGAGAGGCAGCTGGAGTAAACTACTGAGAAACTTGGACTCCAGTCTCTTCCTGTAGTTTTCCTTTCCTTTCTGTTGGCTTGTTAGTCTTTTCCTGATCTTATTTGTAAGAGCTCTTTATGAATTTTGTATGTGGAGGCGTTATTGGCTATATGCAATACACTATTCTGTACCAGTATGTGGGGTCTCTTAATGAAAAAATATTTTTTTCTTTTAAATATAGTTAACTCTATCAATCTTTTGTCATAAAGCTTGTGTCTTTTCTATCATATTTCCTCCCCTAGCTTGTTTTTGGTCAAAAAGACACTTTCCTGTATTTTCCTCTATTTCTATTTTAATGTTTTATTTTTTCCCCATTGGTTTTTAGAGGGAGTAGAAGGAAGGGAGGGAGGGACAAAGAGAGAGGGAGAGAGAGAAAGAGAGAGATGTGAAAGAGCCACAGTGACTGGTCGTTTCCCACATGCACCCCGATGAGGGTGAGGGGTAGCTGGTGTAGATCCTGCAACCCAGGTACATGTCCTTGACCAGGAATTGAACCTGAGACCCTTCGGTATGTGGGCTGATGCTCTGACCACGCAACAACACTGGCCAGGGCTGTTTTATTATTTTTTTAAATTCACCTGAAATTTGTTCTATGCAAAGTATGGTGTCATAATCTAATTTAATTCACTTGCCCCAGCACTATTGATTGGATAGCCTGTCCTTTCTCCATTGACCTCAGACGTCACTTCTGTCATGTAGTAAGTTTGTAATAAGCAAACGAGATTTCTGAGGGCCTGCAATGGGAACCTGCATAGAGGGCACCCTTCCAGATTCTCTGATTCTGCGCCTTCAGTTGACTTGCGGTATTACACAACTCCGTAATTGTAGGTAACTAAAAGCAATGTAGAATAAGTCTTGTCTGCAGACAAGTGAATAAATTCTGCTGGTGGAAGTTCAGTGACTTCCCCCTCCTACTGTGGAAGAAACCAGCTTTGTCGCCATTTGCATGTTCCTTTCAATATTCCTCGTCTATCAGCCTGGCCATTCTTTGGGTTACTCTTTGAACTGGTTTGTATGTAAAAGCTTACCAGTCCCCTCATTATTAATGACTTAGATAAAATTTTTAACATGTATTCACTTTATGTCTGTATGAAAGTGATGATTTTACCCTTACTAGTATTTAACATTATGCTTTAATAGTTACATATCAAGGACATATAGCTTTAAACAAACCCAAAGGAAAATGACTATTAGGTGATAATTATTCACTTATATAAGTTTTCCCATGTGAGCAGTCATAATAGGATCCAATTCACAAATACTCAGGCTTTTTTCAGGAGCACAGTCCTGAGTACAGAGCACACGTACGTACGACCGTGCTTTGGCTGGCCGGGGGGAAAAGCAGACAGAATACATATTCTGATATGTTTCATCAGCCTCACAGGGAACTTTTCCAACATTGTGATGATGGTGTAATCAACACTGAGCATCTGGAAGGAAGGCGCCTGACTCAGAGGAAAAGACGTGAGCTTTTCAGAAGCTCCCATTCATCCATTCATCCCTCAACACGTACTTACTGAGCACCTGCAAAGTGCAGCACTCGATGCTAAAATGCAGCAGGGAAATAAAGACGCGGTGTCCTTGGTCCACTTGAAACTAATGTCCTATTTCCACAGGTGGAACCGACCCCATGGGCCCTGCACAGAGGGGTGTGCTAGGGTGGGCTACTATGAAATGATACACGATAAGAGATGTGATATGCTCACTAGATATGAACAGGTCAGAAAGCAAGTCGTAATGCTGCCTCTTATCTTAGCCAGGTTGGGGACAAGGGAGGAGCCCAGCCTGGAGGAGGGTGAGGAGCCCCACTTCTCCCCACTGCGGGCAGGGGCACATTGTCAGTGCTGGCAGAGAGGGCCTGGCACCTTCCCGGACACCCCAGACTCTTGGGTTGGTCGTCTGTGAGGGCTCCAGCGGGTGTGGTGACTAGCTGTCTGCAGAGGCGAACCTCCCTGAAGGGGCCCCTGGGGGGAGCCACGGTGTCACTTATTTATAGTTCAAGGTCTGTGGGATCTACTAATTTAGTAGACAATTTGATGACTAAAGGAAGATAGTCTCATTACCAAGTAGCATTGGCCTGGGGAGCCCAAGCCCCTTAAAGGACAGTTTACCTAAGGACTTTCTGTCACTACAAAAACACAGTAGCTGCTCTCAAGGTATTTAACCATCTACTTGAGAAGACAAGACTTGCGTAGGTAGGAAGTCAAAGTATGACATGTCAGCTAATGGGTTATGGATAGGTCCAGAGGATCATTACGGAAAGCTTGAAGGAGGAAATGGGCATGAGGTGGGCCTTGGAGAGGTCAGCTTTGGAAGCAGGGTAAAGGAGGGCATTCCAGGGCAGGGGCGAGGGGAGGCCCTGGGACAGAGTGGGGATTGTGCCAGAAGACTCTCAGGCAGTGCAGTGAGGGGGTCTGACTGTGGGAAATGCTATTCTCAAGCATGAGACTAGGAGTGGAGGTGGCTCCCACAGTGGCACTCTCCCTGAGAAGGGGCAGTCAGTTACCCCCTTGTGACCAGTGGTCCTTCTTTGGCCAACCAGCATAGGAAATCGCCCTAAAGCCCCTCATTTCAGAGGCCTCTCCCTCTCACATCCTATCAAAAAATACCCAGACTGTACCTGCAATGGGCTGGGCCCAGGGCAGCCTTTCAGGAAGGCCCCATCCCTCCCACCAGCTGCTTCCCTCTCCCACAGGATCAACCCGGGAAGTCCCTGGTGGCCTGAAGGGGACCCTGAAAGTGGGACAGGGTTTGTTAGAGGGAAGGTGCTGCCTAGGCCCAGCTGATAAAGACAGAGATACCAAGCCCCAGTCCTTATGAGAGGGGCAGAAATAGACAGCTGTAATTGTAAGAAATATTAATCATGCTCTATTAACTGTGATTGTTTTGTTCTGATTAAAGAAGGCAGGGAGTTGCATGTGGGACTGGGAGCTCACCTGGAAATTTGTCCCATCTTTTCCATCCGGGAGCTGCCTATTGTCATGAAAAGATTAACAACCTTGCTGCAGAAACCAGAGCCACCAGCCCACAGCCTTTGAAGACCCCCAGCCTTTGCAAATCTCCAGCCCACATTAACTGTAAATTGCCCATTTGGCATACCCTTTTGCCTGCTTCCCCATGTAATATTTGTCCTTCTACCCAATAGAAGCAGCTGGTTTATGGTGGGGGCAGAGCAGATTTTTGTGGATGACCTGCTGCTCTCCCATATCTGCTCATGTATGATTCAACCCTGTCTCTGCTTAATTGGCTCAGGTAGTGACAGGCAGCCCGGATCCATTGATTGTCTGATTACACTTAGACTTGGAGAAGATGAATCAAGAGCACACGGAGGGAAAGAACAGAGCCTAGAGTCTCTGGCTTAGGTGCAGCCCACCATTCACTAGCTGTGTGCCTTGGGCAAGTCTGTTCCACTCTCTGTGCCTCAGTGTCCTCATCCAAAACATGGGGATATAATTCCCTACTTCATGAAGTATTCATGAGGATAAAAAGGGAGAACACATATAAAGAACATAGAAGAGCAGATAGCAAAGACAAAAGAAGCAAGTTACTATCAATCAATCAATCCAGTGAGTTTTAAATATTTACTAACAGAATCATTCCTAAAGCAGCTCCACAGACTACAGGTTGAAGCCACTGCTCCAAACCCCTTGACCTGAGAGTGGAATTCCTTCTGCCGTGGCCCTAACCTGGCACCATGGGTCCAAACATTTGCTGATAGGTCTCTGTGGTTCCCTAGATGGCCCAGGAGGGGACGGGCCATCCCATCCCTGGGAGCTGGCCTTATGCTGGGCAGAAAACTGCCTCTGGCCGCTGGATCCATCTTCCCTCTAGAACCATGGAGGTTGAGGCTCCCCAGCCTTTCCACCCACATCGCCTGGGGTTGCTTTGAAAAATAATTACACCCATATATGCCTCCATCTAGAATAAGACAGTCTGTCTGAGTTCCCAAGAGGATCCACCTTGATCTTAGCAGGTCCTTTCCTTACTAACATAGCCCCCTGCCCAGGTAGGCATCTTGGGCAAGACCCAGGAGAAGAGGGAGGTGAGAGGCCCAGAAAGACATCCTCATTTTTCCTCTTAGGTCTCAAAAGCCTCCCCTGTGAAGAGCAAGAACCTGGCCTTGTTCCAGGCCTGCTTTTCCTTCCTTGGCTGATGTTCGAAAGTGCTCTGAAACACGGCCAGGTGTCTGGCAGCTCCCAGTGCGCAATTGGTGTCTGTCGGTGGTTTCAGGCCTCCACTGGGCAGCGCTAGGCAATCAGCCCTCAAACTAAACACTGCTCAGGGGGATTGATTGGTGCAAGGACCTGTTGGCGAGGTGCTTTGTAGGCCCAGCCAGTAGCAATGAGCCAGGAGCAGGTATGAGGTGCGTAGGGCAGCTGATCTAAGGAGACACCGCAGGGACACAACCAGATGTCACAGCTCGGGCTCAGGCAGGCTGGAGGATTTGATGAAGGAGTTCTAGTCCCCCTCAAGGGAAATGGATGAGCTCAGAGTAAGCAGCCTCAGAGGCTCATTGCAAATACCTCCTCCAAGTGAAGTCTTCCTCATTTCTGGTCTCATTTCCCTCCAGTGTCCCTACTGCTCACAGGTCTATCTTATTATAGATTCTATCACAGGCTGCCTGATTTCACTGTTGGTTAAGTAAATACCCATCTTTCCCATTAAACTGTGGAGGCAAGCATGTTGTTGTATTTATCCTGGAGGAAATCCCTGGAGTTTCGGGTACTTTGCACATGGTGGGCCCAGTGGATGTTTAAATTGAATTGGCAGCTATTCCAATCACCTTTCCCAGAGGGACCAGTTAATGTTGTCTCCAGACCCAGTTTAGACCATTTACTGTTTTCTAATTGCACGCTGTAGCGACAAGGGGCGATTCACCCTCACAGGGACACAGCGCCTGGCCCGGAGAGGACTCCAGAGAATGTCTGTCAATGGAATGAATGAAGGGCCAGGGTGAGGCAAGGACATACGTGTCAAAGAGGCAGGATCCAAACAGTCCCATGGCCATTGTCGTTTGGGTGAATTCTGAATCAGAGGTAGAGCTTGTTCAACAAAGGGATGTCTGTGTCCACGGGCCTTTGGGTGAAGCTGGGAAGGTAGTGGCCCAGGACATTCCAGTGAGGGGGTCAGAAGACAGGCTTTGGGTTCAGGGAGATTTGGTTGGGAGATCTGAGGTTTGGCTAACCATGGACTCCAAGGTTCAGCTGTAAAATGAGGATAATGGTCACAGCATAGAGTCACGGGGAGAATGAAATGACATAGTGCTTGTTACATGCCTTCACACTGCTTGACACATACATAATCATGCTCAGTCACTGGAAGCTGTCATTGTCATCAAGAAGAAACTTGACACAGGACTACATATACCTTTACAAATTAGTGTCCTTATATTTTTTTCAGGTAAATAATTCTAAAAGAGGAATTTCTAGATTATATGGAAGTTCTCGTCTTAATTTTTAAAGGAAATATTATTTCAGGATCAACTCCCCACGAAGCCAGTTTTCCTCCCTGTGGAATATTCTCTTGCCTTCTGTCCAGCTCTTGGAGCTGCTGTAAGCTGCGTGACAAAGCCAGAGGAGGCATCCCACGCTGCCCCTGACATTTTCTGATCCAGCCCGAGACCCACATGCTGTTCCCACCCTGACTCCACTTGGTCACTTGTGCTCAGCGCTCCAGCAATCCCACCCCGTGTTAGTGCACCAGCCCCTGGGCCAGCCGTGGGCAAACTACGGCCCGCGGGCCGGATCCTGCCCATTTGAAATGAATAAAACTAAAAAAAAAAAAAAAAAAAAAAGACCGTACCCTTTGACATAATGATGTTTACTTTGAATTTATATTAGTTCACACAAACACTCCATCCATGCTTTTGTTCCGGCCCTCTGGTCCAGTTTAAGAACCCACTGTGGCCCTCGAGTCAGAAAGTTTGCCCACCCCTGCCCTGGGCCCTTCTAAGCCTCAGTGCCTTTGCACATGGGATGCCCTTCTCCAGTTTCTCTCTCAAAGCTTTCGCTGATCATCACTCCTACCTGACAACCAGAGCCTCTGTCTTGATTGTACTAGTGCGATTTTAACTTACAGAGGTGGCCAGGTGATGACACAAAGAGGTCAATGCCATTGAGAGGAGAATGTATTACTTATAGTTTCCAAGTTGAAGGAGCACACCCCACCCGGGAAAGTACCAGAGTCTCTGGGGAGGCAGAAGGAATGAGGAGCATGCGTGTCCCGGAGCCGTTACTGTGTTTTCCACGGTAGGGGAGGGGTGAGGCAGGTTAAACAGCTGAAGAAGTGTAGGATGGAGTCATCTGCATAATGTCAGCAGGCTCTGGATTATAGGGGTGACCTCTAGTTTTCTGGTACCCGGCCCTGGAGTGATTAAGGCAGGGAGATACTGGCTGGTGGGTGGGAGTTAGACAAAGGAGATGGTTAGGGTACAGACTCGAGATTGGCTGGTTTGTATATGAAAAGTGTGTTGTTCCAAGGTAACCTGTTCACTGTCTCTAGGCATCAGTTATCCCTGGGAAGAGCAGTTTGTCCCCAGCCACAAGGCCCTCACGATATCAAACCAAGATAAAATGCATAAAATAAAACAAAATACAGGATTAATATACCCTCCTCTTCACCTTAAAAATGCTTCAGTGGCTGAACTCAGCACACTGTTGGCAATCTTGTTGTGGTTGCTTGTTCTGATGCTAATCTTCCTTGCTCAGCGGTGAGTTCTTCAAGAACAGGTATTCATCTTTGTACCTCGGGCATCTGGCAAGTGCCTGCCACCGATCTGTGTTTAATTCAGTGATTCTCAGGCCTGACTGATCATTAGAATCTCATGGGAAGCATTTAAAAAATACTGCTGTCTAGGCCTGACCCGCAGAGATTCTGACTTAATTCATCTGGAGCGCATGAATTTCCACCGACTCCCTGAATCTCCCGGGAGAAATTTTCCAAAAGGAAGCCAAGGTTGTCGTCCCAGATGTGGTCATTAAAAACACAGCAGGAAACCCACATCCTGAAAGCCAGGAACTTGCCCTGGGCTGGGTTGCCTGTTATAGGAGCATCGCCTGCCCGTTCTGGTAGAACGTTACCGGCTGAGCCTCAGCAGGCCTGCGGGCCCTGGGCTCTAACCAGGGTTGTTCTGCGATCTTCTGAGCCTCCAGGCCACACTCGTTGGAGAAGGTTCCCAGCCCCCTCTCTCTCCTGCTGGTGTCCATGTGCCTTTTTCTCTTCACAGTCAAATGCTGTTCGTCTCCCCCGGACTCAGGTCTCAGCAGCTTCCCTGTCTGCCCTTCTGCATGTTCTCTGTGTGCCTCTCTATGCCTCTTCCGCAATGTCTCACAGTGTATCTTGAAAGGCGGGAGAAACGGTAGGAGAATCATCTCTGTGGTTTCTGCTCTTTTCCTTAGAATCTGTGGAAGGAGGAATGCCCCAAACCCACCCAATCTTCTTTTCCTGCTCTCTCCCCCCTACACATTAGCTCCTCCCTGGAACTTCCTAGAACTTTCTCCAACTGTCTCCCCAACGACCAACGGCTGCAGCCTCCGCTCCTGCCACTCCGGGAGCCTCCCCAACACTCTCACCCCTCAACACTGCCGGATCCTGACTGCCTTAGAGGCGCGCACTGTGGGGCATCCTCGAGGGAACTTGATCCCACCTTTTCCGGCCCAGAAACCTGCCAGGATTTCTGATCTCCCTGCAGTCACCGCCCAGCAGCTCCCACGCTGCTCTGGGTAAGTGCCCCATCAGCACGAGGCAGGACTTTCCATACCTAGAGACAGAATGAGCACACCTCAGGGAGGGACTGTGGCCTGGGGAACTTGAGGGAGTTAGTGTTTAGGGCATATTTGTGGTTTCTTCACTCTGATGATTTGAGGCTATTTTTGGTTTCTTCACTCTGCTGATTTGAGGCTACTTGTGGCGTTTCTGCAAGTTTGTCTCCGAGCATCTCTGTTTCCCAGAAAGGGCACTTTGGCACGTTTCTCGCTGCTAGAGCTCTGGACTGGGACCGGCATTACTGATTTCAGTTCACACAACCTTACTTCCAACAGACGTAGGGCGTTCCCATCCTTTGTGGGGTCCTGACTTGCCTTTCCACGGGAAGAAGAATCCCTACCTCCTGCCATCCTTAGACAGGTAGGGAGAACTGGAGATTGGGTCTGTTCACGAAAGGAGGGGGTACATCACAGCTCTGTAGGCTCTAAGTTCAATCCTCACCTCCATGACGACAGAAAAATACTCAGCCTTCTGAGAACAGTAGCAAATGAACCTGAAACATGCCACTGGGGGCTTCCGTCCTGTGGATGAAGGGATTTGGTTTTCTGTTTGTTTGTTTTATTTTGAGCATTTAAAATATATTTTAATGAGAACACTTTCTCACCATCTTTACATAAAAATGATTTGCACTTTTTAATCTGAAACAGCTCTGGTATTAGGACTTAATTCTCCCTG
This sequence comes from Myotis daubentonii, assembly GCF_963259705.1. Taxonomy (NCBI): domain Eukaryota; kingdom Metazoa; phylum Chordata; class Mammalia; order Chiroptera; family Vespertilionidae; genus Myotis; species Myotis daubentonii. The sequence goes on from NC_081844.1 coordinate 15,531,164, forward strand.
GTCCATGGGGCGTAGATGCCGCCACTCTACTGACTCCCCAGTGTTCATGAGGCCCTTGGGAGCCATGTCCTCCTCCGCGGGAAGTCCTGGTGGCAACCTCCAGGGCTTGATTCTCATCAAATGTTTAGTCACTTTCAGTTTCGCACTCACCGAAGGGATGTTCTTGTGACCTTGAGGAGTATGTGCTTTTTCTAATCCAAGCATCATTATCACATATTCCCCCCAATGTGGATCCCACCATAGTTTGCATGATCTTTGGGTGAAGGCTGAAACACTTTATCTGGAATTCTGGAGGAATCCAATCTATACACACGAGAGCCTCTCCATCTTTAGTCACAGTAGGTGTCTGCCTGGGGACCTCTGAACTGTTGAGTGCAAAATTCTGGCCATGATTTGGTGACTGGCCTCTGCAGAGGCAGGAGTTGCTCAAGGTTATTAAGCCTGAACTTCCTGCCGACAAGGAAGCTGAGCCTGAAGGGATTTGTTAATACAATTTGAGGCTGAAGAAATGGGCTTATTAGTCAATGGCTGGGTGCTGAGACCAACAAGCTGAGGCTCCGAGAAAGGAGAATTTGTGTCCCTGGAAAGAAGTGGCCCAGGTCCCCAACTTCTTGCCAGAGTCTGCAGAACCCTTGGATTAAAGGAGTGGTTGAGGCAGGGGCAGTGCTGGGCTTGTCCCATAGACACTCTCCTTGTTTCCTCACTCTTAGGGGATGTACCTGCTCACACATAGGGCCCTGGAGCTCTCTCTGCCCTGATCCTACACCCTACCCCTGTCACCACCACCAACTCTTGCATCTTCTATTTGTTAAGTTAAAAGATCTACAATTCAACATGCAATAGAAGGAAAGTAGGATTTTAAAAAATAACAACAAAATAAATTACATTTTGATACTTTTACATTCCGAGACAATTTTCAACTTGGTTATCTGATATCAGTGGTGCTACAATTAGTAGTCGATAACACAAAATGGCCCAGATGCATTTTGGGAGACTTTGGGGATTCTTTCCTGTTCTTTATTTTTATTTTTTCAATTACAGCTGACATCCAATATTGTATTAGTTTCAGGTGCACAGCACAGTGGTTAGACAATCCTATACTTTCCAAAGTGATCCCCTGATATTTCCAGTACCCACCTGGCACCATAAAAAGTTATTACAATATTATTGACTATATTCCCTATGCTATGCTTTAGATCCCTGTAACTATTTTGTAACTGCCAATTTGTACTTTTTAATCCTTTCATCTTCTTCACCCATTCTTTCAAGCTCCCTCCCACCTGGCAACTATCAGTGTGTTCTCTGTATCTTTGACTTTGTTTCTATTTTGTTTGTTCATTTAGTTTTTTAGATTCTACATGTAAGTGACATCTTATGGTATTTGTCTTTCTCTGTCTTACTTATTTCACTTTGCATAATACTCTAAAGGTCCATCTATGCTGACACAAATGACAAGATTTCATTCTTTTTTAAATAACTTTATGTCGTTTCATGTTTTTATTGATTTCAGAGAGAGGAAGGGAGAGGAAGAGATAGAAACACCAATGATGAGAGAGAATCATTGTTTGGCTGTCTCCTGCACACTCCCTTCTGGGGACTGAGCCTGCATGCTGGGCATGTGGCCTGACCCGGAAATGAACTTCATTTTCTGACGTTTTGTCCTATTCTTTCACTTGGGACATGTTTCTTTGTCTCCTCACTTTGGTTGACTTCCTGTGTTTGTTTCTATCTTCTATGTCTCCCACTCTTGACAGGGTGTCTTATGTAGTAGGTGCCCTTTAGCACCCAGTGGCACAGGACCCTGGTCACCTGAGTTACTGGTGTCCCTTGCATGGGTTATGTGTGCCCTCCTATTATAGTTGAGCCTTGATTGCTGTTGGCATTTCAGCGGGTGGAATTGACCCTCATGCTGACTGGCTGTGGAGACTGGTCATGACATTAGGGGACAAGCTGTTGTGGGACCCAATGGAGTGGGATTCACTGTAGAAGGGCTCTGGTGTCTGCTGGGTCCTCACTTTGAGTGTGTCATTTGTGGAGCTAATTGGGTGGTGCTCTAATGTGGTCTGAAGCTGGTTACCAAGTTTGGTTCTGGGACCTCTTGGAGGGGCTCTGGTGCAGGCCTAGGTCAGCTTCTGCCTATATCCAGGCCAGGGCCACCTGGTAGAAGCTACAAAGTGGTCTGCAGTTGGTAGCTGCCTGTGGTTGGCTTCTTTCCTGTTCTTTAAATATGAAGGACAACAAAAGGTCAGAATATTCTTTTTACAACATGTTATCTGTAAACTAGAGGCCCAGTGCACGAATTGGTGCACCAGTGGGGTCCCTCAGCCTGGCCTGTGGGATCAGGCCAAAATCGACTCTCTGATATCCCCTGAGGTGTCCTGGATTGTGAGATGGCACAGGCCAGGCCGAGGGACCGCACTGGTGCATGACTGGGGACAGGGAGGGATGCAGGAGGTTGGCCAGCCAGGGAGGGATGGCAGGAGGGCTCCAGGGTGTGTCTGCCCTGTCTTGCTCAGTTCTGATCGGCTGGACCCCAGCAGCAAGCTAACCTACCAGTTGGAGCATCTGCCCCCTGGTGGTCAGTGCACGTCATAGAGAGAGGTTGAGCCTTAGCATATCATTAGCATATTACACTTTGGTTGGTTGAACAGATGAACAGACGACTGGACACTTAACATTTTAGGCTTTTATTATATAGGATGTGTGTGCTTGTTCATTTATTTATTAAGCATGTACTATGTTCAAAGTATTGTGGGGAATGCAGAAATAATTGGGGCCCTCACAGGACTAATTATGTACACAGAAATCTAGAACAGAAGGTATATATTGATGAATGCTATTGAGGGAGAGACAAACACTTCCCCTAAAGCTTAATAGAGGTGGAGGTGTGACCTTTAGGAAGTTTATATCGACTGCCTCCCTCCTTTATTTCCTTCTTTCTTTGTTTTATTATTATTATTTTTAATTCTCAACTATGAATATGTTTTTACTGATTTTGGAGAGAGAGGGAGGAATTAGAGAGAGAGCGAGAGAGAGAAACATTGATTAGTTGCTTCCCATACATGCCTTAACCAGGGATAAAACCCACTACTTTTTGGTGTATTGGATGATGCTCCAATCAACTGAGCCACCTGGCCAGGGCTCCTTCTTCTTTAAATGATAGCTGAACACCTGCTGTCTCCCAGGCACTGTGCTAGGTTCCAGACACACCAATTCACAGGATACACATGGCCCTTCCCCCATAAAAGTTACACAAGTAAATGGCAAATAAAAAAATGGCCTGATACCTACTATCCTGGTGGAACGATTGCAGATACTGTGTGTGGATATGAGAGGATATCCAAGAAGGTTCTCTGAATAAAGTGATGTTTAAGTAACACCTAAAGTAAAATTAGCCAGATGGTGTGGAGAGCGGCTACAGTGTTTGGACAGCTTCAAGCCTCGGACTAATGAGAGGGCACAGTCCTCTCATTGCCACATGCAAGTCCCAGCTTGGAGGGCAGAGCCCTCCCAGCATAATTACAGCCAACAGCTGTAGTTGTAAGCTTGAACCTATGGTCCAAACATGTGGCCCCACGTGCCTGAGTGATGTGGGCTTGATTGAGTTCAGGTGCATGTAGTTGAGAAGGATTGAAACCCATGAAAATGTTGTAAACATCTTGACCACACCCTTACTTTGCCTCGTGGAATCTGTAGTCCGTGGTGCAGTCTCTCCATCAGAGAGGGCAGCGTCCCACCCAGCCTCAGCTTTATTCTCTTGTCTGTCTTTTCTAATCCGTCACTGCCCCCACTCAGGTTCACCCTTGGCCGTGCTGGCATGGCACAAGATGGATCATGGGGCAGGAGAGAATGGCACTCCTTGCAGAGAGAACAGCTTGTGCGAGAGCCTAGAGTTGGAGAACGCAGACAATTGGCAGGGTGGGGAAGAGGAGGCTACACAGGCTGATTCAGCTGTCTATATCCTGTGGGGAGTGGATTAAGCCAGTGTTTCCAAAGTGGACCTTGTATAACACTAGTTCCTTACGTGTGTGTGTTAAAATATACATACCTTAACATTTAAATTTTTAACCACTTTTAAGTATACAATTCAGTGACTTTAATTACATTCAAAATATCGTGCTACTGTCACACTATGTATTTCTAAACATTTATTATCCCAACAAGAAATCTGTAACCATGAAGCAATAACTCCCCATTCCCCCATTTCCCCAGTCCCTGAAAATGCATCTACAGCCGTGGGCAAACTATGGCCTGTGGGCCGGATCCGGCCCATTTGAAATAAATAAAACTAAAAAAAAAGACTGTACCCTTTTATGTAATGATGTTTACTTTGAATTTATATTAGTTCACACAAACACTCCATCCATGCTTTTGTTCTGGCCCTCTGGTCCAGTTTAAGAGCCCATTGTGGCCCTCGAGTCAAAAAGTTTGCCCACCCCTGATAGTACCTCATACAAGTAGAATCATACAATATTTGTCTTTTTGTGACTGGCTTATTTCCCTTAGCATAATGTCCTCAAGGTTCATCCATGTAGTGGCATGTGTCAGAATTATACCACATGTTCTCTATCCATTCATGTGTTGATGGACACATGGTTTGTTTTCACTTTTTGGCTTCAATGAACACTAGCATTCAAGTATGTGCTCTAGTCACTGCTTCAAATTCCTGTGAGTATATGTCTAGGAATGGAAGTGCTGGATCATATGGTAATTCTGTTTTGCTTTTTAAGAAACCACCAAACTGTTTTCTACAGTGGCTGCACCACTTTCCATTCTCACCAGCAATTTACAAAGGTTCAAATTTCTTCATAAGCTAGACAACATTTGTGTGTGTGTGTGTGTGTAGCTGTGTGTATGTGTGTGTTTACTTATAGCCATCATAATGGGTGTGAAGCAGTATCTCATTGTGGTTTTTATTTACATTGCCCTAATGATAGTGATGTTGAGCACTTACTCATGTGCTATTGGCCATGTGTATATCTTTGGAGAAATGTCTATCCAAGTATTTTGCACAATTTATAATTGGGTTGTGTGTTTTGCTGTTGTCGAGTTGTGGAAGTTCTTTATATATTCCAGACATTAATCCTTATCAGGCATATGATTTGCAAATATTTTCTCTCATTCTGAAGTTGTCTTTTCACTGTCTTGATAGATTTCTTTGATGCTAAAAATTTTAAATTTTGGTGAAGTGCAACTTCTCTATTTTTTATTTTGTTGTCTGTGTCTTTGGTGTCATATTCAAGAAATTATTGACAAATCCAATGTGATAAAGCTTTCCCCTTATATTCTCTTCTAAGAGTTGTATAGTTTTAGCTTTTACATTTAGTTTTTTTAATCTAATTTGAGTTATTTTTTGACCATATATGTAATGGTTTATTTCTAAGCTCTCTAATCTATTCCATTGGTCTATGTGTCTGTCTTCATGCCAGTACCACACTGTTTTGATTATCATAAATTTGTAGTAACTTTTGAAAGCTGGAACTGTGACTCCTCCAACTTTATTCTTCATTTCAAGATTGTTTTAGTTATTTGGTCCCTCAAGATGAATTTTAGGATGGATTTTTTCCATTTGGGTGAAAAGCATCACTGGTATTTTGATAAAGATTGCACTGAATCTGTAGATTGCTTTGGGTAGTACTGACATCTTGACAACTTTAAGTTTCCAATCCATGAACACAGATTTCTTTTTAAAATTTCTTTCAGCATTGTTTTGCAGTTTTCCATGTAAAAGTCTTTCTCCTCCTTAGTTAATTCATAAGTATTTTATTCTTTTTTATTCTATTGTTAGTGGAATTGTTTACCTAATTTCTGTTTAGATTGTTCATTGTTGGTGTATGAAAAATGCAGCTGATTTTTGCGTGTTGAATTTGTACCCTGCAACTTTGCTGAATTCACTTCTTATCTTTGTTTGAATTATTAGTTTTCTACATATAAAATCAGGTCATCTGCAAACAGAGATAATTTTACTTCTTCCTCTCCAATTTCCTTTTATTTGTTTTTCTCGTCTAATTGCTCTGGCTGAAACTTCTAATAGTGTGTTGAATAGAAGTAGTGAAAGTGGGCATCCTTATGGTCATGGTCTGAATTATGCCCCTCCCCAAATTTACATGTTGAAGCCTTAACCCCAGTGCCCGAGAATATGACTATATTTAAAGATAGAGCCTTTAAATAATTGATTATATAAAAATGAGGCCAGTAGGATAGGTCTTAATTCAATCTTACTAGTGTCCTTATAAGAAGGACATTTAGACACACAAAGAGGGACCAGAGGAAAGACTACGTGAGGACACAGTGAGAAGGCAGCCATCTGCAAGCCAAGGAGAGAGGCCTCAGGAGAAACCAACCCTGCTGACAACATATATGAAATACCCATAGCTAACAACATACTCAATGGTGAAAGACTGAAAATTTTTCCTGAAGATCAGGAACAAGACAAGTGTATTAGTTTTCCAGTGATTTTATAATAAAACTAGGGGCCCGGTGCACGAAATTCGTGCACTGGGTGTGTGTGGGGAGGGGAGTGTCCCTCAGCCCAGCCTGCCCCCTCTCACATACTGGGAGCCCTCAGGCGTTGACCCCCATCACCCTCCAATCGCAGGATCGGCCCCTTGCCCAGGCCTCATGCCTCGGCCAGAGGCGTACACCCCCATCACCCTCCGATGATCGCCTGATCGGCCCCTTGCCCAGGCCTGACGCCTCCGCCAGAGGTGTCAGGCTTGGACAGGGGACCCCCATCTCCCCCTGATCACTGGCTCTGGACCCCGCCCAGGCCTGATGCCTCGGCCAGAGGAGTTGACCCTCATCACCCTCTGATCACCAATCACCGGATCAGCCCCTTGACCAGGCCTGAGGCCTCCGGCAGAGGTGTCAGGCCTGGGCAGGGGACCCCCAGCTCCCTGCAGTTGCAGGCTCCGCCCCTGCCCAGGCCTAACGCCTCTGGCCTAGGCGTCCGGCCTCGGCAGCGGGGACCCACAGCTGCAGCGGCCCCGCGATCGTGGGCTCCGCTTTAGGCCCAGGCAAGGGACCCCTAGCTCCCGGGACTGCCAGCTTCGACCGTGCCCAGCTCCCATCGCTGGCTCCACCCCTACTTCCTGCTATCACTGGCCAGGGGGGAAAAGGCGCCTGATTCTCCGATCATGGCTGGGGGGCAGGGCAAAGGCGGCCCCAGGGCCGCCTTTGCCCTGCCCCCCAGCTCTTAGCTCCCCCCTGGGTTTCCGATCACTGTCAGTGGCAGGGGGCTTCTTCCTGCTTTCCCTTTCGCCTCCCTGCATTGTGCCTACATATGCAAATTAACCGCCATCTTGTTGGCAGTTAACTGCCAATCATAGTTGGCAGTTAACTGCCAATCATAGTTGGCAGTTAACTGCCAATCATAGTTGGCAGTTAATTTGCATATAGCCCTGATTAGCCAATGAAAAGGGTATCGTCGTACGCCAATTACCATTTTTCTCTTTTATTAGATAGGACTAGAGGCCTAGTGCACAAAAATTTGTGCACTCGGGGGGAGGGAGGGGTCCCTCAGCCTGGCCTGTGCCCTCTCGCAGTCTGGGACTCCTCGGGAGATAACGACCTGCTGGCTTAGGCCTGCTCCCCGGTGGCAGAGGGCAGGCCTAATCCCTAGGTGCAGCCCCTGGTCGGGCTCAGAGCAGGGCAGAATGGGGAGTTGGGGCACCACCCCCTGTCATGCACAGAGCAGAGCGGATTGGGAGGTTGTGATGCCACCCTCAGTCATGCTCAGGGTAGGGCCGATTGGGGGGTTGGGGCACCACCTCCTGTCACACTCAAGGCAGGGTCGATGGGGAGGTTGCAACGCCACCCCCTGTCACATACAGAGCAGGGCCAATCAGGGGGTTGGGGAGCTCCCCCCTGTCACGCACAGAGCAGGGCCCATCAGAGGGTTGGGGCGCCACCACTGTCACACTCAGGGCAGGGCCGATGGGGAGGTTATGGCTCTACCCCATCACACACAGAGCAGGGCCCGTGGGGTGGGGGGGTTGGGATGCCGCCCTCTATCACCCACAGAGCAGGGCCGATCAGGGGGTTGGGGAGCCACCACTCTCACACTCAGGGCAGGGCCGATGGGGAGGTTATGGCTCTACCCCGTCACACACAGAGCAGGGCCCGTGGGGTGGGGGAGTTGGGGCACCGCACCCTGTCACACACAGAGCCGCAGGGCGATCAGGAGGTTGGGGAGCTCCCCCCTATCAGGCACAGAGCAGGGCTGATCAGGGGGTTTGGGTGCCTTCCCCTGTCACACACAGAGCCGCAGGGCGATCAGGGGGTTTGGGCGCTGCCCCCTGTCATGCTGATCCCGGTGCCAGGAGACCTCGTGGCTCCGCTGATCCTGGTGCTGGGAGGCATATTACCCTTTTACTATATAGAATAGAGGCCTGGTGCATGGGTGGGGCTGGCTGGTTTGCCCTGAAGGGTGTCCCGGATCAGGGTGGGGGTCCCCACTGGGGTGCCTGGCCAACCTGGATGAGGGGATGATGGCTGTTTGCAGCTGGTCACACACCCTTCAGGGTGGGGGTCCCCACTGGGGTGCCTGGCCAGTCTGGGTGAGGGGCTAAGGGCTGTTTTCAGGCTCTGACTGAAGCTCCCAACTGCTCCTTTTTTTCTTTTTTTTTTTTTTATTCTGAGCCAGCTTTAGCTCTGAGGCTCCAGCTCTTAGTCCTCCGCTCCTGAAAGCAGGTATCTGGTTTGTTTAGGTTCTACAATCGAAACTCTGTATCAACTCCAGGTCTGAGATCCCGGCTAGCTGAAAGCTGGTTTCTGGGGTTTTGTTTAGCTTCTATTTTTGTAACTATGTTTCAAACTGCCAGCTCAGAGGCCGGCAAGGCAGGCGGGAAACGTTGCAGTCCTCCGTCACTGAAGCAAGCAAGTCTCATGTTAGTTTCAAGCTGCCTGGCTGCCGGCCGCCATCTTAGCTGGCAGTTAATTTGCATATCTCCCTGATTAGCCAATGGGAAGGGTAGCGGTGGTACGTCAATTACCATGTTTCTCTTTTATTATATAGGATACCACAGATTGGGTGGCTTAAACAACAGAAATTTATTTTTTTTATAGTTCTGGGACAACTGAATAGCTACATGTAAAAGAATGAAATTGGACCTTCTGACACTATTTCCCGGGAGATGGTATTAGATTCCACAGGTTAAGGGCTTAGTCCTACAGTACTGCTCCCACCCTCCCCCTCCTCCACCCCCGGCCTTCAGATGTCAATCTCAAATCCAAGTTATCACCTGGGCTTCTAAATTAGAAGTTCCAATGACCCCCTCCTTGGGTTTGATTAATTTGGATTAATTTGCTAGAGTGCCCTACAGAACTCAGAGAAACATTTTACTTACTAGCTGGAAGAGATGCATAGGGTAAGATATGTGGGAAGGGGCATAGAACTTCCATGCTCTCTGACATGCCACTTTCCCTGAATCTCCACGTGTTCGCCAACCTGGAAACTCTCTGAACCTTGTACTTTTGGTTTTTATGGAAGTTCCATTACATAGGTATGATTGATTAAATCATTGGCCACTGGTGACTACTCGACCTCTAGCCCCTCTCCATGGAGGTGGGGGTGGTGATAGGAGGGGAATGAAAGTTTCAACTCTCCAATCACATGATTGGTTCCCCTGGCATCCAGGAGGAATTTGGTCACTACAGTTCAGAGTTCCAAAGGGCATTAGTGGAAAAGTTTAGGAGGGAGGGAAAGGGTAAGAGTCTGTGTCTGGATAGAGAAAGGAGATGGCACCTGGGTAGTGACAGGGGGTGTCAGGCACAGGGGGCCTGGAGGGATGAGAGAGGGGCTCAGGGGTTCGGCAGCACTGGTCCAGCAGATCCTGGGGCCTGGAGGGACTGAGGCACTTCAGGAAGCCAACAGGCTTGGCCTGATTGATGACGTTGGGAGATTGTCCCAGCCCAGGTGACTGAAGCAAGAGAAGGCGGCTTCACATGTGAGCACCAAGGGATGTAGGGATGGGCACTTCCAGAAGTGAGTCAATTGAGTAAAACACGCTGGTGATGGGGCGGGGGCTGCGCCTCCCTGGGCTTGATCTTGCCCTCTTAGACCTGAGATTCTGAGTATGAAGCGAAGTCCTATGAACCCCCCAAAAGAAAGATCAGATTTGAAAATGCTAAGAACCACTATATTCTGTCAGATATCTCTGTACAAAAACAAGCCAGAGAAGTTTAGATAAGTAAGAAAAAGGGGCCTAGCGCCAGATGCCAACCTGAGTGGTGAGTTTCCTATGGGTGTTTATAGAGAGTTAGGAGCTGTTAAGTGAAAATAAAGATGATCAGAAACAGAAGTGGCAAGTTTGTCAAACATTCAAACAAGAATTTATTAAGCATCTAGACAGGCCAGGGACTGTGCTCGCAATGCTAAACACAGATTGAGTGCTGCCTGGAATTATAAGCAAATCACTAAGCAAGTGATTACAGAAGATTTCACATAAGAACAATAAGGAAAGGGGTAAACAAACACATAAGGACAGTAAGGGAAGGAGCAAAGTGCTCTCATCCTGTGTAACTGAGATCCAATGGACCTTGGGGGGCGGGGGGGGGGGGGCAAAGGAAGTTTCTCTTGAGGAAATGAGCTTGGCTATTTATCAGAAGGGACTGGAAGGTGGGGCATAGGAAGGCCTGGGCACAGGAAGGAGCTTGCAGGAATAGCTGGGGTTAAGAAGTGAGCAGTGGTGCATAGAGAAACAGGCCTAGAGAGGCAGGGAGAGTCAGACCGAGCAGGGCACTGTGGGCTACGTGGAAGATTCTGGCCTTATTCTAAGAGCAAAGGGAATAAAAGGGGAGCAAGTGAGAGGGAAGCTGAGCTGCAAGAGAGCAGAGTGGTTAAGGATCATGGAGTCTGGAGTCAAACGGCATGGTTTCAAAATCCCGGGTCAGCCACTTACTACCCAAGTCTCCCTTACTTCAGAGGGTCATCATGAGGAGTCAGTGACAAAAGCCTGGAGCATGCTGAGTGAGGAGGAGTTGCCCATCTGAGTGGGCTCAGCAGGAGCAACCCTGCGCTGAGACGCTCCCCTCCTCCACACAGACATTCATTGCTGCTGCCAAGGGCTATTGGCACCAGGAAAGTATTTGCTTCTCTAGTGGCTGCCACTTGAAGACAAGAGTCTCTTGGCCTTGAATGATCATTCTGGCAGCATCAGCCTCTGGCTCTGGCTGTCCTTGGGCTCCATGAGGACAGGGACCCTATACAAGCCCAGCACATGGGAGGCGCTCGATACCTGTTGGTGACATGGATTGTGAATGAGTGAACAAGTGAGTGGATGGACCTGTGGACGAAGGCCCACACCATCCACAAATGATTGAGCATCCCCTAGGTGGCAGGTAGCTCACCGGGTGCCTTACCGAATTCATTTCATTTCATTCTCACAACCATCTAGTGAGGGGGCTGCCAGGAGACACTTTCTAGTCGGGGCGTTCTTGGGAATGAGTTCTCTGTGGGGGAGCCCTCGTCATACTTTAGGGACTGTCATTATTGAGAAGTGTGTTGAGTTTGTAGTCCCAAAGAAGGACTTTTTGCTGGAAGCTGGAATCCTGGAAGCAGGAATTCAACTGAAAAGCAAGCTATGCTGAAAACAGTGTCTCTAAAGATCTCGCTGCATATACTATATGGTTATGATCTCCTATTCCTTAGCAAGGCACAGGGGTCACCAGGTCTTATTATTTGTTTCTGAAAGGGGGACATGGTGCATGCTAGAGAGCCATGGCACTCCCAGCCCCAGCAGCCTGGAGCAGCTCAGAGCAGAACTCAGGAGTCCTCGCCCAGGGCTGGTGCACTCCCCCACACCCCTGTCTCAGAGAAGTGACAGATCAATTGGAAAGTCCGTGGGAGAACCGCTTTAGATCTTCCCCTGCCAGTTCTGGTTCCAATCAGAGTTCCAACACTCCTTCCCGCAGGCCTCTTTCCCCAGGAAGAGTTTAGTATGGCTCAGCCCAAGGCCCCCATTCCCCCGGCACAGTGCTGGTGCAGGCCCTTCCCCCTGGCACAGTGCTGGTGCAGGCCCCCTTCCCCCTGGCACAGTGCTGGTGCAGGCCCTTCCCCCTGGCACAGTGCTGGTGCAGGCCCCCCTTCCCCTGGCACAGTGCTGGTGCAGGCCCCCCTTCCCCCGGCACAGTGCTGGTGCAGGCCCCCCTTCCTTCCGGCCACAGTGCTGGTGCAGGCCCCCCTTCCTTCCGGCCACAGTGCTGGTGCAGGCCCGCCTTCCCCCGGCACAGTGCTGGTGCAGGCCCTTCCCCCTGGCACAGTGCTGGTGCAGGCCCCCTTCCCCCTGGCACAGTGCTGGTGCAGGTCCCCTTCCCCCTGGCACAGTGCTGGTGCAGGCCCTTCCCCCTGGCACAGTGCTGGTGCAGGCCCCCTTCCTCCTGGCACAGTGCTGGTGCAGGCCCCCTTCCTGCCGGCACAGTGCTGGTGCAGGCCCCCCTTCCTCCCGGCACAGTGCTGGTGCAGGGCCCCCTTCCTCCTGGCACAGTGCTGGTGCAGGCCCCCTTCCCCCGGCACAGTGCTGGTGCAGGCCCCCTTCCCCCGGCACAGTGCTGGTGCAAGCCCTTCATCCCGGCACAGTGCTGGTGCAGGCCCTTCCCCCGGCACAGTGCTGGTGCAGGCCCCCTTCCCCCGGCACAGTGCTGGTGCAAGCCCTTCATCCCGGCACAGTGCTGGTGCAGGCCCTTCATCCCGGCACAGTGCTGGTGCAGGCCCTTACCCCGGCACAGTGCTGGTGCAGGCCCCCTTCCCCCGGCACAGTGCTGGTGCAGGCCCCCTTCCTCCTGGCACAGTGCTGGTGTAGATGCCCCTTCTCCTGGCACAGTGCTGGTGCAGGCCCCCTTCCTCCCGGCCACAGTGCTGGTGCAGGCCCCCTTCCTCCCAGCACAGTGCTGGTGCAGGCCCCTCTTCCTCCTGGCTCAGTGCTGGTGCAGGCCCCCTTCCTCCCGGCATAGTGCTGGTGCAGGCCCCCTTCCTCCCGGCACAGTGCTGGTGCAGGCCCCCCTTCCTCCCGGCACAGTGCTGGTGCAGGCCCCCTTCCTCCCAGCACAGTGCTGGTGCAGGCCCCCTTCCTCCCGGCACAGTGCTGGTGCAGGCCCCCCTTCCTCCCGGCACAGTGCTGGTGCAGGCTGCCGCTTCCTTATAGCTCTACTGGCTTTCTTCCCTGGAGACTGTTATTTTGGGAGAGTGCTGAGCTCAGCACTGTTGCAAGGTGAAGTCTGATGAGCCGTTCTGTCCTCAGCTGGCCCCTCAAAGCTGGCCTCGGGCTGGGTCGGCCCTACCCCACGTGCAGCAGCCCCTCCTACACAGATGGCTGCATCTGAGCACATCCACCACCAGACAGCCCGGGGCTGTCAAACAGGTGGCGGAGGAACTGTGGGCAGAAAAGCAGAGCTATGCAAGGAGCCCAGCCCAGCCAGACCCCTGCCCCTAGAAAAACAATGAAGGTCAGGTTCCTGCAAGCTCCCCGGAACCTCCCCCAGCCCGAAGCCTGGCGTCGCCAGCTTCCAGGGTTTGCATAAAAGCCTAAGGAGCAGGCTGGCCCTTGGCCAACCAACCACGCACAGCAAGTGGTGAGGGCAGGATGAGGAGCTGTGCCAAGGGGCTCCTTGAGCACCTCTGCTTTGCAGCCTGCTCTGGGCCCTGGCAGCCAGGGCTCCAGTGACAGCAGAGCCTTGTTCTGACAGAGGCGGGGCCTCCGCCAGGATTGCAAATTGAGCCCAGCCTGGAGTAGGCCTCCGTCCTCCTATCGCACTTGTGTCCGGGTGGCGATTAGCTGCCTGCTCCTCTCCCGCTGCTCACTAGAGGTCTCTGTTCCCCCAGGTGGGCCCCTGGGGCAGGGCGGGGGCGGGAGGGGGGGGCGGTGTTACAGGGGGGAGAAGGGCTCCGCCTGCAGAGGGCTGGCAGCACTAAAGGCTCCTTCTGTTCCAGGTGCCTGTGGGCTGGACAATGAGGCTGGCCACGGCAGCTCTGTTTGTGGGCCTGGCGATGGTGGTCACCGGATTCCAGGGGAAGGAGGAGCTGTGTGCGCCCAAGGCTGTGAATGCCACGGATACTGACTTCTGCAAGTAAGGCTGGTGGGAGCCCAGAGCAGCTGGGCAGGGGTCTCAGGAAGGTGTTTCCAGAACAAGGAGCACGTCCTCCTAAGGCAGCCTTTGCAGACAGGCGGAGACTGAGGCCCCTTGAAGCGGGAGGGCCCTGAGGAAGAGGACCTTGAGCTGGGCCCCTGCTTCCAGCAGCAGCTTCCCGGGACCGGGGCGGTATGTGGATGTGGTCGGCTCCTCCTGGGGCTCTGAGGGGCTGGCCTCGCCCACCTTGCTGGGGCCCTGAGACCCATCCTGCCCTACAGTCCAAAGGCTCCCTCCCCCTACAAAGTGGCATTTAAGGAAGAGTGGCAGCTGGAGAGCTGGCTGTTTGCTTTTCAGTAACAGGCCCCAGGGGTGTTGGGACAGGCTGGCCTTCCAGGGGCGTGGCCGCCGGTTGCTGTCCAGGGAGCAGGCTGGGCTCCGAGGCTGGGTTTTTCCTCCAAGGGCACAGCTTCTCTCCGCTATGGCTGCGTGGAGTTGCAGCCCCCTCCTCACAGACCGCGGGTTGGAAGAGCCAGTCTTCCGTGTCAGGGGTCATCCTGAGGGCTGCCCGGGCCGCGTGGCCGCCACCCCGTGGCCAGTGTGTCTTCCCACTGAACCAACAGAAGAGAGGAGGGCGGCTCCTTACTCTGTCTTCTTGTGTAATTTGAATTCTCACAGACATTGCTTTTAGAAAGAGAAGTACATCCTTCCCCTTAAAGCAGTGGTTCTCAACCTGTGGGTTGCGACCCCTTTGGGGGTCGAACGACCCTTTTACAGGGGTCGCCTAAGACCATTGGAAAACACATATATAATTACATATTGTTTTTGTGATTAATCACTATGCTTTAATTATGTTCAATTTGTAAATGAAAATACATCCTGCATATCAGATATTTACATTACGATTCATAATAGTAGCAAAATTACAGTTATGAAGAAGCAACAAAAATAATTTTATGGTTGGGGTCACACAACATGAGGAACTGTATTAAAGGGCCGCGGCATTAGGAAGGTTGAGAACCACTGCCTTAAAGAGTTAGGTAGTTGAAGCCCCCTCCCCCCCCACCCCCCAAAAACAACAACAAATTCTGCTCCTGTGGGTACATTTGAAAACTCTAGCAGGCAGTTCTGGGTGAAGGTTCATGTGGAGCAGGAGGGAACGTGCTGCCCACCCTGTGGGCGCCGCCCTCCTGGTGCTCTGCTGAGCGGAACCTTCTGGGCAGGCTGCTTCCTCTGGGAGGCAGAGGTCAAGGCCCTGCCAGCTGGCAGGTCCGCTGGGCCAGGCTGCAGTACCAGCCCCGTGTCCCCCACCCCCATGTCGCCCACACTGTGGGATGCACAAGAAGTGCTCGTGTGTGTGTGTGTGTGTGTATGTGTATGTTTGTATGTATGTGTGTGTGTGTGCGTGTATGTGTGCGTGTGTGTATGTGTGTGTATGCTTGTATGTATATGTGTGTGTATGTTTGTATGTATGTGTGTGTGCGTGTGTGTATGTTTGTGTGTGTGTGTGTGTGTGTGCGCACACACTCCCTGGAGTTGGCTGCCCTGCACTCCAGCTGCCCGAGGCTGTACCCTGTTGCATCCGGACGGAAGCTGGTGGCCCCTGTTACATGCCAGGAGTTCTGCTGGGGCCTTAGACGCCTTGACTCATTTGATTGTGATCATGAATCTTCCAAGTATTAGCATCCTCATTTCACAGGTGAGGACTCTCCAGAGATTAAATCACCCGCCCATGGTGCCGACACAGCGGACAGGTGTCAGGACGGGGATAAAATCCCTCACCTGACTCTGCACTCATGCTCTTTCCCCACCAGCTTTGGGCTGCTGACCCCATCCAGGGCCCGGAGCGTCTCCAGTAAAGGGGGGGATTGTCTTAGCCCGTTGGGGCTGTTATAACAAACTGCCAGAGACTAGGGGGCTTATAAACAACAGAAATTTATTTCTCGGCGTTCGGAGGCTGGGAAGTCCAAGATCAAGCTGTAGGCAAAGTTGATGTCTGGTGAGGACCCGCTTCCTGGTTCATAGACACCTGTCTTCTTGCTGTGTCCTCGCACGGCAGAAGGAAAGAGGGATCTCTGTGGGATCTCCTTTGTAAGGGCACTAATCCCATTCACGAGGGCTCCACCCGCATGACCTAAGCACCACCTGCCAATATCATCACATGAAGGGCTAGGATTTCAACATATGAATTTGGGGTCGGGGGATACAAACATTCAGACCATAGCAGGAGCCATTCTTATGACTCCCCAGAACACACCAGCAGACCCCAGTTTGAGAAACACAGACTTCCAACACTAAAGCTGTGTGCTAGGCAATGGCTTCTGGCTGTAAACCATTGTTGCAAAACGGAGATTTTGTCTTTGTTCGTGCTGAAGGTTTTTGTTTGTAAAAGATCATCACAGAATGTGAGCACATCTGGACACATGGGACCCTGGAGCCAGGATCAGTAGGTCCTGTGCTGGGGCCCCTCCCCAAGAAACCCGCTCAGCTCAGGCTTCCAACCTATGAGAGACACCCCCCACTCCCCTGCCCCCGCCCCACCGCGCGACCCACAGCCACTCCTCTTGTGGGTATTTCGTCTAATAGGAAATTCTTGAAGTTAGAACTCAATACTAGAGGTATTGATCTGTGAAGGAGGAATTTTATGTACAGGGACAAGCAGTGGGAAACATTTAGAGAAAAGCTCTTCTGGAATAATAGCTCACCTACTCCCGAGATAGGCCAGACCAGACTGACAGAAACACTGACTCCATCTCAGAACCAAAAGAACCATAGTTGTCCAACCCGCGCCTTTTGGGTGATTCCACTCAATAATCCTCTCTCTCAAAGCCCTCTCTTTTGTGCTGGAAAACTCCACCCTTCGGAGTGTGTCCTAATCTCAAGAAAGGGGCTATCATTTATTTATTTATTATTTATTCATTTATTTTAGAGAGAGGAAGGGAGAGAGAGAAACATTGACTGGCTGTTCTACCCATCTATGCATTCATTGGTTGATCTATGTGTCCTGACTAGAGATGGAACCCAAGACCTTGGAGACAGATGTCCTGCCCCCCACCCCACCCCCCCCACCCCCCCGGATCTTCACCCATAGCTGGATGTCCACCTCCATTTGTCAATTCCTCCTCAGGGGCCTTGGTTCTGGGTCCCCACTTTCAGGGAGGGTCTGTTGCAGACAGACCCATTGCTCTTTTCTAAGTGTGGCACCCCACACTGTCCTGTTGAGAACCATGCAGTAGGGGGTGGGGGTGCCCACAGAGACCCTTCATGCCTCTGTGAACGCAGCCTCATCTCCACCCTTGCTTTCAGGCAGCTGGAATTTTGAGCCGTTTCCACAGGCACAGCTGGGAAGCTGTTTTCCTCTAATCCAATTCTTACAATGCCGAAGGGTCAAACAGAAGCCTGGGGAAGCTGGGTGACTCCCTGGGGAAGCAGTGTGGTATGGGTAAGTGCAGACAAGCCCGCTGCAGTTGCTCTCTATTGCTGCATGACCACCAAACACCCGGAACCCAGGCGGCTGCACACACTGGCTGTCTCACCTTTCCTCCAGTTGTGGCTCGGCTGGGCGTCTCTGGCTCAAGGTCTCTCAGGAGGCTGCAGTGAAGCTGTCAGCTAGGGCCGCAGTCTCATCTGAGGGGTGGGCTGGTGGGAGACTCTGCTTCTGAGCTCGCCCATGTGGCTGTGACAGTCTTGGCCACCTGGCCAGGTGGCCTCTCCATGGGCTGTTTACATACAGCAGCTGGCTCCCCCAGAGCAAGGATTTGAGAGGGGGAGCTTGAAAAAGAGGAGCTCAAGGCAGAAGCCATCATCTCCTTATAATTTTGGAAGTAACACCCCATCACTTCTGTCGTATTCTTTACGAGAAGCAAGTCGCTGCATCCGGCCCCCATTCAGGGGAGGGGATAACACAAGGAGACGGGGCTCACTGTGGGCATCTTGGACCCTGTCTGCTACACCCATGTCCCCTTTCCCGCTCAGTCCACTAATTATGAGACTCTGGGCTGGTTCCGTAGCTTCAGTTTATTCAACTGGGAGATGAGAACAACAACAGTAGCTGCTTCAAGATATTGCTGTGTGGAATGGAATAATATTAGGCAATGTACCTGATCTATTGGGGTGGTCCAACAATGACACTTCCTTTCCCCAACCCCCACCCATCTCTCTTGCAATGCCAGATAATGGCCAAGTTGGGACCAGAGTCCCTGTTCCTCTCCTCCAACTTCCTTGGATGCACCCTCGTCTCCTCAGGAGATCAGGTGATGTCCCACCTCTCGGGGTGGAGATTGGAACGTGTCCCATGTAAGGAACACCATGAGTGGAACGGGCACTCGCTGCAGGACGATAGCCCCTTCCAGGTTTTTGAACTTGAGGGCAAGGGTGTTTTCACTAGATTTCATTTCTGATTCAGTTCATCTCAGGTTTGTCCAGATGTTCTTTTAGGCTGGTTTGACCACCTGAATTGTTAGTTACCAGCGTTGGGCCATTCAGAAATCAAGTTTACCTCTGTCCTGATCCAAGCCTCCGATAAAGCTGCTCCTCAGGACCCTCGGCCTGCCCTGCTGTGGAGTGACAGGAGGGCTTCACCCGCTGGCGGTGCCCGTGGGCGTGATGGGGCTGGGCCACTGACCCTGGCCCCCGGCACATACATACCCTGCCAGGGCACCCCCAGGGGCTCTCAGGACCAACCAAATGTCAACCTGCTGATTTTGCGTCACTATTTTAGCACTTGCAGCAACTCTACGCGGATAAAAACAAGAGACCTGTTTGTTCCCTGGGGAAGGCCCCTCTGGTCCTCAGTTTCCCTCCTCCCTGACCCTTGGCCTTTCCCAGTTCAGTGCCGTGTGATGAATCTCTCTCAGCCTCAGTTCTCCCGAGCTGCAGGGGCAGGTGGTGTGGTAGAAACAAACCAAATGATCCTTGAAAGGCTGCTGTGAGGATAAATGAAAACCTGTCCTCTGAAAGTTCTTCAAAAGCTGTTAAAACCACACCATCCAAAAGCAATGGCTGTAAACTTGTGAAGAGTTACAACTTTGCTCAGCAAGCCGGCGGTGCAGCTAAGTGGTGACCTGTCCTGCCTCAGTCGGCCTGAGTCCTGGCATTGGGGTGCTGGCCTGAGGGGAAATCTTGCATCTGGCGAGTGTTGCAGGCTCCAGCTGCCTTTGCCTAAGTTAGGGCCTCAGAAGCCCCTGGAAGGGTGGGGTCAGGAGGGCGAATGTGGGGCTCCTCACCAGGGCGTTGTCCTTGCCTTTCTCCCAGGTTCAAACTTCAGGAGCTCCCCCTCCAGCTCTACTGCCCAAATCACATTTTCACCTGGGCCTCTTCAGGCGTCACGCCCGGCAGGAAACCATGGGCAGTGCCGGGTGACCCACGGCACCGAGGAGCGGCTCAGCCATGCTGGGCTATTTGGAAAGGCTGAGGACACGACCTTCTCTCTCAATGTATCATCTTAACCAAGTGAACTGTTGACCTGAGATTAATGTACCCGTTGAAAAGGGCTCCTGGTGGCTACCTGGGCTCAAATCTACAAACAGAGCCTGGCAGCTGCTGCTAAACAGGAGCCTCTAGGGAGCTGCAAGCCACAGCTCAGGGAGAAGGCTCCACTGAACTGCCCGCCTGCGCTGTGTTCCCGCCATCTGAGCCAGCCTTACATAGGAGTCCCCTGACTCGTCTTTCAACCAATAAGACTGAGAGTTTTCCTGTCCAATTAGAGCTGCACAGCTCTATCCTCATTAGCATCTTCCCCAAACAATCAGAGCAGCTCCATTCTGACCAATCAGGACAATGCTTTTTGGACCAATCAAATTGTGAGGACTTGGAATCCTCTTTTGCTTGAGAACAAATTCATCAGGGGCTGCGGGTGGGGACTTCTCTCCACGTAAGTCAGCTCCCCTGTAGCTCAGCGAGCACACGTTCTCTTTCCGCAGAAGACCGGGTTTGCCCCTGGCTGGAGTGGACGATAGCTGAGTGGAGCAGAGCTGTGTAGCTGGGAAGGGCCCTGCCACCTCACACCCACGGGTGCCTCGCAGCCATGCTGTTGCATAATTGAGATGTAACACTGTTGAGCTGTTCCACAGCCATGCTGTGTCACAGTTGAGCTGTTGGCACTGAATAAAGTCTCCTCCTTCACCACAATCCATATTGGGGATTCCTGCTAGTGTTGAATTGGCACCAATGACCATCCGTTGACAAACCCTAGGGAGACCCTGAGTCTTTGTGATAAAAAGTGACAGAAGGACGAGGAGGAAGCAGCAAGTAAAAACAAGGCACAAAGGTTTTTGTAAATAATCGATTTGAAAGCCTGGCTTACATCCCTGAGTTTTAAACACAAGTGAGCCCTTAGGGCTCCCCCTGGTGGCACTGTGGGATCAGCCCTCCCGCTGAGCCCGATTCTCAGGGCGCTCATGCTGTTCAGAGCCTTCTCAGGGAGAAGGTAGATAAGTAAGTACACAGCACAGTCTTAGTGGTGAGGTATTTTACTCCTGAGAGATATTTGCGTTTTTAACGTGCAATGAATAGTAGGCCAAGGGGTGGGCAATGTCTAACCCAAAGAAGTGGATTATCTAAGTGGTGGGATTCCAAACATTGAGAGGATCTTAATTGTAAGGGAAGAAAACAGATTGTGCCATGAAGAAGGCTGTGTTAATTTGCTAAATATTTCCTTATGTAATAAAAACATTCCAAAAAAGCAATGTTTAAATACGATTCTTATAATCGTACTTTAAAGACACTGATCACATCTGGCCCCTGATTAGTTTGCCTAGGATATATGTTCTTTTTGAGAAGAAAACACTGATGATAGCTAACACTTTCTGACTGCTCTGTACTGATCCCTCACTTTACTCCTCGAGCCAGCCTATACATAGATTCTATTAGTGTCCCCATTTTACAGGTGAATAAACTGAGGCACCAAGAAGTCAGGTGCCTCTTAGGCCACACAGCCACACAGCCACACAGATAGTGGCAGGTCTAGGATTCAATCCCACTTGACTATACAATTCCCAACAGTGTTAGACTGAAGCCTTATAAACCCCACTCTCCCTAGAGCCCTGACATGGCCCAACCACTTCTCTCTCTCTCTCTCTCTCTGCAGGGGCCTAGAAGTTTTCTACCCAGAGGTGGGGGAGGTCAGCTGCATGGTTGTTCCGAGCTGCAACAGCTACAGACAGAAAATCACCCTCTGGCCCCCGCCAACAGTCAAGTTCCCGAAGGCCTCGGAGGTGAGTGAGCAGGCCTGGCCTGGAGGATGCGCCTGCTCATCTGAGTGACTAGAAGCTGTGTGCAGAGCCATCTGGGTTGGGTCTGGTGGTAACAGATGGCTGTTGCCATAAGCATGTGCCTCCTAAGAGCAGCCCCCCAGACTTGGAGAAGGTTGGATGGGTGGGAGGGTTGCAGATTGGGAGAGTTTTGGCGGGGCTCAGGGGCCATCTGCTCGGGCCTTTCCCTGCTTCTGCAGCCCCCGAGCCCCCAGCCTGGCCCCTCAGTCGTGGGGACCAGCTGCCGCATACTTTGGAGTCTGCAGAGAAATGGAGGAGAAAGACAGGTGTAGGAAGTTCTTTCTCAAGGTGCAAGGGGCCTGGGCTTTCAGAACGACCTTCTGGATGGGGAGGAGCTGGTGTGTAAAGGCAGCACGTCTGGAGTAAGCTGAACAGCGGGGTCAGTGTGCCTTGACTCGGTTATCACAACAGGAAACACGCTCAGAAGTTCACCCCAAGTTGCCTAAAATAGAAGATTGGAGCACTTTAGGAATGGGAAGTAACTATGCCTCTTACTGGGAAATGATTAGCACCATATTGATCTGGAAGGTTCCCCTGGTTTGGGGAAGGGCCATGGGACTGGGAAGTGGGATGTGGTGTCCAGGCCGTGTCCTGGGGGAGCTGCTCCGGGTTCTGCGCGCCGTTTGCTTCTTCCTTGACTCCTGGGCCAGGCCGAGCCCCCAAAGCATCCGGGGTGAAAGGTGACCTTCACTATGTGCTTTGTTTTAGTGGGAGGTGCCGGTGTCCACCCAGGGACAAGGACTGATGTGTCCAGGGCTCAGGCCATGAATGGGTGGAGACAGAGGGCCATGATCAGGATGGGACCGCAGGGCCACCGAGGCCAGCCTTTGGGTCTCCTGGGCATGTGGCAGGGAGCGGCCACAGCGGGCTCTTCACCTGTCAGCGCAGCCTGGCCCTCTGTCAGCCAGGCAGAGCGAGAGTCAGTTCAGGGTGGGGTCAGGTGGGGGTAGAGGGATAGATTTCTCTCTCTCTCTTGAACTGTTTTTCACTATCGGGGGCCAAATAGACTGAGACATGTCTCGCAGTTTCCGAGGCTGGGAACACGAAGTGTTGATAGGCTATCGTGATTGCAAATGTGACAAGAATCCTTTCCTCTGGGAGACGGAGCAAGCAAGTAACAAGGAGACCTTCCAGGTCGCCTCCCCTCCACCCTCCCAGTCCTCTGTACACGCAGGCACATGCAGGCACATGTGTCATCATGCCATGGGCAGGCGGGAGAAGCCGGGGAAATGGTCACTGTGATTCTAACTCCAGGGGATGGAGGGCTGAAGAAGTAGGGCAGGAGCAGAAGAGTGTAATGTCGCCCGTGGGAAAGGACTCTCACCTCACCACGAATTCACCCACCCTCGCGTTTGTCACTGAAGGAGTGCGGAGGTTGGGCCAGATGATTTTACAGCCATTAACTAGCTGTCCCAACAGGGATTCTCAGTTGGTTACTCATGCTATTGCTGCAGATGTCCACTAGATGGCAGTGGAGACTTTTCTGAGTACCTGGTGTCCTTGGGCGGGACAAGTTGGAAGCAAGTTTGGACAGTCTGCGTTTGATGGGATTCAGGTGATGCTGATGGTCCTGGGGTACGGGCACTTGACGCAGAGTGGTTATCATCCCCTCCAGATGCCGGGGTCTCCCACCCTGTCTCATCCCGGAGGCGGGGGAGGAAGAACATCTGGACATTTAGGAAGGGCACAGAGCTGTGGTTAAGAAAGCCAAGGAGGGCAGAGATCGCACAAAGGGCGGTTGGTTGAAGTGGCGGAAAGAAATAAATGAAAAGGAGTTCTGTGCTACTATAGAACTACACACTGTGGAAATTTGACCTTCGAGAAGGCAGATTCAGTTAGACCTACCCAAAGCCACCGTTCACCAGGTGGTACCCACTGTATGCTGAGTACTATTCATGTGTCATTTCGTCTAATGCTCTCATCAAGTCTGCAAGGTACATTTTTCTGTAATTGAGATTATTAGTGGCAAGTGACAAGAAACAACTGAAACCAGCTGGAGCCAAAAGAAAAAAGAAAAAGAAAAAGAAAGAAAGAAAGAAAACAGTCAGGCATTACTGTTCACAAACTGAAGACTCCAGGGATGACTGCAGGCGTTGCTGTATCCAGGTGC
This sequence comes from Myotis daubentonii, assembly GCF_963259705.1. NCBI lineage: Eukaryota > Metazoa > Chordata > Mammalia > Chiroptera > Vespertilionidae > Myotis > Myotis daubentonii. Next base: position 15,554,609 of record NC_081844.1, read on the forward strand.
TCAAACAGCATCACTAGGGCTCTATCTATCTGCCTCTTTTCTCTATTTTTTTTTTCTGTGCTGGTTTTGTGTGTAAATAGACTTTCCTTGTGATGACAAAGACCACTCTCAGCAGCTTCCGATTTGTGTCTTACTAGCTCACCAGTCCTAGTGGGAGTAGCTTGACCCTTTCCAACCATAAAAAGTCCCAAGATTTGTCCCACTTGCATGGCATGCCCAGCCCTGAACCAAACAGTGAGCTGGGCACCCACTCAACCTACAGGGGCTGAAAGCAGAAGGGGTACTCCCCCAGAGGAGAAGCAAGGTGCTGCTTACCAGAAGGGGCAAGGTGTTGGGTTGGAAAAGTAAGAAAAGTTCCTACAGGAGGAAGCACCCAGGCCCTGTGCTGCGCTGGAAAGTGGCAGAGCCAGGGTGTAAGCCAGGCCTCTCCATCTCCAGAGGCATGGCCCCTGGACCTCTGGAAGCGGCTCTCAGGGAGACACTGGGGTGCTGGCACATGGGGGTGGGGGAGTGCCTTGCTGAGGGGATGCGTTCCTGGGACAGAAAGGGCAGTGGTTCTAAGGAAGGTGGTGGAGAGGAGGTGGAGACAGGCCAGGAAAGTGGGAGGGGAAATAGTCCTAGTGACCGAGAAGAGGATAAAGGGATTTCCTCTGGGCCCAGGGCCTGATGGAGGACTATGTGGGGACCGTGCCTTCCGTAAAAGGTTATGAAGCAATGCCACCAAAGCAGTGAATGTCAGTGGACTGTACAGGGAGCAACCCCCCCCCTCCCCACACACACACACACACACCCGAGGCCCTGGAGAGAGGCTTGCAGTGGGCACAGGATAGAGCCTCTGTGCCCACCAGAGGGCTGTGCCTCCATGCCGGGGTTCTTGTTCCAGCATCTAGAAGGGTTCAGCAATCTGGAGAAGGCGCTGTGTGTAACTTAATAAAGAGTCCAGAGACGAAACATAATTTTGAAAGGCATTTGGGGGTCAGAGGAGCTTTAGCTAAACTCTCCTTGTCTCGGGACCCCATGCTTTTTATTAACACAAATTGTCCTGAGGTGAGGCAGAGATATACACATCAAAGGGTCAGGTTACATTTACAGAGTCCATTGTCAGATTGAAAGAATTAGCCTACGGCTGTTCAGGTGTTTGGCCAGTAGGAGGCAATAATATGTAGATTAAGATGCCCTTAGCGGTCTGGCAGCAAGCAATCATCCCTATTCAGGTTTGGGGAAATGCCCTCAGCCATTCCCAACAGGTGACAACATATGTGACTCAGCCCTTGTTGAGTCCCCAAGTTCCATCAACCTTTCGATGAAACTCTTGCAATTATGACATGCTGGGACTGGCTTCCGGCACCTCCACACCTTTGCTTAGGCACTGCCCATATTTGGACCCTGCACTCTGGGACACCCTGCCCCCACCAAAATGTTTCCTCCTCCAAGAAGCCTTTCCTGACTGCCTCCCTCCCTCTGGGATCCACCCCCATTCCTAGCTGATCTCTTCTTTTTCTGAGCCTTTTTAATGTCCTCTACACTCCAAACTCAGAGTTCACTTCCTTCTGTTTTGTATTGCGGTTGTATATTCGTAGCTTCAGTCAATTTATAACAAGACTGTGTTGTATTTCTTTGAAGCACCCACAGCCCCTAACAGCATCACACACCCCATGTTGGCTGACCGGGTGACCAAGTGGCTGAATGAATGAATGAATGAATGGCAGGTGGAGTGTGAGCTATGAGACATGTGAGCCCAGTGGGCGTCCTGGGTCATCTGAAGGAAAGCTGCTGAGCCGGGGGGACCCCAGACCAGCACTTGTCTCTCCCACACGCAGGTGGGTGTGGCTGAGGGGTGGGAAGTGGGAAGCAGGGAGAACTAGGAAGTCAGGTGGGTTCCTGAGAAGGCGAAGTAATGCAGGGAAATGTGGCCGGTCCCTGTGCCAGCAGCCGCTGAGGGCTGAGAAAGGTGTTGAAGTAAAAGGAGGCTTTCTCCCTTGGCACTTTGGCAAACAGCAAGAGGCAAACATCTTAAAACGCATCCCTTCTCGAGCCCATGAAAACGGAAAGCTTCGAGACTGGGGCTTATTCTTCACCTTGAATTGAAGCAGCTGGAATCCTTTTGAAGTAAAAAAAATTGCCTTTAAGTGGGGAATGTGCATTGCATTCAGGGAAAGAAACAAAGACCACAGGAGCTCTGTCCTGCTGTCCCTCAGCTTTCCAGTGAGGGCAGCGAGGCCCTAGGTTCCCTCCCGGGAGCGGGGGGGTGGGAGGGGGAGGACGGTGGGCGGAGGGCAGAGGGCAGGCAGGTCCCTGCACCACCTGCGTCTGCAGCGTCTGTGTTGCTGGAGGCCTAGCCTGGGGCCTCCGCAGCCGGAGGGGCAGATGGACTCTTCAGGTGCGGAGCTGGCAGAGGTGAGGACACGGAGTGGTCACAGGGGCTGACCGGCAGGGGTCAAGTCAGACAGACACCTGGGGGCTCCTGCACGGCCAGGCTCGGGGACAGCCTGGCCCTGCTCTCGAGCAAGGGGGACCGGAGCTCCGGGGCAGTGGGTAAGGTCAGGGCAGGGTGCGGACTCTCCTCAGAGGGGGAGGGCCACCAGGGGCCCAGTGACGGTTGAGGGAAGAATCAGATCGATTCGCCTGTCACCCAGTGCTTCGCACAGGAACGGATCAATGGCACTAGTTGTCCTTACGATGAGAGACTGGCTTGTAGTCTGAAGGGTGGGAGGTGCAGGAGGACTTGTGTTTCACTCGCTTCCCAATCCTCGTGGGGGCAGGAGGGTCCTGGAGGCCTGGTGAGTTGGAGGTCCCGGAGCAGGAGCCGGTGAGGTTGTAACAGAGAGGAGGGGTGACGGCTGGAGCCGGCCTGGGAAGGCGGCACCCAGCACCTCGATAAGGCTCACACGTCATTCTATCCTCTGTCCCCGGTCCAAGTCTGCTGAAGTCACCCAGCCGTACCCACCGCACCGCAGCCCAGCCCAGCGGCTCAGCCATCTGTTGTGGGGGTGCCGTGGCCACACTGGACCAGGTGAAAGAGGAGCCACGCTCCTCAGCCTTTCTCACCTGGGCAGCGTGACCTTTCGGCTGCAAAGGAACTTCCCCTGCGGGATTTCTCAGGGTCCTCCCAGCAGCGCCGGGAGCTGGGCAGAGCGGAGATGAGCCATCCCCCCAACCGCAGGCGGGGCTGCCCAGAGCCACACTTGCCCAGGCTGGGAAGTGGAGGAACCAGGCCCCTGCTCCTTGCCAGCCTGATGAAGCGGGCCGGACACGGGGTCAGGGCTCATTCGTGCATCTGCCCCCGGAGCAGGTCCTGGAGGAGCCCTCCTCTGCCCCTCTGCCCACACTGCTCCAGAGCCAGGGACGCAAACAGAACCAGACCCAGGCCTGCCCTCGGCCCCTCGATGCAGAGTGTGAGCCGCGGTCCTTGTTCACAGTGGACTCAGAAGCCTGTGCGATTGACTATCGCCCCCCGGCGCTTCAGCAGCAGCTGTTGGGCCTGATCCGCGTGCCCAGTGCCCTTTGTCCCCTCCACCCTTCCTGTCGCTACACGCCCGCTCCGGGGTGTGCAGAACCCGGCAGCCCGGGCCCGGCCCCGCCCGCCTCCGGGACCTCGGAATGAAGCCGGGTCCAGTCCCTGGTGCCCCTGGGCGACCGGACGTCTGCTCCCACCGAGCAGCACATGTCCGCCAGGAGCGCCCAGGCCGGTGCTGGGAAGCGGGTTCCAGATGTTCTTCAGATCAAATAATGCTTCTTTGAAAAACCGTGGGGGCTGCTCCGCGGAGGGGCAGATGGGACCCGGGGCAGTGCAGTGGGTCTGCGTCCTGGCTGAGGGAAAGGTCGCTCGGCATGTCCGTGGGGGCTCCTCGCATGTGCGGGTCTGCTCACTGCCGTCTGTGAGAGTGTGAGCAGAGGCTTCTGGGAGTTAAAAATAGCTGCCCAGCCTTCATTGGCGCCATTTAAATGGACAAACGCCAATTTTGAAGGCGGCAGTGGCTCGCCGCCGGCTGTCACTGGACAGGGAAGGTGGTGGCCCGAAGAGTTCAGACAAGGCTTTGAGGATTGTAACATCCCTTACTATTTGCTCGAGCTTGTAGACTTGGGGGTGGGGGAGGAGAGGAGGGGGGGAGGGTGCGGGGGAGGTGCTGTCAGGCGAGCAGCTGCCGGGGTGTCCACTACAGGCAGAGGGCCTCCAGGAGGGTGAGGGCCTGGGGGCAGGGCGGGCGGCTGCTGGGCGGGTAGTGGTGGTGGTGGTGGTTGGGGGGGGGGCAGTTGTCACATCATCTGGACTTCGAGGGGATCTCTCTCTCTTACCAGGGCACCCCAACTTGCAACAGCACGTTGGCCTGTTTCAGAGCCCCTCTGGCCTCACCGTGGCCGTGTGGGGCGGGCAGGGCAGGTATGGCGTCTCTGTTTTACAGACGAGAAAACAGAGCTCAAGGGAAATTATGTATCTATTTATTTTTCATAGATATTTTTAGAGCAGTTTTAGGCTCACAGCAAAATTGAGCAGAACGTACGGACATGGCCCCTTGCCCCCAACAACCTCCCCCCCACCCCCCCACTGTCATCTCCCGCCAGAGGGCGCATTTGTTATAACCGGTGAGCCTGCGCTGCCATAGCATCATCACCCCCAGTCCATGTTGGCAGAGGGCTCGCTCTTGGTGTCGGACCTTCAGGGGTTTGGACAGGCATGGTGACATGTACTGACCACTACAGTATCCTGCAGAGTCGAGTCCTGCCCACAGACCCTCTGTGCTCCGCCTTCGCACAGTTCCCTCCCTGCTAAACCCTGCAGCTGCTGGTCTGGTCACTGCCTCCGTGGATTCCGCCTTTTCTGGGGTGTCGTAGTGTAACCCTACTGTATGTGGCCTTTCAGATTACAGGGAGCCTAGGCTACAGCCTGGGCCTCCTGACTCCAGTTCCAGCACCTTCTTCACCATCCGAGGTTCTGGTAACGCTGTCCATTTTTGGCCGAGCCAGTGAGACCCGCTGTCCCTCGGCTTAGCTTCTGTGTCGGGCTGGGGTCTCTTCTCTGCGTCCAGCACGGAGAGAGAGACGTGAACCGGCTCTTTTAAGGAGCAGGCGCTTTGGGGATTTGAGAAAAATGAAAAGACAGACACAAAAATAGAATAAAAGCTTGGGCCGGGTGTGGCGTCTGCCCTCTGATGGAGGGACAGACACAGAGAGCGTCAGCACCGCAAGCAGATTTATTAAATACTCAAGTAACAGGGAGTTACATCCCATCTGGGTGGGCCTTGAGTTCCTGGCGACACCATGAGATCCACCCCCTTAACACTGGGCGGGAAGGTCAAACTGAATGGCGCCCCAGTCTGTTGACCAGGTCGGGCCCCCAGGGCGTGGCTCTGCCTTCGCTCTGAGTTTCAGCCGACATATTTAAACGGAGTGTTTGCTAGCGGTCCTCAACAAGCTTCCTTTGGGGAATTGCACTCCCTAACTGGACGCTTCTAGCAGGACTTTGAGCGGACAGGATCCACCCACTCCTGCCCTGGTGTCCACGCGGCTGTTCTCACCCTTCATTTCCCGTCTGCCTGTCTCTCAACGTCAGTTCCTGAGGGCAGACCTCTGCGTGCTCAGGAGAGGGGCAGGAGAGCGGCCGCTTCCCAGGGTGCTGGGGAGGGGGCTGTCTCCTGGTACAGGAGTGTAAGCTTTACAATTTCAAACCCCTTTCCCTGTGAGGACAGTCCTTACCTCCTGCCAGTCCTGAGGGATAAGCCAGGCGGGTGATCTGTCCACGATGGGGAACCCAAAGCAGCAGAAGGCAGACGCTCAGAGGTGTGAGCTTCTCACAACCTTGTGGACATTAGTTTTGCTCCAGTGCACAGAGAAGTGGGTGATGGGACTGGAACTCGGATCCCCTGGCTCCTGTGCCCTGCTCTTTCCTGCGCCCCCTCCATCCCCATCGTCCCCAAGTGTTCACCCCATGTGCCTGATCTGTTTCCCGGCTGCAGGCCCGGGGACGAAGCCAGGCCTAAGCCAACGCCAGGAAGGAGTAGGATGTGGAGTCCCCTCGGCCCGTCACCTCCCTTCATAATTGGGCCTGGCAATAGTGAATGACTTAGGAAGGGGAAGAGGGGAGGGAGGTGGGGGCGTGCAGGGGTGTGCACAAACCAGAGATTCCCGGTTTCTCCTGCATCTCCGACAGGAGGGAGACTCAGGCTAAGCCATCGGACCTTCTAACCCATGAGTTCTTTTTGTAGCACCGGGAATTCAGAGGCCCCGGTGCCCATGGGTAAAGACCAGCCCCGTGCAGAAGAAGACAAGGCCGAGAGGGGCCGGGAAGGGAGGGAGGAGGGCCAGGCCAGCCCTAGAGGCATGGCTCTCCAGGCCCTGCTCCGGGGAAGGCCTAGATTGCTTCCTGTCTCCTGAGGCTGCGATTGGAGGAGCTGACACCAGAGGGAGACAGGCAACCGTCATCCTGCCCTTCCCAACTAGAGCAGCAGGGCGATGGGCCTGGGCACAGGAAAACATTGCTAGGCCTCAGGCAGAGGAGACAACCCCCCCCCCCACCATGAGGAACGGAGGTCCCTAATTTGGGTCCTGTGTGCACGCCTCTGAGCCCCTCGCCCCATCACTCCCTTTGCCAGTCAGTTGTGAAAATGCTCTCCTATTCAAATATAAATATGCCTGGACTGGAATCCCTTAAGCCAGGGGCCACTAACTCGAAATGCCCTCAGGCTCCAGGCTCCTAATTAGGTGGGTGAAGCCGGGAGGAAGGAAAGGCGGAGGGCTGAGCAGACCCGCGCTGGGCAAGCGCCCCTCACACCCGCCATTAGAGAGAGTTTTGGATTGCGCCGGTGGTTCTCTGTTGTTCCCGTATCCCTGACCTGCACACTTCCGGCTCATGAGCGGGAGTGAGCGCTGCTGACGCCCTGGGTCAGAGTGCTCAGTGGCCAGGGGTGTGGGAGAAGCAGCCACAGCCCTTGTCCCGTGTCCTGGTTCTGTCACTCATGAATCTGTGTCCTGGGGCAAGTTACTTTCGCCTACGATTCCTCTCCTCACCCTAAAATGGGCATGATACCCACTTCTGGGTAAGGGCCAGTGGCCAGTTCTCAGTTCTCATCTTTTTTGGCTGATCCCTGGCATTTGACCCAGTTGGTCACTTCCGCCTCCTGGCTTCTGGGCCCCACACTCTGGGTTTTTCTGCTTCCTCACTTCCCAGACTCTTCTGCTGGATGCTCCTCCTCTCCCCATCTCTTCATGTAGAAATCCCAGGCCTCGGTCTTCTCACCTTTGTTTACACTTTCTCCCTCAGTGGGTTCATCCAATGTCATGACTTTAAATGTCGTCTACATGGTGTCCTACCCTCAGGGCCTCTGGAGTATCTGATAGCCCTCAAAGGCAATCCCAACCCCAGGTGCCCAGTCTCCACCCTCCCCCAGACCTGCTCCAGCAGCCTCCTTCCCCATCTGAGCAAAGAGCAGCTCCAGCCTCCAGCTGCCGACTGAGTGTCCTGAGTCACCAACCACTGCCCTTTCTCTCAGCACACAGCCAGCCCACCAGGAAACCCTCCTGGCTTCACTTTCAAAATTTACCCAGAAGCCAACCTCTTTTCTCTGCCACTGTGAGCACCCTAGCCTGGGCCACCCCTGTCATCCGGGGTTAAGGCAACAACCTTCTAGCTGTCGCCCAGATGCCCAGCATATTCTCAACACGGCAGCCAGAGTGAGCCCTTAAACCGGCAGGCCGGAGCACGCCACTCCTCTGCTCAGAATCCTTCCCTTTCTCCCCAAGTCAGCAGAGTAAGAGCAAAAGTGCTCACAATGGCCTACGAGACCTATGTAAGCCAGCCCACTGTCAGCTCTCTGACTTCAACTCTCAATCATTTTTTTGCCTTGCTCATCTGGCTCCCGGCCTCCGGCACCCTTTCTGTTTCTTGACCACACCAGCATGTTTTAGGGCCCTGCACTGGCGGCTCCCTCTGCCTGAACCATGCTGCCTCCTCAGATGTTCATGGGACACCTTCGCACCTCCTCCAGGTCTCTGCGGAAAGGTCATCTTCTCAAGGAGGCCCTCCTGAGCCCCCGTCCTCTCTACTTCTTCCATCGTATGTATCACCTTCTAACCCACATATAATTTCTTCATTTACTATATTTGTCTGTTGGTTTTATCTATTTTCACTCCAAAGCTACTATATGAGCTCCCTGAGTGCAGGAATCTCTGGTTTATGCACCCAAGTACCAGAACAGTCTCTACCACATAGTCAGCACTTACTAAATGTTTGCTGAGTGAAGATTATTGGATGAAGATTATGAGAGATTATATATGTAAAGGCTGCCAGTGTTGACACAGGAAGCATTCAATAAATGATGGTGGTGGTGGGGGGGGGTGTGGTGGTGATGGGGGGGGTGTGGTGATGATGATGGTGGTAGTGATGATGTTGGTGATGGTGGTGGTGGTGGTGATGGTGGTGGTGATGATGGTGGTGGTGATGGTGGTGGTGATGGTGGTGGTGGTGGTGGTGATGGTGGTGGTGGTGGTGGTGGTGATGCTGATGGTGGTGGTGGTGGTGGTGGTGATGGTGGTGGTGGTGGTGATAGTGGTGGTGGTGGTGGTGGTGATCATGGTGGTCGTGATGCTGATGGTGGTGGTGGTGGTGGTGGTGATGGTGGTGGTGATGGTGGTGGTGGTGGTGATGATGGTGGTGGTGGTGGTGGTGGTGGTGGTGATGGTGGTGGTGATGGTGGTGGTGGTGATGAGGGTGGTGGTGTTGATGGTGATGATGGTGGTGGTGGTGGTGATGATGGTGGTGGTGGTGGTGATGGTGGTGGTGACGGTGGTGGTGGTGGTGATGATGGTGGTGGTGGTGGTGATGGTGGTGGTGGTGGTGATAGTGGTGGTGGTGGTGGTGGTGATCATGGTGGTTGTGATGCTGATGGTGGTGGTGGTGGTGGTGGTGATGGTGGTGGTGATGGTGGTGGTGGTGGTGATGATGGTGGTGGTGGTGGTGGTGGTGATGGTGGTGGTGATGGTGGTGGTGGTGATGAGGGTGGTGGTGTTGATGGTGATGATGGTGGTGGTGGTGGTGATGATGGTGGTGGTGGTGGTGATGGTGGTGATGGTGGTGGTGGTGGTGGTGATGGTGGTGATGGTGATGATGGTGGTGGTGGTACTTTTTTTCCGAAGCCCAGGTGACCAGTACAGTCGGCAACATGAAAGCCCAGGCAGGGCAATGACTAGAGGGCATGGGATTCAAGGTAAAGGGTTGTGGGGGTTTTAGGGATTTAAAGATAGATAATGGAGAGGGGGAGCTGAAAAGGAAGTGTTTTTTCCCTGGTTGAAGAGGAGTAGATCTATGAGGCTGGACACAGAGCTATGCAGATAGCAGACACAGTGAGCCTGAGTACATGTAGCAAGGTGCTGACTGGAATCTGGGCAAGCACCTTGGCAATAGTTCTAAAGGCTGGATTGGAATAGGGACGATGGGAGGCTGTGCTCTCCTGAGGCCGGATGAGGGGCAGTCTGCGATGGTGTCTTCCCAGAGGGTGGCCGGAGGTACCCACTCTCTGCTCAGGGTCACCCCATCCCACCTGGTACTTACCTGCTCTTGGGGGGAGTTGGGCTGGAGAGAAGATGCACATTTCTGGGGAACTGAAGTCCCAGCTCTCCTCCGCCCCAGTGCCTCTGCCTGGAAAACTGGAGTTTGGTGACATGCAATGCCAGCAAGACTGCTCTAGCTCTTCGTCTTGCAAATCGAATGATGGTTAATTTCAGGTTTGGAATCCAGTCCCTTGATTCCTATCTAACGTGCTGAGGAGGAAGCTGCTCACCAGCTCTCCATACATCCGCCCTCCCCCCTCCCCCCGCCCCCCAGATGGAAACAGAGTCACGTGAGGCACCTTTTCCAGCATGTCATCTCAGAACAGCTCTTTCCTCCTCCCTGTTCTCTCCTCCCATTCACTAGCAGAAGCCCAGGGCCCGTGGACAGGTGCCTGCCAGGCGGAGACCTCCTGAAAGGCGGGAGCAGGGGGGACAATTCCCGCATCTCCCTGGCGACCACCTCCGACCCGGCCTGTGTACCCCAGCCTCAGGGCCGCTAGGCAAGCAAATGTAGGGTGCACCCCTACGTGAAATCCAGGCGGTTAGTTTAGAGCAGTCCGTGTCAAACCAAACACCACAAAGCTGTCAAATGACCAGGAAAGCAGCACGCAGGTACGTATTTACCTGTGACCTCAGGGTGGAAAAGATCTGCCCAGGCAGAAAATCAAAGGACAGAGCCACACAGGGAAAGGAGGGTGGGAATGACTTACAACAGTATTTGGAACTTCCACACTTTAAAAAATGCCATAAAGAAATAAAAATCCAACGACAAACTGAGAGAACATATGTGCCACAAATATGGCAAAGGACTATTATCTTTATGTGTAAAGGGCGCTTACAAATCAATCAGGAAAAGACGAATGCCCCAGAGAGAAAGAGGGCAAAGCCGGTTAATGGGAGATTATAGAAAGAAGGAAGTTCATTAAAATATGGGGGGAGGGGGGCTCAATTCCATTTATAATTCAAAAACTGTAATTTAAAAGACAGTTTAGACTTTATTTAAAACCAACCAAATTTGCACTTCGTTTTTGGTATGTTTGTTATTTGTTTGTTTCAAGAGAGTATACGTTACCGGTAGAAGCACACATTGTTTTATCCTTTCTGGAGGGCGACTTGATAATGCGGATTAAAATCATTAGCATGTCCATGGTATTTGAACAGCAATTTTAGTTCTATGAATTTATTCTAATCTGATTACTTCATCAGAGACATACCCACAAATGTATGTAAAAGGATGTTTGTTTTAATGTTATTTAAAATAGCGAAAGAAAAACCATCAAAACATTCAACAATAGGTTGGTTAAATAGAATATGTTCTATCCATATGAAAAAGGACCATGTGGCCATTAAAAACATGTGCGTGAGGACTATATAAGGCTAATGAAAGTCTTACAATATATTTTTAAGTCAAAGAAACTAAGTGATAAAACAGTAATTTCACTATAGTCCCAATTTTCAAAAATTGTATCTTTTTATGCATGCAGAAGAAACCTAGACAGATAGAGAGCACATCAAATGTTAACATCGGATCACTTCAAGCGGTGGGATTAAGGGTGATTTTTATTTTCCCTTTTACACTTGTCTGTAATTTCCATATGTTCTCCAATGAATGTGTATTACTTTAATAATAAGGAAAATGCTATTTGGGGAGAAAAAAAAGTGAATGCTAAGAGGAAAAGGCTTCAGCTAGCTACCCAAATGATCTGAGTGCTGGTTGCTATGGAAACTATAACTTTGAATTGCCCAACTTTTTGTGAATTACTTCCCTGCTCTGTGGGGTTAGTGCTAGGGCTAGATTCAGCCTTACCCGGGCGTGGGCATGTGTCCGGGGGTGGGGTGGGGTGGGGGCGTGGTAAAAAACGGAGAGTACTTGTCTCAAGCAAAGGCCCACAGGAGGGCCCCAGGTTTCATTCTGGCTCCTTCTCCCCTCCTAGGTACAGAGGGGCCTGGTGTCCCGCAGGAGCACAAGCTGCCCATGCGCACATCAGCTGGAGGGCCCAGGAGAAACCCACTGCCTCTCTGAATAGGCTCCCCAGCACGCGGGTGGTGGGTGGAGTGGTTGATGGCTCTCTAACGTTCACCAGCCTTGACCCCTCCCAGCCTGGCGTCTACAGATGGGGTCCGGGCATCAGTGTGGGGAGGTAGGCAAGTGACTTTACTTTTCTTTGTGTGTCAACGATAAGGATGGGGATACAACTGAGTTCCAGGGACAGTCGCTTGAGTGAGGCACCTAGACGAAGTCTCGGGCCTAGCATGAGCCTTGGCTATTTGCTGTCTCCCTTCCTTCTCTTTGCCACCCAGAGAGCACCCCCTGCCTGAAGGGGAGCCACGAGGTGGAGCACCGGCCACAGGCCCTTCAGCACACTGGGGGCCGGGCACCCTGCGCGCGAAGGCTCTTTCGTGTCCTATACTCAGAGCCCGGCTGTCTTGCTGCCATTTGTGAATCCTGCTCCGAGCTCTGGGTGTGGAGAGCTGGTTGGTTTATAGATCGAGGCAGCCACAAGTTGGAATTTTAAAAAGCAATGTGTCCTTTGAGCAGGAGCCCGGGCTGAGGGCTTTGCAGGCTGTCGCTTTGTCCCAGCGACCAGATGGAACTTGTTTTTCTGCTCACTTGGGGGTTTAACCCTTCGTGCACTCCCTCCACTGCAGCCCCATTCAAGAATCGCTGCCTTTGGGGTGAGGAGTCAGCATGAGTGAGAATCCATGCATTTGAGCCTCGGTGGCATTTATTGGAAATGCCTCATTGTTTTAATCCCCTGCCTTGGCGGGATTCTGTTGTTTTATTCGGCACACCCTGACATCTGTCAGGCTCCCTTTCTAAGCGCTTTAGAAATATTCCCCTATTTTCTCTTCACAATCATTTTTAGCCCCATTTCACAGATGAGTGTGATGAGGCACAGGTCAGTTAAGCAACTTGCCTAAGGTCACACTGCTGGCTGTGGGAGTGATAAAGCTGGGATGCAAAGCCCTCTGTGTGGTCCTCAAGTTTGTGTGTTTCATCACAAAATTATGGCTGCCTCTCAGAGAGCAGGTAAATGAGTCCTGCTGTGGATAATCCAGAGCTGCCGGGAGGCTCTTCCCACTCAAGCTACCACAGTGCGAGGCACCGTTAGAGTGAGATGAAATCTGTGTCCGGGCGTTTGTGCCTGAAACACCACTGCCACCTGGGCCTGTCTCACCTGAGACCCACTGTTTCCTTCAGGCCCATCGGACTGCAAATCCTCTAATTATAAGGTGTGTGCAATGGAGCGAGTCCAGGCCCAGTGCCCACTCCACTCCCCCCCCCAGGACATGCAAGCCCAGGAGCGTCGGGTGGGACCCAGGGTCCCTGAGTTTGGAACTTCTGTTCTACTGCAAAACTTGTGCCACATGCAGCCTCCCTCCAGCAGGGGTCCTGGGGGCTGCCGCTTGCAAACTCTCCTGCCTATTTATGGAGCAGAGACCGCAGGGCTTTCTGGAGCGTTGTGAAATACTGGAGCCCTGTGCTTGCCAGGGAGAAGGAGCAGTTCCTCACCCTAGGACACCCCAGCACCTTCTTTGTCCCCGTGGACAGAGTGGGAGTGGACAGAGACCTGAGCTCAGCACCCACCGGGGCCCAGGGTGCGGAGCTGCAGTGAGGGTCCGGGGTCCGTGGCGCCCAGGCTGTGTAGGGAGAGGCAATGAGGCATCAGGTCCTACGTGGAGCAGCGTGGGGTTTGTCATGTCCTCACCAGGGTCATAAGTGCACGTGGGGACATGCTGCTTCATGCCGGAGGTCGCCAGGGACGGGAACTTGGGAGTTCTATCAAGGAAGAGATGGCAACGCGGTAATGCCACACTTGAGAGGAGCTGCTCTTTCTAACCTGGGCTCTGGAGAGTTGTCCCCGGTTCATTTATGCACTCAGACTTCTAGCGTTAACCATGTTTTGTATGGCAGTTTTTCTAACACAGATTACAAAGACCCTGCCTTCTCAAACAGGCTTAAACAGTCTAACAAGCATGAATCAACCTCTGGTAAATGACTCCATGTCATCATCGCCAACACCTGTCACAGAGCGGTGCCCTTGCTGGGGACAAGCCCTGCTCCCTGATGCAGGAGTTGAGCTGTGCTCTGACGCCCGGGGCAGGCCCAGCTCAGCCCTGACGGGAGGGCGTCCTGGTTACCGAGCCCTTAGAACAGGGGGTTGGGACTCTGGAGGCCGCTCCAGGCACTCTGTGGTGTTTTCTCCCACAACCCGTCTAACACCAAATGTGTGGGGTTTTCTCCACACCAATACCAGTTCTCCAACTCTTCACCCACCAACATGGAATCCTAAAATTCAGTTCAATTGTCACACTGACTACCTGGGCTTAGTATCCGACCCCACAGGTTAAGGGCTCGGTCACACAAGACCATCCCCCACTTCAGATACCAGTCTCAAGTCTTGGGTGCCCAGGGTGCCCACACTTCTCTCTGAGTTGGCTAAACTCATCAGGACTCCCCACTGCATCACCCCCTTTCAGGTTCAATAATTGACTAGGACAGCTCACAGGTCTCAGGAAATCAGCTTGCTTATGATGACTAGTTATGATTGAGGATACAACCCAAGGAGCAGCCAATGGGAGAGATGCGTAGGGCAAGGCGTAAGGGGGTTGCATGGAGCTCCCATGTCCTCTCTGGGTGTGCACCACCTCCCAGCACCTGGTTGTGTTCACCAACCTCGAAGCTCTCTGAACCCTGCCGTTTAGGGGTTTGTATGGAGGTTTTATTATGAAGGCATGATTGATTAAGTCATTGGCCACCAGTGATTAACTCAATTTCCAGCCCCTCTCGCTCCCTGGAGGCCTGGAGGTGGGACTGACAGTACCAACTCTCCAATCATTCCTTTGACCAGTCCTCATCCTGAAGCGATCCAGGGGCGCCCAGCCACCAGTCGTCTCGTTAGCATGCAAGACACTCATCACTGGAGATTCCCATCCCAAGGTCTTTGGGGCTGTGTCGCCAGGAACCCTGGACAGAGACCAAATATGTATTTCTTATTACGCCAGGATGGTGTTGGACAGTGTAGAGAGTGGTCGGGTGCTATTGCAGATGACTTCAGCCACATGAAGGCAGGCAGCAGCACAACAGATGAACACAGGACATTCCCTCCAAGGGCACAGGGAGCTCCAAGTGGGCAGAGAGGGTTGGTCAAGCTGGGTTCTCGACAGTGGAGGGCCCTGGGCCTAGGACTGTGCTGGCACCTGGCTGGTACCTGGTCAATATTTACTGATTATGTAAATGATAGGCAAATGGCTCTTTGCACCAGATCACCGGGTTTTTTGTTATTCTCCTCATTGGTTTCCCTTTTGCTGCGTCGGGGTCTTCAGTGCCTATGTGGCTGCATCTCGCAGGGGAACTGAGAACAAGAGTCTAGGTCCTCTGTGCTCTGGTAGATGTGAAGGTGGAACGGTGCCCAGGGCAGGGCTCAGAGAGGGGAGAACGGACCCTGGGCAACAGGTGTCAGAGCTGCTCGAGGTCCCGCGGCCTCGCCCAGCGTGGAGATTCTTCTCTGGAGCCAGGTCTGCCTTGGGAATATGGGTTTATTTTATTTTCATCAGGAATTAATTTTTAGATCACTCACAAGTGGTATCTGTAGGGATCAAAGAAATTTGTAGGGTTATTTGCTTCTACACGAACCACCCAACACTACTAAAATTATTTTAAAAATTTGTTTTCCTCCCGTCATCTGTCGTTTCTTGCTACTGTCAAAGATGATTAATATCCTTATGTCCCTTCTAATCTGTGGCAGGATGGGAAAGCTGATAAGTATGTCAGAATTATTTCTAAACTAAGAGTAAATAGGCTCAAAATGAGGATGTAAGTCAAGTGCCTAAGTTTTAGCCTGAGCCCTGTGACATATATAAGATGCCAATATGTGAATTTTTTTTAAAAAATATGTTTTTAGAGAGACCTGGCTTCTAGTTTGGGCTCTCTCACCCACTGCCCATGTTTGGGTGTCCTCTGCACCCCGCTGCTCCTGTTGTCACTTGCCCGACAGCCGCAGGTGAGAAGGTTAACCTCTTCACATCCTTGATCACCTCATGTGCCACCCCTCCTGTCCCAGGGTCGTTAGGTGGTTCAAGGGACATAAAGGCCACATAAAAGCTCTTTGATGAGTTAAAAGCGGTACACAGAGAACCTCTGCCATTTCTCTGCAGTATTTTAACCCCTTTCTCATAACACTGGCTAGATGCAAAGCCTGACACCCTCCTCCAGCCGTCCCGCCTGGAAAAGGCAACCAGGCGAAAGGCGCCCCAGGTGCTGCTCAGCGGACACCACAGTCACGGGGTGAGTTGCAGGTGCCCGAGCTCAGCATGGGCCCTAACCAGCAGGGCACCCAAAGAGCCTTCCAGGTAGAAAGCTAAGAAATCCGTCCTTGCTGCCTGCAAAAGAGAGGTCTTTGTCATTCACGGGCTCTTCAGAATGAGTCATTTTGAAGATTCAGCTACTTCGTGCAAGCCCTTCAGGCCCCTCAGACAGAGGAACGGGCTCCCACTCTCCCTGCCATCCCAGGGCCAAGGCTCCCCAGAGAACAGCTGGCACTTGCCCAAAGGGCCTTGGGGTAGGGAGGGCCAGGAAAGGGCAACGGTGGCCCGATGCCCAGCGGTCCTTGCTTCCCTAGGTCTGCGGCCAGCTTGCTTAGGTAGGGCAGCTCTCCCACCTCTAGAGCGCGGGGTCGCTAAGAGCTAACTCAGTGTGTCGGGTGCTGTGCTAAGTTCTTTATGCGTTGTCATCCTTTAATCTCCCTCCAATGCCGTGAGGCTGTTGCTATTGTTATCCCCATTTTCCAGATGAGAAAACCGGTGTTCGCTTGCCCCGGCCAGCGAACTGCAGAGCCAGCCCCTAAGCCCCGGTGTTCTGGTTCTAGAGACGCTGTATTAGCAACCGCGCTGTCTGCTTGTTTAAGACAAAGGACTTGGATTCATCCACAGTAGGGACCAGCCAAGGGAGACTTGGTTGAACTCAGTTTCCCTGTCTAGTCTAGTTTCCATGGTGAGGCCCATCCCTCTCTCTCCGTCTTCCTGAGCTCCTCCCCTCTGGGGAGTATGGGAGCCTCCTCAGGGCTCAGCCCCTCAAAATTCAGCCCTTCATTACCCAACAGGGCTCTCCAGCCTGTGCTGCCCTCCGTCCTGGCTGGCATATTTCATTTACCACAGATCTTCTCTTACAAGCGGTGTCTCATATACCCCAGACCCACGGGAAAGGCTGAGGAAGTAGCAGACACCCCGGGGGCCACTCTAGCTTCTTCCCAGGAGGCAGAGCGTGAGGGCGTACACCTAATTCCCTTGGGTAAGAACATCTATGGTTGTCTTTCACATCTTACCTAACCCAGAGGGGAGAGCTCTTTGGTTGAGATTCCTTTGTATTACATTGAGCTGCTTGATGACTGGGAGGAGAGAGTTACATTTTCTGAGATGGAGTTGTTTTCTGCCATAACAAATACCACAGTCTGGGTGGCTTAAACAACAGAAATTTATTCTCACAGTCCGAGAGGCTGGGAAGTCCAAGATGAAGGTGCTAGCCAATGCAGTTTCTGGTGAGAACTCTCTTCTTGTCCTCCCTTGTAGCCAGCTGCCTGTTCTCTGTCTTCACATGGAAGAGAGAGCGCGCACACTCTCTAAGGCAGTGGTTCTCAACCTTCCTAATGCCGCGACCCTTTAATACAGCTCCTCATGTTGTGGTGACCCCCAACCATAAAATTATTTTCGTTGCAACTTCATAACTGTCATTTTGCTACTGTTATGAATCGTAATGTAAATATCTGATAATGCAGGATGTATTTTCATTGTTACAAATTGAACATAATTAAAGCATAGTGATGAATCACAAAAACAATATGTAATTATATGTGTGCTTTCCGATGGTCTTAGGCGACTCCTGTGAAAGGGTTGTTCGACCCCCAAAGGGGTCGCGACCCACAGGTTGAGAACCGCTGCTCTAAGGTCTCTTCTTATAAGGACACTAATCCCAGCATGAGGGCCCCACCCCCCATGATCGCTTCTAAACCTAATTAGCTCCCAAAGGCCCCACCTTCAAGTATCATCACATTTTGGTTAGGGCTTCAATATATGAATTTGAAGTAGATACAAACATTCAGTTCATAATAAATGGAAAAAACTGAGGAATGAGTAAGTTTAGGGGATGGGTATGAGAATTTAGGTAATCTGGTTTGGACATATTGAGTTTGAGGTGTTATCAGACATCCAGGGAGAGATGTTGAGCGCGTTTTTAGATATAAGAGTTTGATGTTCAAAGAGATCCAATCTGGAGATAGAAATGGAATGGAAACTTAACCTTTCCAAGCCACAGTTTTCTCAACTATAAAATAGGATTCACAATATCCATCTCATGGGGTTGTTGTAAAGTTTGACTAAGAAAAACAAAATGCTTGGTGGCATTTTTATGCGTGCTAAAACCAGAGAGCTAATTCTTGACAGTTAGACGGCCAAGATAAGTCCGGCTAAAAGCATGGCTTATACAGTTTGACTTTGGTACCTAGGCCCTCCACATAGCGTGTCCTTTCCCACATCTCTTCCCCCTAAACATGGCAGCATCCTCTTCTTTCTTCACCCCACCTCCATCTATGTCTGTTCTTCTGAAACACATCACATCACAGTGTGGTAGCTGATAGCAGCTTACAATGTTAAATGCCCCAAGGGAGTTTGCATACTAAGAGACTGAACACTTAAATTAAAAGAATAAAGAGAAGGAAAGGGGAAGGAGAAGGAGGGAAAAGGGCAACCCTGGCATGTGCCCTTGACCAAAATCGAACCCAGGACCTTTCAGTCTAAAGGCCGATGTTTTATCCACTGAACCAAACCAGCGAGGGCCAAAGTATTTCTGAATACTCAAGAAGAAAATCTGTTCTCAGGAGACAGTGTTAGGGAGTGCATGAGGGGGCCAAAGGTGTTAATCTACTCCAACATTTTTATAGTTCTCTAGGTATTTATATTCTTTCCTTTATATTAAAGCAAGGAATTTCTGCCCCCTGAATTTCATTCAGCACAGGATACAGATGCATCAGATAACCCACTGAGCAAACAGATCTGCACCCAGATGATCTAGCTTGCACTTTGGATCTAGAATACACATTGATCAGTGTAGATTTTCTTTCCTCTCTGATTTAACACCTCACTAGATATTCCCACATATATTTCTCAGATTCATGAAAATAAATATTTTTTTATATGGCAATTGATGTGAAGTCTACTATTTCAGCATCGAACTTTGTATTGTTTCCATGGGGCATGCTAAAAAACTGACTCTTGCATAGACTGGGAGCAATGAGAGGTGATTTGTGTGGGCATCAGGAACCAGTATCCTTGCTGGGCCAGCATGGCTCAGTGGTTGAGCGTTGACCTATGAAACAGGAGGTCATGGTTCAATTCCCAGTCAGGACACATGCCTGGGACGTGGGCTCGATCCTCAGTGGGGGATGTGCAGGAGGCAGCCAATCAAGGAATCTCTCTCATCACTGATGTATCTTTCTCTCTCTCCTCCTCCCTTCCTCTCTGAAATCAATAAAAATATATTTTAAAAGATAACAGGTATCCTCTTGCAAGGCATGATCAGCCTTATCAGACAGGGAGAAGGAGCAGCTGCTGCTGGGAAGGGAAGCTCAGTGGGGTCTGAGGTTCAGCCATCAGAACCATGCATCCCAATTCACAGGCTCCTAACCTTTCCCAATCAAGGCTCTTGCCCATAAGAGACCTGACGAACCTGTGAACATAACTTAGGTCATTAGTCAGCAGCCTCAGAATCAGATTCCACTTCTGATTTCAGTTTTGCTGCCCTTGAAGCCGTAGGCTACGGGAGGATCTCCCACCGCTCCCTGATGTACCACTCTGGTTTTCCCCCAGAGGTTCTTTCAGGAGAGTCATGTTCCCTAATTTTCTGATTGTGCCTTAAATCCAGAATTTAAGCCCCAAGTTTGTAATTCTTTCCACTCCAGGCAGAAGAAACCATCTTATTCTACTGTCTTTGCATTCATCATCCCAACATAATGAACTATCGTGCAACTCTGCCAGTCAAAGTCTTATCTTTAATAGGCAGTCACACTAGATAATTAAGCATCTTTGGCTACTGCATGTCATGGGCTACCACTGTCACACCGTGTAATGGCAACCTGTTCCCTATCTCCATCACTGGTTTTAAGCAATTTGATATGATGTGTTTGGGTGTCATTTTCTTCATGTTTCTTTAGCTTGGTGCTTCTTTTGTAGGGCTTCTTAGATCTGTGGGTTTATAGTTTGCATCAAATTTAGACATTTTTTTCAACCATTATTTCTTCTAATATTCTTTCTGCTCCCTCCTCCTTTCAGAGACTCCAATTACATCTACATGTAGCTGCTTGAAGATGTCCCACAGCTCACTAATGTGCTATTCTGGGATTTTCCCCTGTGTTTTTTCTCTCTGCGCTTCATTTTGGATAGTTTCTATTGCTTTGTCTTCAAGTTTGCTGACATGTTATTCTGTATGGCTAATCTTCTGTTGATCCCATCCAGTGTATTTTTCATCTCAGAGATTTAATTTTTTGACTCTTCAAATTTAATTTGCATTTTAAAAAATATATACTCTATCTCTCTAGGGATATTTAAGCATCTTGACTTTCTTAAACATATAGTTTATAGTTAAAATTTCTGTTTTAATGTCTTTTTCTATTATTTCTATCACCTATGTCATTTCTGGATCAATTGCTATTGATTGATTTTTGTCCTCATTATGGTTTCTTTCTTTTTTTTGTTTCTTTGCATACCTACTATTGTTTTTTTAGTTTCCAGACATTGTGAATTTATACTTTGTTGGGTGTGAGATATTTTTATATTCTTGTAAATATTCTTGATCTTTGTTCTGGGATGTAGGTAGGTTTATTAAAAACAATCTGATCCCTTTGAGGTTTGCTTTTAAACTTTGTTAGGTGGGATCAAGCAGTCATTTTTTAGGGTTAATTTTGCTCCACTGCTGAGTGCAGTTGTCCTTTGGTGTCGGCTGGAACTGGTTCCAGGGCCCCCCAAGGATACCAAAATCTGAGGAAGCTCAGGTTCCTTATATAAAAAGACTTAGTGTTTGCATATAACCTATGCACATCCTCTCATATACTTGAAATTATCTCTAGATGATTTATAATATCTAGCACAATATAAACGCTATGTAAATAGTTGTTGTTCTGTATTGTTTAGCGGATAATGACAAGAAAAAAAGTCTGTACATGTTCAGTACAGATGCAACTTTTGGAGGCCCAGCTACATAGTACATGTCAGCAGCAACGTAATTTTTTCCCCTCGAATATTTTCAGTCCATGGTTGGTGGAATCCTCGGATGCAGAACCTGCAGATACGAAGGGCTGACTGTATTCTGCAGGCTGCCCCATGAATGATGGAGTGGTGTTTGTTTGTTAATTCGTCTGTTTACTGGGCTGGTGGGAATACAAACCTTTCTTAGCCCTGTGTGAGCCCTAAAGATGCTTCCCTCTGTTCCTTTCAGAAGTTCTTTTGAAAGGAACAGAGGGAATTATCCGGAACTATTTGGACTCAAGATAGTTTCCTCACATACGGGTGCTGGTCAGTACTCAGCTGAAGACTCAAGGAGGGCTCTTCAACTTCCAGAGGTCTCTCTCTCTGCACAGTTCTCTCCCTGCTCTGTGAATTCCAGACACCTTGACCTCCTTGGACCTCCAGCTAGACCTCAACCCAGAATGACTATCAGACTCCACCTGGGTTTCCTCTCCCTGCAGCCTGTTCGGGAGTGCACTGGGGTAATTGTGTCTCCTCATTTGTTTCCCCTCTTGCTGATCAGTGTCCTGCACCTACTAATGTTCAAAGTCTGAAAACCATTCTTTCACATAATTTGTTCAGTTTTATACTTATCTCAGATGGCAGGGTAAATCTGGTCTCTGTTACTCTGTCTTGGCTGGAAGAAGACTTTTACCTGTCGTCAAATGGGACCAGGCAGATAAGCACCCCCAAATATGAGATATACTGTCTGCAACCTCTTCCAGTTCCAAAACACTATGTCAGACAGTGTTTAGTTGCAGAAAACTGAAATCACACTCTAGCCATTGTAAGCAGAAATGTATTTTGTACCGGAAATTGAGTGCTTACAAGATCATTAGATGGGCTGAGTAGTAGGCTCTAGCTTCAGCCTTCAGGAATGACTCCCCAGGAATAAAATCACCAACCTAACTTATCAGAGGAGCGGTTTTTTTCTGCCCCAGGAGGAGCTACCCGTGCCTGGAGCTGTTGACTTCCAAAGCACCTCACAGCCTAACTACATCCAGAGATCAGGAAGTTGCCACCATCTCTCAAGACCCTCTTAGCTCCCAGGAAGTCAGTGACTAGACCAGAAAGCAAGTCTGGCTGTTCTCTGCTGCCACATCTCTCTCCCAACACCCATGAAGCTGCCACCAACACTGGAACTTTGCTGTGGAGAAAACTAAACATTTCCACAACTGCATCAGCCCAGGAAGTAGGCTTTGCCTCACTTTGTTGAGTGGGCGCATCCCAGTGGTAAAATTCAATTTGTATCCAGACCTTAAATGTCAGGGAGTCTGGGAAATGTAGTTTTTAACTTCAAGGCTCTACAGTTCAGGATGGTGCACTTGCAGGAAGCTGAAGAGAATACCGCGTGACATCACCATGTGGTAAAGAAGAGACAGATTCAGGAACGTGATGAATGTGGGAGGTTGGACTAAAATGCACAGAACCACGACTTATCAGGACAAACCTGGATGCCTTTTTTACCTTGTGTCTTGTTAATAGTCTCCTTGGACGGAATTTATAAATCTGAAACATCCTCACTGTGGTGATGAGGAAGGCGTGGGTGAGAGAATGGGACTAGATGAATGTGAGGAGGTGCTCAGCAATGGAGGAGGGCTGTGGGCTCCTGACTTCACCATGGGGTGGTCCCCAGGTCCTCAGCTAGTGACAGCACATACAGGAACCACCATGTAGAGATGTAGAGCCATGTGCACCTGCAAAAGAAATTAGGGTGACCATTTTAGCTACAATTTCCTAGTCTCTTCTCCAGCAGTAACACTGGGAGTCAGCAACTTGACATAAGTTTCAAGCTTGATTTAAAAGGGATTAGAAAGGAAGAAAAGTAATGCCTGAAGCAAAAGGAACCCTCAACAAGTGTTTATTGGTGGCATGCTCACTTGTGCAGAGCACAACCCTTTTCCTGGGGTTCAGCAATAGTCTGGGGACCTTGGATAGGCTCTGGGAAAACCACAAATCCCCTAAATTATTTGCAAATTTACTTACGCAAAGTGTTTTATGGAGTCCATATTTACTAATTCTCTTTAGGACTCTATGATTTTTAAAAGTTAAGAATTCCTGAGGTGATCACCATTTAAAATTCTTTCTCTGTTTCTTTATTTTCCTTTTTTATTTTTGGCCTTTGTGAAGCATATTATCTGAGTGGTTTTTGAAACGGAACTGTCATTCTATAAATGTCACCATGGTGTATTAACATGCTCATTTTCAAGCTATGAAAACTGAAGCTCAAGAAATTTGAATTTGCTTTAATTCCAAGTGAAATTGGTAAGTACCTTGAGCCATCATTTAGCCTGGAATCTTCTGGGTTTCTTTGTCTTCACTCAACCTATTGAATCATGCTACCTGCCAGCAAACAATGTCTAATTTGATCACCCACTACCTATCAAGAGTAATTTTAGAAGCAGGACACAGGTTTCCTCTTTTGGTTTTGCTTACCATAAATCCGGGGAAGCAAAAAAGACAAAACAAACAAACAAAACAAAACCCACCTTTATGTGTCAGGGACATACAAAGGAATGAGAGACCAGAATGATTAGCCTGAGTCAGGGAAGCCTTCTTGTCGAAATGAGCCTTTAAGCCACTCATGTTTACTTGGTACTGTCATGAAGAAGAAAAGGCTGAACGTTCAAGATGAAGGTGTGGAGCAGAGCTCAGAGGCTGATAGATGGAAAGAAACTAACATTATGTGAGCACATACTCTATTCCTGGTCTCATTTAATCATCATAGTCCTAGAAGGCTGAGATATAATCATCTCCAATTTGTTTATCTGGAAACTGAGGCTCAGAGCTGTCAGTATCTTGTCCAAGGTAATACATTTGTGAATCATGATACATTAAAAAAAAACACCTGCCTGAAGTGGAGAAAAAAACATACAAAACTTTAGCAATCGAATCCAGGAAATGTAGATTTGTTTACATGGACCTATTTTATTCATATTAATGTTCCTGCCACCCTAAAATATTACCTCCTAAATGTTGGAATTTGAAATTGATATTCCATTGCTATAGTCATAGTGATAGTAAAGATAATATTTAAAAAACTGCATTAAAATGTAACCTAGAATCCTTACCTTATACCATATATAAAAATTAACTCAAAAATGGATCAAAGACCTAAACATAACAGCTAAAACTACAATACCCTTAGAAGAAAACCTAGGGAAATCACTTCATGACATTGTACTTGTTAATGATTTCTTGGGCATGACATCAATAGCACAGGCAACAAAAGAAAAAATAGAGAAATTAGACAGTATCAAATTTTAAAAATGTTAGCCGAGGATTCAATCAACAGAGTAAAAAGGCAACCTACAGAATGAGAAAATATTTGCAAATCATGTACTTCATAAGGGATTAATATTCAGAATATATAAAGAAGCTTTACAACTCAACAACAACAACAAAATCAAATTTAAAAAATGGAAAAAGGACTTGAATATAAATTTTTCCAAAGATATGCAAAAAGTCAACAAGTGCCTGAAAAGATGCTCAACATTACTAATTGTTAGGTAAATGCAAGTGAAAACCACAGTGAGATGCTACCACATACCCATTAGGATGGCTACTGGAGGAGGGGGCCAACAAGTGTTGGCAATGATATGGAGTATTGGAACCCTTATATACTGTAAATATAAAGTGATGCAGCTGCTATGGAAAACAGTAAGGTTGTTCCTTTAAAAATTAAAAATAAAACTACCATATGACCCAGCAATTCTACTTATGGGTATATAGCCAAAAGAATTGAGAGCGGGATATTGAAGGGATTTTTACACCTATGTGAGCAGTATTATTCACAGTAGCCAAAAGGTAGAAATGACCTAAGTATTTATTGACAGGCAACAAAATTTGTTTATGAATGCATAAACAAAATGTTTTATTTATATATATATCCTATCTAATAAAAGAGAAACATGGTAATTAGCCATACATCCGCTACCCTTCCCATTGGCTAATCAGGGCGATATGCAAATTAACTGCCAGCCAAGATGGCGGCTGGCAGCCAGGCAGCTTGAAGTGAACATGAGGCTTGCTTGCTTCAGTGATGGAGGACTCCAACGTTCCCCGCCTGCCGCTGCTGGCCTCTGAGCTTGCAGTTTGAAACATTGTTACAAATATAGAAGCTAAACAAAACCCCAGAAACATGCTTCCA
The DNA here is from genome assembly GCF_963259705.1 of Myotis daubentonii. Classification (NCBI taxonomy): domain Eukaryota; kingdom Metazoa; phylum Chordata; class Mammalia; order Chiroptera; family Vespertilionidae; genus Myotis; species Myotis daubentonii. The sequence continues at coordinate 15,579,576 of NC_081844.1, forward strand.
GCCAGCTGGGATCTCAGAGCTGGAGTTGAAACAGTGTTTCGATTATAGAACCCAAACAAACTAGATACCAGTTTTCAGCAGCCAAGGCCTCAGAGCTGGAGCCAAGCCTCAGAGCTAAAGCTGGCCCAGAATAAAAAAAAAAGAAAAGAAAGAAAGGAGTGGTTGGGAGCTTCAGTCACCCCCAGCCTGAAAACAGTCCTCAGCCCCTCACCCAGACTGGCCAGGCAACCCAGTGGGGACCCCCTCCCTGAAGGGGGTGTGACCAGCTGCAAACAGCCATCATCCCCTCATCCAGGCTGGCCAGGCACCCCAGTGGGGACCCCCACCCTGATCCAGGACACCCTTCAGGGCAAACCAGCCGGCCCCCACCTGTGCACCAGGCCTCTATCCTATATAGTAAAAGGGTAATATGCCTCCCAGCACCGGGATCAGCAGAGCCGCAAGGCCTCCTGGCACTGGGATCAGCGTGACAGGGAGCAGCGCCCAAACGCCCTGATCGCCCTGCGGCTCTGTGTGTGACAGGGGGCGGGGCCACAACCTCCCTATCCGCCCTGCTCTGTTCGTGACAGGGGAAGGCGCCCCAACCCCCTGATCAGCCCTGCTCTGTGCCTGATATGGGAGAGCTCCCAACTCCCTGATCGCCCTGTGGCTCTGTGTGTGACAGGCTGTGGTGCCCCAACCCCCTGATCGGCCCTGCTCTGTGTGTGACAGGGTGCGGCGCCCCAACGCCCCTCCCACCCCCCCACGGGCCCTGCTCTGTGTGTGATGGGGTAGAGCCATAACCTCCCCATTGGCCCTGCCCTAAGTGTGACAGGGTGTGGCGCCCCAACCCCCTGATCCGCCCTGCTCTGTGTGTGACAGGGAGCGGTGCCCCAACTCCCCTATCGGCCCTGCTCTGTGAGTGACGGGGGGGGGGGGGTGGCCTCCTCAACCCCCTGATCGGCCCTGCTCTGTGCATGACAGGGGGGAGCTCCCCAACCCCCTGATGGGCCCTGCTCTGTGAGTGACAGGGGGTGGCGCCACAACCTCCCCATTGACCCTGCCTTGAGTGTGAAAGGGAGCAGTGCCCCAACCCCCAAATCAACCCTACCCTGAGTGTGACTGAGGGTGGCATCGCAACCTCCCGATCCGCCCTGCTCTGTATATGATAGGGGGCTGCACCCCAACTCCCCAATCAGCCCTGCTCTGAGCCCAACCAGGGGCTGCACCTAGGGATTGGGCCTGCCCTCTGCCACCCGGGAGCGGGCCTAAGCCAGCAGGTCGTTATCTCCCGAGGGGTCCCAGACTGCAAGAGGGCACAGGCTGGGCTGAGGGACCCCCCCCTCCTCCCTGAGTGCACAAATTTTTATGCACCGGGCCTCTAGTATATATATATATTAGTTAGCCTTAAGAAGGAAGGAGATTTTGGCACATGCTACAACATGGATAAACCTTCAGGACATTATGCTAAATGAAATAAGCCAGTCATAAAGAGACAAATACTCCAAGATTCCACTTACATGAGGTATCTAGAGCAGTCAAATTAATAGAGATGGAAAGTAGAATGGTGGTTGCCAGGAACTAGGTGATGGGAGAGCAGGAAGTCATTGCTTAATGAGTATGGAGATTTCGTTTTGCAAAATGAAAATAGTTCTGGAAATTGGTTGCACAATAATGTGAATGTACTAACACTATTGAATTTTACACTTAAAATGGTACCATCTTAACAATTTTATGTTAGATGTGTGTGTTTTTTCACAATTTTAAAAAACTTAACCTATACATGTTACTTAAAAATAATTCCGAGCTGTGGCCGGTATGGCTCAGTTGACTGAGTATTGTCCTGTGCACCAAAAAGTTTCCAGTTCAATTACTGGTCTAGGTTTCAGGCTTGATCCCTGATAGGGGGCATAGAGGAGGCAACTGATTAAAGTTGAGGATATGGAGAAACTGAAACCCTTGTGCATTGTAAATGTAAAATGAAACATTCGCTCTCATATGAATGTTTCTCTATCTATCTATCTATCGATCTATCTTAAAATCAATTTTAAAATATTTAAAGTAACAATAATAATAATTCAGAAAACATGTTACTTGGAAAATTATTTCAAGTATTTTAGCACTAAATAGGCTGACTACTAAATTTTCATTTCTCATAAGTTGGTGTAATGTAGCATAACTCTTGGAACATCCACTTTCTCTTTTCTTGGTTTCTTAAGATATGAAAGAAGCTATGATGTGTGGTGGAAAGATGGTGGATCAGAGTTAAAAGACCTAATTATAACCCCAGCCTCACTCCTTCTCGGATGTGTGAGGCAGGTGCCCCTAACTGAACTGTACCAAAGACCTCAGTTATCTCCCTAAGACTGCTCTCTAAATAACTCTAACATTTGCCTTCCTAACCATGAATTCTACATAAGGAACATCCCATCATGTGCTGGAGGCAATGCCATGCCTACACACCCAGACTCCATGTTCCAGAACCTGCTTTACCCTCTGAATGATAAGTTATTTGTGGCAGACCACGAAGCCAACATGAGCATGTCATGCATTTGTCACTTGGGTTTCATTGAAGGGAGGTGAGGATGTGGGAGAAAGCAGGTGGGGTGTCATGAAGAGCAGAAGGGGCCAGGCTTCTGCCTCTGCTCCTTTCCACTGTGTGATCTACCAGGAGCCACTTATACTTTGTCTCAGCTGCTTCATGCGTATTCATTCATTCATTCATTTGGCAAGTGCATATAGAAAAAATACAGACTGGAGGTGACCCTTTTTGAACAGCTCTCTCTCTCTATGTCATCCTATTAATAATATGGGTAGATTTTGAGGGAAAACTTCATTCCCAAGTCACCAGTGAGAAAGCTGGGACTCAGGAAGTATAAGTGACTTGCTTAAGATGAAACATGCTTGACAGCAAGTGGAATCAGAATTCAAACCCACGCTTATCTAATTCCAAACTTTGCTCTTTCCACCTCACTCACTGCTTCCTGTCACCTGCCAGGCAGTCTCCAAACATGAGTGGCCTCTAGGCACTCACTGTCCAGTGGATGACACACTGTGAGTTGGTGGGAAGAACCACAAGGGTGGGTGCCCTCAGAGTGTGCTGAAGCGTCGAGGACGGAGCAGGGAGTTGGAAACACAGAGCTAGTGATACCTTCCCCATGTGAAGATCAGGGAATGGGCCAGATCAGTTCATGGTTTTTTCCCAGCTCTGAAACTTGTGAGGCTATGGCACAAGGATGCTCACAGTCTGGAAAATCAGTACCCAACGTGTGGCCCAGGCACAAACAGCAATGGCACCCCTGGGAGCTTTGATAAATGCACAGTCTCAGACCTCGCCAGACCTACCAAATCAGCACCTACATCTTAGCAGAATTCCCAGGTCCTTAAAGGGCTTGGTGGCTGCCGCTTTTTTGCTGGATATTCTCACACCCTTCACCCTTCAGCCCCTGGATGCTCTGGAGTACAGTCGTTGCTGGGTCCCCAGGCCAGGAGCCACCTCTGCTCCATCATCACCTACTTCCAGGGCCTTCCGCCTCCCGGCCTGCGGAGGGTGGCGAGTGCCGGCTTGAATGTCCTCACTCCTCCCAAGTAGTGTGAGGTCTTCAGGTAACATCTGGTAGTGCTCGCAGCTTGCTCAGAGACCTCAATATTGCTTGGCTCAACCAAAAATAAATTGGAAAAGAAAATTGAACATTGCATCAATTTGGAGCAAGTTTATAAATTCTGCAGCTAAGCAATACCAATAGAAAATGATAGATCGCTGCCGAGCGAGGCGTCCCTGCAGTGATGTATAGTCACATTAGCTGAAATACCGTATTACATGATTCTGCTTTATTACCAGTGTTGGTGGCAGACAGAAAAACAGATTACACTGGAGTTCAAATCGATAGGAACTTTATTTACTGGCCTTTTAAAAACATATTTCTGCACTTTATAAAAACATACGGTAGATGCTATTGATAGAGCTTGTCTGCTTGTTAAAAAGCAATTTGCCCAAAACGAGGCTTTTAAGCTGTAATTTACGGCATTACCTTTTACCTCCTTTTTCAGGGTTCTGTTCGCCTGGCTGTGCTTTGACGACTTCCTTAGATTTCTCTTGCCTTTAATTTTCTCTCCTACTTATCATCTCCCTAGACTCTGGGCTCCCCGGGGCCCTGGAGCAGGAAGGAGAAAGGAGAAGCATCCTCTCCTGATAAGGCTGGGTCTCGCCCCAACGCTGCCTCCTACCCGCAGCCCATTCTGTTTTCTGGCTTTTGAGGGGCTCCTTCGGGTTCAGATGGCTCGGCCTCTCCCTCCTGCTGTTTCTCACTCCTATGGACCCTCTGTTCTCTCTCCCCCAGCCCTGATTTTCTTTCTTTTTTAAAAAAATATGTATATTAATTGATTTCAGAAAGGAAGGGAGAGGGAGAGAGTGATAGAAACATCAATGATAAGAGAGAATCATTGATTAGCTGCCTCCTGCATGCCCCCTACTGGGGATCGAGCCTGCAACCCAGGCATATGCCCTTGACAGGAATCAAACTTGCTACCCTTTAGTCCGCAGGCCAATGCTCTATCCACTGAGCCAAGCCAGCTAGGGCCCAGCCTGATTTTCAACCATCCGGTGGCAGGCATACTGCCCCCACTTTATAGCTGTGCAAACTCAGGTGCGAAGAGGCCAAACCCAGAACCCAGATCTTCTGACTTAAGGTTGAGTCGTTTCTGAGGCTGGAAGGTGTGCCCTGGGAATGCAGAGCTAACACGAGAGCTGGACTATCCGGGAGTCTGCGATCCAGTTGGGGAGACAAAACAGGTACTTTTCAATGAACTTGCCAATGGCGAAATCACATAGCGGCTGACCCTTGTTTGTGGGAGTTTGAGACAGAGCAAGGCAGGCTGGCAAAAGCCGTGGAAGCTTCTTGGAGGAGTGAGGACTTGAGCTTGGCCTTTCGGGATAGCGGGGGCTGGCCCAGGTCAGCCAGGAGAGGGGGGAGGTGACAGGACACTTGCAAGGGGAACGAGGTAGGGGAAGGAGTGCACACAGCAGCATGCTTCTGACAGGGACAAGGTGGCCAGGCTGAGCGCTGGGAGAGGTGAGGAGCTAGCCTGATGGCATGAAGGGCCTGGTGGTGGGGGGCGCTGACAGCTGATGAGAATAGCATGGAAGTGATGCTTTAACTGTGGTCGGCAAACCGTGACTCATGAGCCACATGCGGCTCTTTGGCCCCTTGAGTGTGGCTCTTCCACAAAATACCACGTGCGGGCGTGGATTAGTGGTTGCGTATCAACCCATGAACCAAGAGATCACAGTTCAATTCCTGGTCGGGCACATGCCTGGGTTGTGGGCTCGATCCCCAGCGGGGGGGCCGGGGGGCATGCAGGATGCAGCTGATCGATGTTTCTAAACTCGCATCAATGTTCCTATCTCTCTATTCCTCTCCCTTCCTCTCTCTAAAATAAATAAAAACATATATTTTAAAAATATATTGTTTTCTTATGGCCCAGCAACTTGGGAAGATTAAAACATCAAGTACAATCGCAAGGAGTAAAATAAGGATGAGCCAGTTAGACCAACAAGCTGCCTCCCAACTTTGCTCTTCCTGACTTGAGCGGCCCCCAGAGGGTGTTCCCTTCCAGCCCCTCTACCTCTCTCCCAAGACCCCTGCCACATGACAGCTCTGCTAGCTGCACCCTTCACCTCCGACCTCTGTACCCGCCTGAGGGGATCCTGCTTCATGTGCCCAGTGCTGTGGCCCCGAGCATCCCTCCCCGCTCACATCTCAGGTGGCCCCTCCTCTTAGATGCTAGCTCTATCCCTATTGCTGCCAGGTGAGTGGGGCGTTTGGACTATTATACAGAGTGGCGTGTGCCCCCCCCACCCCTGCCCATTGCTCTGGGGCAGGCAGGCTGATGGGGGGCTGTAGCCTCACCAAGGGCTGCCAAGTGGCAGGGCCTTGCATGGCTCGGGACAGAAAGGGCTTCCACCTCTCCCTGTCCCTTTGTCTCGTCCTAGACCTGAATGCTTTGTACACATGCTTCCATTTAACCCTTACAGTTCCATGAAGTAGGCATTGTTTCCAGCTGCTTTTTAAAGATGAGAAAGTCTAGGCTTGAGACATTTTTTTAAAAAACCCTCAAGGTCCCCCAGTGACAAACCAGTATTCAGGGTGATCAGATACCGAGAACGCGAGGGCTGGGTTCAGGTAGCTGTGGGCTGCCTTCAGCGCCTCCTGAGAGCCAGCCTGGTTTCCGAGTGTCTTTTACATGTTCTGGAAATGTGGGGACTTGCAGGTGGAGAAGGGGAACGTGCAGATCGTTGATCAGGAACCTTGATGATCCCTCACACCCTGGCACCAGGCGCCCTGTCGAAGGCCCTGGTGGGTGGCTGCTTTCGGTCACGTCTGTCTTGTCTATCTATAAGTGCCATGGTAGACGGTGCTGGCACTAGCCGAGGGCTAATTTGCAGCAGTCGTATTTGTCTAGGAAGGGCTGTATTATTGAAGCTGGATAAATGAGTGAGTGAGTGAGTTGACAGGTGTAACTTCCTTCCTTAACTGTACTTCCGTGCTCATCATGCTTAAAGGTCACAGGACAGAAGTGAGGTTGACTCCTCAGATGGGACAGATAAGTCAAGCTCTTTACACAGTGGAAGTCACGAGGCAGATTCTCGGGGAGACCTGTAAGCTGACAGAAAAGGCGATTCCCAGACACAGGCGCTCCCACACGCTTGCATCCTGGTGGTGTGCGGGTCCCCCGGGGAAGCCACTGAGGAGCACCCATTTGGATGCGTAAGTCTGGCTTCATTCAGAAAGTCCCTGGCAGTTGCAGTGGCAGCTGTATGGTGGAGGCCAGACGCCGGGGAGGATGCCTGTGGGGTGTCATTCTAAGCTGGGCATCATCCGCTCTCGACAAGGAGGGGCTCGCTTACTAATTGGCATCAAGCAAGGATGATGCCCACAGCCTGGGGCCAGGTCGGATCTGTTTTCACTGTTATCTCCCTCTCCACTTGAGTTGCCCAATCGCGGACATTCCGTTCTCTCTTCCAAGTGGTGCAGACTTCATTCAGGAGAGTGCAGGGGGCCTGCGCTAGACGGAACCCGATGGTTTCTAACAGTAAACGTCACTGTGGCTCAGGACAGAGCGGCACTGCAGGTGGTTTCCTGGAAGGAAGGTTCCCCTGGCTGCACCGTGAAGGATGGGCAGGGCTTGCATGAGCAGAGAGAAAGGCAAGGCTTTTCAGACAAAAATAAAGGCAGGGGAATGAGCCAAGGCATGGAGGCAAAAATTCACATAGGAGGATGCAGCAAAAGTAAGGAGAGGACAGTGTGAGAATATGGAGGTGGCATGGAATTGAACTGGTCGTGGGAACTGGGGACACAGTGAGCCACAGGCTCAGAGGAGAAGAAAGGGAGTCAGAAAGCACCGAGACTTGAGGGGGAGCGTCCAGGTTAAGGAGGCGGGCGGTGACGCTCGAAGTGCACGCTGGCCTCTCCCTCTCTCCTTTCCTGGCATTCTCAACAGTTCGTGAACTGAGGGAATTTAGGGGCTGGCTCTCCCCTGATTAACTAACCTCTCTCCTGGAGCGGTTAGTCATCATTCGCACTTGCTTCCCCCTAATAGCCAGTGCGCGCCCCTGTCCCACTGGGATCGGAGAACACGCATCCTGCCATTATAATAGGCTCAGAAGGAAATGCTATCACGCCTGGTGGTGACAGCGGGCTCTGAGCCCTGCCAGGTAGCTTTCGCAACTTCCCAGCCTTCCTTGTCTTATTAATTAGGAGAGCCTCTCTCACAGACCAGGGCTCTGCATCTCAGATAGCAGCTCTTCAACCTTCATAACTGCTTCCAAGTAGGTGGGAGGCCAGGCGCGTTCCGCATTCACTGCAAGGGGGCCCTGGCTTTGAGGTCACGTGAGCCCCCTCTGCAGAGTGGAGGCTAGAGGACTGCCGGGGATGGGAAGCAGCGACGTTCTCCACGCGCCTCTTCAAGCGCCTCCACACTCGCTCACTCCTCAGCCCGGAGCCAAGCCGTGGCCCCTCGGCCCCAGCACAGCTCCTTTCTCAGACCCGAGGATGTCTGTCCAGGTGTCAGAGGGCCTTTGCACGTCAGCATACGTGCTTGTGAATGCCGGAGCAGAGAACTGGTGAAGCCCGCTGCTGGAGTTTTGCCCTTCTTTTTGTGCCCCCTGTAAAGAGGACCCAGTAATCAGAGTTTAAGCCGCCCCGAGATGAAATAATTGCTTAACAATCATATAAGATGAAATGATTCAACCAATGACAATGAGGCCCCGTGATATTCGAGCAGATGCAGTCAGTGTACCATATTCTAATGTGCTAATGCAGGATTGACAGCACAATAATAGGAGCGAGCAGCAATTCAGCCTATAATTCCAAACCAAATGCGAGGCTGTCCACAGAACTCAAATCCTAGCAGGCTGCAAAATTAGAGGTAACACCACGTAAGGTTCAAGACGACTCATTAGCAGGTTGGCGGAGTGTTTCAGGAGCAAATTTGTCTGCCGGAGGAACTAATTTTGTGCCATCTTTAGCTCAACTTTTTTTTTTTTTAAGTGTGCAGATACAACCTTCCCAGAGAGGAAGGCAGGGCGGGAGTTTGGGACACAGTGAGGTCGCTGGTGTCAGCTTCGGAGCGGCCACTATTGGCTGAGTCAGCTGGGGGGGTGTGGGCTGCGTACGGGTTGTGTACGGGGTGTGTACAGGTGTGCTCAGAGCAGACAGTGGTGACGGTGACACGCTATTCGGGCCAATCTCAATGTGAAAGAGAAGAGACACCCCACTGGCTGTTAGGGGCCGTTCCCACATCAGAAAGGATTTGGAACAAGGATACAACCAGGGGTGTGATAAGCACCCTTCAGGCCCTGAATTTCTGAACCTCTAAATAAGCGTCGCAATCCCTGCTTTGTACGAGTGCCCCACTTTTTTTAAGGGTGCGGGGATCTGTCTGGATCAGGAATGGTAAGATGACAGTCACGGAGGAAGCATTTTATCCTCACAGAGCCCTGGAAACAGGAGGCATGCAGGCCACACAGGGCCACACAGGGGAGCGCCAGTGTTGGCCAGAAGGCAGAGGGAGCAAGAGTGTTTATTGTAGTTTCCCTGGAACGAATGGGGAAGTCAGGGTGCGGGCTGGCAGGTTTGAAGGATTCCAGCAGGCTCTGGGGCCTAGGGGCTGTCCCTAGTTGTCTGGAGCTGACCCGTGTGAGAACTGGTAAAGGAGGTAGTTGAGGGGTAAGGACTCTGGATTGGTTGGTTTGCATCAGAAAAACATGATCTGCTTGCAGGAATTCGCTAGTCCTGAGAGGCATGAATCCCCCTAGAGTCAGCGAGATCCCAAGATGGTCAAAGCATCAGAATTCAGAATAAAAAGACATGACTAACACCCTTGCATAGCCTCACACCATCAGCTGCCTTCCCTTTCCTGCCATCGGAGCCCCCCACACCCTGATGCAAACAGGGCATGGCGACTTCACCACCTGCACGTGATGAAAAGCCCCCACATATTCCTCCAACTACCCCAATCCTGGATCTGTGGGGTCAGGGTGGAACTTTCACCAACCTTCAACCAGCAGAGCCATTGCAGGCTTCTCCCCATCTCTCCTCCTCCTCGGGGTTGCCTGGGTGTGGACAGCACCGGCCATGCCCCGAGGCTGTCTTAGAGTGTGACTCAGAAATCCTGGCCTCTCAAGCCCACCAATCATAAGCCATGTGGTGGGGCTGCCACACATTCCTGGGTTTCAGTTTCTTTTTCTTCAAAGAAATGAGATTGATCCCAGTTAGGGGAAAGGATGGGGAAAAGCAGAAAAACTAAGGAGATTGGGGTAGGAAGCATGTCTCTAATCCTCACATAAAGCCAGTAAGTGGCCACAAAACCAGAGAAGCCACCCAAGTCCCCTTAGCCCACCTCCTGCATCCATCCTGTGGAGCTGAGACCCTCCTGATGATGGTGATGATAATGATGGTGATTATGATGGTGATGGTGATGGTGATGATGGTGATTATGATGGTGGTGGTAATGATGGTGATGATGGTGATGATGGTGATTATGATGGTGATGGTGATGATGGTGATGGTGATGGTGATGGTGATGGTGGTGATGGTGATGATGATGGTGAGGTGATGATGGTGATGATGGTGATAGTGATGGTGATGGTGATGATGATGGTAATGATTATGGTGATGGTGATGATGATGGTGATGATGATGTGATGATGGTAATGGTGAGGTGATGATGATGATGATAATAGTGATGATGATGGTGATGGTGATGGTGATGATGATGTGATGATGGTAATGGTGAGGTGATGATGATGATGATAATAGTGATGATGATGGTGATGGTGATGGTGATGATGATGTGATGATGGTAATGGTGAGGTGATGATGATGATGATGATAATAGTGATGGTGATGGTGATGGTGATGGTGATGGTGATGATGATGGTAATGATTATGGTGATGGTGATGGTGATACTAATCATAATAACAGGAATTTAGCACCGGCAGGGCAGCCAGGCTTTTACATGTATTACTTTGCTTATTCTTCAATCAGCTCTAGGATGGGGCAGCTACTGTCAGTGCCATTTTATAGTTGGGAAAACTGAGGCTTAGAGAGGGTGTCACTTGCTGGCAGTCATATAAGCAGTGAGTGACAGAGTCAGGTCTCATGCCCAAAGCCTCATTCCTGCTCACTGTGCCCTGCTGCCTCTTCTGTCACGGGCAGGATCATCCAAAACGGGTTTGATGGAGTGTGTCCCAATCAGCAATAGACATTAGTTCTAGGAGGGTGACCTCAAAGAGGGAGAATGAATCCCAAAGGAAAGGCATTGGTCCATGGGGAAGACTGCTTCACTCTTAAGGGGGTTCACTTATTCTTTCTCTCAACAAATAGTTTGTGTCCTTTAGATGCCTGGCATGGCTCTAGGCAGCGAGGATGCACAGCCTTGAGTGGGACAGTCAAGGACCCTGCACTTGGGGAGCACTGGGCCAGTGGAGGGGACAGACAGGAGAAAGTGAATGAATAGGAGAGTTGTAGGAGCACTGGTCGGATGGGCACTGGCCCTTCCTGCGTTGAAGCTTGAAGGTTGGAAAACTCTGGACACCAGGGAAGTCCTCCATCGGAGGCCAGAGGGCAGCCACTGCCCTCAGTGACCAGGTGAGCCTCCCTCAGGACTCAGGGAGCTACCAACAAGCTCCAAACAGGTCAACAAAAAAACCACTATTAGTACCAAAAACAGAGGGGATTTAATGCAGGGAGTTGGTTATGCAGGTGATAGGAGGTCTGAGAAGCCATAGAAAGGATGGGAGGCAACCCCAAAATTAACAACATAAGGTCACTATTACCCCCTGGCCAGAGGGACAATGGGAGGATGTGGACTTACCAGAGTCCAAGATTAGGGTGTCCTGGGGACACTGGAGCCCTGAGGGGCCTGGAAGACACAATCGAGCAATATTTTCAGCTGCAGGCCTGGAACCACAGCTTCCCACTCCCCTGAGACACTGTCCAAGGCCAGGAAGGAGGGAGAGAAATATCCCAGCTTCTCCCGCCCTCTAATCTCCTCTCAGCGCCTCTCCATGACCCTGCCCAGACTAGATCCAAACGTTATGGAAAGTCTGGGGAACTCAGCCTGCAGAGGTCAGTCCTCGCCCCTTTCCCCCATGCAGAGCAGAGCAGGAAAGGGTGAGGGGCAGACTTGGTGGTGAGCAAGCAGGCCCAGGCCCCACACTTCTCCTCCTCTCCATCTCTCCTCCTCCGTGGGGCACATCAGGGTCTTAGGGCCTACAGCTGCCGGTGGGGCAGGGAAAGCACTTGCTCTGAGCAGAGTCAGGGGCTGGGGCCCCTCCCCACCAGAGGCCCATTGGACCCATTCCCTCTCTCACTGCTCCACCTCGGCTACCCCACACCCCCCTCTACACAGCCCGCTGAATGGGGAGAAAGGCCTCTTCCAACTCCCTGTCTCTTTGAGATGTGATGAGAAGGGGGAGGGACAAGTGGGGAGCCCCCCCCACACACACACCAGCCCTGAGTGTAAAAAGCAGTGCTGGGGACAAGGGCACAGGCACCCTGAGGTGTCTCCCGGAGCAGGAAGCACTGACTGTGGGGTGGGCACCTGCTCAGTGAAGGGCGGAGACTCCGGTCTTAAAGCTCCTCAGTCAGAATCAGGAACAAAATAAACCCAGATAGCTGTGGTGAAAGAGTCGGTGCAAGTGTAAAGCAAAATACAGCAGCCTCAGGAGAGGCTTGAATGGTTTTTCCTTTTAAACTCCAGGGTGGCCATCAACAGACCTTATCGCCATATTCCTTCCAAATAATAGCACTTGAATTTATGCAGCCACTTGAGTCTCTCAAGTGCATAAGTGGCCCAGGTGACTTCGGTGCTCACTGACAGGTGGTGCCGGATTCAGGCGTCTCTCTCCTCAGCTGAGTCTCCCCGCAGGCCTGTGCCCACGCTCCTTGCTCAGTCCTCCACTCCCCAGCAGCCCTGTCACCACTGCAGCCCTGTCACCGCTGGCTGCCCCTCCTCCTCGGCCCCTTGCTCAGGCCAAAATCTGCGTGAGCTTTTCCAATTTGCAGCCAAAGTACAGTGCGTGCAGCAATCGAGCAATATTTCAGCTGCAGGAACAAAAAGGAATGGTGTTTAGCACCCCCTTTTATGCAAATACAGCATGCCCCTCTGTGTGGTGTAGAATTGTGCCGTAGTTTACGATGAAATAAACATACCAGAAAATACTTTTTCTTTTCTTCTGTGGGGGAGGATGAGGAGATTTGGGTAATTAAAACTTCCATCGATCACTGCTTAGGTCTCAGAGATAATTGCATTGCTGCTGCACATGTGTGGTGAATCACGCACTTTTGTTTTCAAGCGTGTGTGCACCCGCAGGCCTGGAACCACAGCTTCCCACTCCCCCTTGCAGGAAGCAGCCCTGTGTCGCGCTCACTGCCCTCTGCAACCAGTGTGGCCGTGCGGGGGCATGGGGTGGTCGTCCTGGGCCTGCCCCCAATTAGCTGTGTGAGACTGAGTACCTGGCTTAACCTCTCTGGACCTGCTTTCTCTTCTGTAACCTGGAGCTGGCACTCAATTATCTCAAGGTTCTTTCTACTGCTTTTGATGCTTCATGGAGTTGACCTTCCCCTTAGGAGCCGGTCATCTCTCCCCAGTGGGTTTTAATCTCCTCTCTGCTCCTAACGGGCTTGTGTGTCCACGATGCACTTGCGGAATGCCTGGGGGATGCCAGGCCCAGCACATGGAAGTACATGGATGCTAAGGTCCGGCCCTGCCTCTGGGCAGCTGCGGGCTGGTGGGCTAGATAGCCCCGATGCAGTCACATCATAAGAAAATATGCTGAGTGCCTTTCAGAGATAAGCACTTAGGTTGTGTGGGCTGCCCCCTGTGGCACCACCAGCTGTAGGACGAGCACAATGGAGCAAAAGCATTTCTCATGGGGAAGGGCCGAGGTCTTTGTTTACCCCAAGTACTTGGAGGCGATGCAGTGGGTGGGTCCCAGAGCCACAGGGAGTTGGGAAAAAGAACCACACTTTGTAGCTCTTGCTCACACCATTGTTCTCTGATAAGAAATCAGACCAATCATTTCTGAATCATTCTGAATGCCCCTTAGAGCCTCGAAGGCCTGCACATGGTGGCTTGACTGTGATGATGACAGTTTAAGGAGCAATAACTCCTTAAAAAGGAGGAATGGCCTTAGCCCCGTGGTCGGCAAACTGCGGCTCACGAGCCACATGTGGCTCTTTGGCCCCTTGAGTGTGGCTCTTCCTAAGCCTTAGGAGTACCCTAATCCTATCTAATAAAAGAGAAAAATGGTAATTGGCGTACGACGATACCCTTTTCATTGGCTAATCAGGGCTATATGCAAATTAACTGCCAACTAAGATTGGCAGTTAACTGCCAACTAAGATTGGCAGTTAACTGCCAACAAGATGGCGGTTAATTTGCATATGTAGGCACAATGCAGGGAGGCGAAAGGGAAAGCAGGAAGAAGCCCCTTGCCACTGACAGTGATCGGAAACCCAGGGGGGAGCTAAGAGCTGGGGGGAAGGGCAAAGGCAGCCCTGGGGCCGCCTTTGCCCTGCCCCCCAGCCATGATCAGAGAATCAGGCGCCTTTGCCGCCCTGGCCAGTGATAGCAGGAAGTCGGGGTGGAGCCAGCGATGGGAGCTGGACACGGTCGAAGCTGGCAGTCCCGGGAGCTAGGGGTCCCTTGCCTGGGCCTAAAGCGGAGCCCACGATCGCGGGGCCGCTGCAGCTGCAGGTCCCCGCTGCCGGGGCCGGACGCCTAGGCCAGAGGCGTTAGGCCTGGGCAGGGGCGGAGCCTGCAACCATGGGGAGCTGGGGGTCCCCTGCCCAGGCCTGACACCTCTGCCGGAGGCTTCAGGCCTGGTCAAGGGGCCGATCCGGTGATTGGTGATCGGAGGGTGATAAGGGTCAACTCCTCTGGCTGAGGCATCAGGCCTGGGTGGGGGGTGGAGCCGAGGATTGGGGGGATATGATGGTCCCCTTGCCCAGGCCTGAAGCCTGGGTCAGAGGCGCCAGGCTTGGGCGGGGGGTGGAGCAAGCGATCAGAGGGAGATGGGAGTCCCCTGCCCAGGCATGATTCCTGGGCCAGAGGCCTCAGGCCTGGGCGGGGGCCAGAGCCAGTGATCAGGGAGAGATGAGGGTCCCCTGTCCAAGCCTGACACCTCTGGCGGAGGCGTCAGACCTGGGCAAGGGGCCGATCAGGCGATCGGAGGGTGATGGGGGTCTACGCCTCTGGCCGAGGCATCAGGCCTGGGCAAGGGGCAGAGCCAGCAATCGGAGGGGTCTGGGGGTCCCCTGCCCAGGCCTGATGCCTGGGCCAGAGGCATCAGGCCTGGGCTGGGTGCAGAACCAGTGATGGGGGAAATGAGGGTCCCCTGCGTCAGGCCTGGGCAAGGGGCTGATCCTGCGATTGGAGGGTGATGGGGGTCAATGCCTGAGGGCTCCCAGTATGTGAGAGGGGGCAGGCTGGGCTGAGGGACACTCCCCCCCCCCCCCGCACACACACCCAGTGCACGAATTTCATGCACCGGGCCCCTAGTTAAGTTAATAACAATGTACCTACCTATATAGTTTAAGTTTAAAAAATTTGGCTCTCAAAAGAAATTTCAATCGTTGTACTGTTGATATTTGGCTCTGTTGACTAACGAGTTTGCCGACCACTGCCCTATCCGGTTTGGCGCAGTGGATAGAGCATCAGCCAAGGGCACATGCCCAGGTTGTGGGCTCGATCCCCAGTAGGGGGTGTGCAGGAGACAGCCGATCAATGATTCTCTCTCACCATTGATGTTTCTATCTCTCTCTCCTGATCCCTTCCTCTCTGAAATCAATAAAGAAATTTGGGATGTGTTTGCGAGGGATGTTTTGCCCTGGCTGGTTTTTCTTAGTGGTTAGAGCATTGGCCTACACACCGGAAGGTCCCGGGTTCAATTTCCAGTCAAGGGCATATACCTGGGTTGCAGGTTTGACCCCCCTGCCCCGTTCGGCAAGGCAACAATTGATGTGTCTCTCACATCAATGGTTCTCTCTCTCTCTCTCTCTCTCCCTCCCACTCTCTCTAAATAATCAACGGAAAAAATATCCTCAGATGAGGATTAACAAAAAATAAAAGGAGAGATATTTTTCCCTCGGCGTCCAGCATGGACTGGGCGTTTGGTTTGCTGCCTTGCCCATGCACTCCGAGCCCCTCTGACGAAGCTGGTAGTACACCCGTTAGTTCTTGCTCCGCTCGGGGCTGTCTGGGCATGAAGAGTCCCTGAGAGCACCCTGAAAAGGGAGGCAGGAGCCCCTCTTCCCACCAGCTCCCAGGAGTGCCACGTGCTCCCCTGTTGTTTGGCAATCAGAATGATCAGAATGGAGCAACCGATGACTCAGGGTCTCCACTGGCAGTGATCTCATTAATTTGGCACGTTAGGTAAACTGACACCCCAAAAAGTGTGAAAGTGTAACCCAGAGATAGCAGCCTTCTCAGTACCACCCAGTTCCGCCTCCTCTCAGAGCCCTCTGTCTCTCCACAGCTGCTGACCTTCCTTCCAGTCTCTCCAACAGTTTCCATATGGATTTGACCTGATGTAGGTTTTAAGTAGAGGCCCCACCCCTTCTTACTACTCTATTCTCTAACTTTCCATTTCAGGGACTTAGCCCCTTCCTCCCTCACCACTCTCACCCCACTCAACCCCTCCTAGAGTTGCTGGTACAGTCCACCTCCTGCATCTGTGATGGATTCACCTGCAAACACCCAGCCTGCAGTAGCGCTGGAGACCCCAAGAGTTTCCTTCCCCAGGGGAATGTGAAAGGAGATGGGGTGCTGGGGACAGAGGTCAAGTACGAGGCCCTTTGATTTTATTGCCTTCTTACCTTTGATTGTATTGCCCAGTTACTACTGAGCTAGTGACAGAGCCCTTGCATGCATGCCATGGATGGATGAATGGATGGGTGGGTGGGTGGATGGATGGATGGGTGGGTGGATGGATGGATGGATGGATGGATGGATGGATGGATGGATGGATGAATACATGGGTGGATGGATGGGTGGGTGGGTAGATGGATGGATGGATGGATGGGTGGATGGATGGATTAATGTCCATCCTGTCCTCTGTAGTTGGGTGAAGGTGCTGTCCTCTTACTCCCCCTGTGTCTTTCTGCCTCCCCCAACTCCGTGTCCCTGAGGCAGTGTTTATGTAAGCAGCTCTTCTGAGGAGCTACACCAAGAAGCTACCTCAACCGGAGGAAAGCCCCCGGGCTGCCCACATGTGCGGTTGTCCCCTGCAGGTTTCCTAACAAAACTGGACAGTGAGGTGGGTGCCTCCTGCGGCTTGAGTATGCTGGGCTGGGCTGGGTGCCTCCTGCATCCCCCCACCTGCTGTGTGTCCGTAGGCCGCGGCCTCACTTCAGGCTTCCGGGGCACAGCAGCTGGAGCCTGGGTTCCTCCTCCTTCTGTCTGCTATGATGCAGTCTGGCCATGGGGGCTGTTGTAAGGGCAAAGGAAGCTGATCCCTCGAGGGCATAGAAGCCCCAAGGACCACCACCCACCCCAAGGGCTCCGATGAGCTTAGAATTGTCCCTCAGGTTTTATTCTTAGTCAAGAAAACAAGTTCTTTAAATGTATGCTCATTATACACTAATGGCCCCTTTATTCCAAAGTTCCCTGATCACATCCACACATCCAAGGACAAGGAAAGAGTGAAAACACTTTGGAGCCACCAAAGCAGTTGAAATGGCTCAGAAACCTTATCCCTGAGGCTGAGGGGCTCAGTTTAAGGAACCCACCCAGCACAGAGGTGTCCCAGAGCCTCATCACTGCCTGGCTGTCTGCTGTTAGGAGAGCCCCATCTGAGGAGGAAAAACAGTCCAAAACATGATGCCCATTTGATATAAGGGCAGAACAGAATCCCTGAAACCCAAATCATAAATTAAGTAGCTACTATTATGGAGGGCTTCTCTGTTCCAGACACGTTCTATATGATTTATAGTTAGGTCTCCACAAGGGCTGTATGAAGGAAGCACTATTGTATCCCCATTTTAAAGATAAGAGAGGGCAAGAAACTGGCCCAGGGTCACACAGCAGCTAAAGGAGAGGATCCATCAAAACTCAGTCTTCCTTTCTACTTTCACCATCACAGAAATGTGCTTCTATTTCTTGCTGACCAAACCAGGTTTTGGCTTTACTCCGTGGAAGCTGATGTCCCACCGACAAGTAGCTTTGTCTAAACAGCAGAGGAAACAATTCCTAGCTCATTCATTAACTTATCATCTGTCTGCTCAAGTCCTGCTTATTGACACCATCCAAGAACTGCAAACATACACTGTCATCAGTGAAGCATGATGGCGGGAGACGCCTGGGCTGGGAGCTGAGGTGGAGACAGGACGCACGGGGCACGTCATTGTTAAGTAACAACCTCCTCCCTGGGCTTCTGGCTCTTCAGGTGCTCCCAAGTCATCTCATGCAAATCCTTTCCTGGAATGGGGCCCAAAGACCAATTCCGAGAAGCCGAAGAATGAACCGGATACCCATCTGTTCTGCGTAATTCATTCGTTCAATCCTTCCACAAACACTGGCCGAACTTCACAGTGGACACTCTGTACCGCTGATCAGCAAGTTGTGAGACACATCTCTGCCCTAGAGGAACCGGGCAGACAGAGTCAGCAGACACGCCGCTGCAGTTGAATCGGATGCACAAGGAGCTGCTTAACAACCAAAGAAGTGGTCACAGAGGACAGCACATTCGAATCTTGAAAGCCAAAAAGACCTCTTTTCCTGCTTTCTTGACTAGAGGGGGAAAGGAGTGGAGTTACAATTTGGGGCAGGGATTTGTTCCTAGTAGCCAGGCCTGTGCTCAAGGCTTGAGAATCATTTTGCCTGTGAGTCTGGGGTAAGAAGGCCCTGCACAGCTGCTCCCTAAAAAAATAAATTCATTATCTCTCTAACAAGGTTGATTCCCAAGGAGGTGAAGGGAAAAGACTGAGAGGTCGTGGCTATCTGACCTGAATGGGGAAGCAGGGAAGCAGCCAGAGACCCCGCCTAGAAAACAAAATGGGGAGGCAGACCACCCAAACCTTAATTTCTCACAGCCCTGACGAACAGCTGAAAATGACTTGCCCATGAGAAAATAAAATAATAAGTTCCTCATTATCATTTCAATGGCTCCTCACACAAATACCAAAAAAATCAGAAAAGCTGGTGCCTCATGTTGCTCCCAGAACCTAAGAAATGGTATCTTTCCGTTATCAGATTTTATTTCTCTACAGCCGTACATTTTATACATATTTATTCATGCAGAACAGAAGTGCGGCGTTATTGAGGCTGCCATGGGAGCGGAAGAAAAGCTGTTATACATAAGAATGCACCGCATTTACATTGTCGCACTTTGCAACAATTGAACTGTATGCAACTGTGCTTTTTTTTTTTTAATAATAAAAAAATACTCTGGCTTGAATTTAACTTGCTGATTGTTTCCCCCTTCTCACTCTTGAATTTTCCTGTGCCACAGAAATGTGAAGGGGGGCCCCAGTCAAGATCCTTGAAGATACAGAGTGTTGGGGGGGTAGCAAGAGGCAGGCGACTTTCATGGGGAGGGGTCGGGAGTCCAGAGCAAGTATATAACTAGTATTTCTTATAACAGATGCAGTTAACTGAGCCGCAAAGCATTCATCTTCCGACTTAATACCTCATTCTCCCTGCTTGGAGACAGGGGTATTATAGTGCTAGATATTGCTTTTCAGGCTTTTGAGTGTCAGTGATGAATCCCCATCTTCTAATAAAATACATTTTCATAGTAATTGAAATAATAATTTTTTGCCTCTTCATTTTCCCAGGTACTTAAAAAGGGGCTTTTGACTTCTTTCCCTTTCCCCTGCCCTGGCCTTATTTCCTTTTCATTGAAATTCCTCTGTGTTCAGGAGACGCACAGCGCCTGTGTCTGGCATCTGTGTTCCGGTGGTGTGCACACTTCCCCATGGCCCCAGCAGCCACAGGGAGGGCTCCACACCCACCAAGACCTGGGATTCTCAGCTGGGTGTGGCCCTTCATCTCCATTAACTTAGCATTTGTCCCCTAGGGAGGGACAAAGGTGGTAACCAGGCAGCTGCGGTGAGCCCTACAAATCCTGAAGCTGACACATTAGGCTGACCCCCGAGTCTCCCGTAACACCCCCAAGGTCAAGATCAGGGACTACCCTCCCCGTTCCACATGTACTCCTCAGGGGGCTCATGACCTCATCCCTGGGAATTAAAATGAATATCAGCATGTTAAGGACAGCATTACCTTCTCAAGAATAAAATTTGGGAGGGGTAATGTGGGCAGCGATGCTGCTGTGCTGAGTGTCATGTATTTAGTCTGCAGCTCTGTTTGTTAGCAGGGCTACTTTAATGCTATGTTGGTGAACTTGAACAGAAAGATGTAACAGCTGTCTCCTCAGCTAGCTCTTCCTCTCATCCTTTCCTTCATGGTTGACAATGAAGAGAAAGAAGAAAAATACAAGTAAGACTAGAATGGGCAGAAGGAGAACACTTGAGGTACGGCCTCTCCCTACCTGTACCAGCCGTGGAGGAATGTCTTGGCCCTTTCTCTCCACGCCCACCCAGGGAAGAGTGACTGTGGTGACACCTTGCTCAGTTTAAACTGTAATTTAACAACTTTGCCAGTAGGAATTCTCCCCTTCCTGCATCCAGTCATTCTTAATCTAGCAAAAAGGAGCTCGGAAGTCAGGAATCAGGACTTGAAAGTCTTGACCAGGAAATCAGAGCAGCTGTTGAGTGAACGGGCAGGGGGACCGGAGGACTTTCGAAGCCATGTCTTC
Source organism: Myotis daubentonii (assembly GCF_963259705.1). NCBI lineage: Eukaryota > Metazoa > Chordata > Mammalia > Chiroptera > Vespertilionidae > Myotis > Myotis daubentonii. The sequence continues at coordinate 15,599,879 of NC_081844.1, forward strand.
CCTCGTTGTAACAGAAATAGCACTTTTCTGCCTCCTCATTTCCCAAGACACTTACAAAAAGCTTTTGACTTCTGTTCCTTTCCCCGGTCCTATCAGAAAATGCTTACGTGGCCCTGGCTTCCCCAGGAGACTCAGCATCTTTGCACAAACTACAGAGAGGAGTCCTGCCTGTTGCCCCGATTCACCCCTAGGTCAGGAGGCATGGTTTGGCAAGGGGAGCAAGAGCTGGATTTCAGACCCCAGCCATGCCTTTGCCTCGGGGCCTTTGGGCAGTGCACCTGGCCTCTCCCTATTCGAGGTAGATAGCAGCTTTTCAGTTAGAAAGCCCCAAGTTCAAATGCTGACTCCACCATTTTCTAGCCATGATTCCTTGGGTAAGTAGCTTGATTTCATACATAATAGAACCTATCTCCTAAGAATGCTGTAAGGACTGATTGAGATAATATGTGCAAATCTGTTAGTGCTCAAGCTGTGGTGTCTATTCCAGAGAGGCTGTTTTTGGTCCTGTGGCACCCATGAGAGGCAGGAGTGAAAATATTTTCTACAACAGGGATAGGAGTGACAAAATGTGGGCCCAAGCCTGGATGTGAACTGCTCTTAAGTCAAAAGTGCTGGACTAGCCCGGCCGGCGTGGCTCAGTGGTTGAGCGTCAACCTATGAACCAGGAGGTCACAGTTTGATTCCTGGTCAGGGCATATGCCTGGGTTGCCGGCTCAATCCCTAGTGTGGGGTGTGCAGGAGGCAATCAATGATTCTCTCTCACCATTGATGTTTCTCTCTCTCTCTCTCCCTCTCCCTTCCTCTCTGAAATCAATAAAAATTTTAGAAAGTGCTGGACTAGAAGATCTGATCTGCTAACTACTGGAGAGGGGGGGAAGAAAGGAGAGAAACCAGTGGCTTATTTGACCTCGGCTTCTAGACAGAGACCAGGCCCTGGCTCCTGCCTCTGAGGCCATCTGTCCCACCTGTTCTGCTTCTCTATTTCTCCATCCCTCACCCCAGGGCCCAGCAACATGTCAGTGAATTAAAGGGTCCTGCTTAGTCCTGGGATTGTAGGATCAGGAGGCGGAGGCAGCAACAGGAAGTCAAAGTCCTTTATGTCCCTGCCCCTGTTCTCTGGGTGAGCAGAAAAGGAGCAAGCCCAGGCTTCTGCACACCGTCTTTCATGGTGCTCCCCTCACCCCATTCTGGGGCCATCCCCGATGCTGAGACTTTTCAGATGAGGCTTATTCCAGAACAAAGCCCTTTCTCAGCAGATGCCAGGGTCTTCTTCGGATAGGTGAGAAGTAGCCAGTCAGAGCTTGCGGATCTACTGTTTGGAAGGACCTGTGGCCCACTCAGTTCTTACAAGAGTAGCTTTAGGTTCATAGCAAAATTGAATGGAAAATATACGAAGTTCTCATATATCACCTATCCCTGCACTTGTGTGGCCTCCCCCACTATCAACAGCCTGGACCAGAATGTTATATTTATTACAATCGATGAATTTTCACTTGCAGGCTCATTACCACCAGAGTCCATAGTTTTTATTAGGGACTCCATTGACTCACAATTCTATGAGTTTGGACAGATGTACGATGACCTGTATCCACCATTACAGTATCATATAGAAGAGTTTCGCTGCCCCACAAATCTTCTGTGTTCTGCCTATGCATCAGTCCCCCACAAGTCCCTAGCAACCACTCATTTTTTTTTATTGTCTCCATAGTTTTGCCTTTTCCAGAATGTAATATAGTTGGAACCATATAGTATGTAGCCTTTTCAGATTGGCTTTTTTCACTTAGCAATATGCATTTGAGATGCCTCCAGGTCTTTTCATGGCTTGATTGCTTGTTTCTCTTTAGGACTGAATGATATTCAGTCTGGATGTACCAGTTTATTTTGCATTCACCTACTGAAGGACATCTTGGTTGCCTCCAAGTTTTGGCAATTATGAATAAAGCTGCTATAGATGTTCACATGCAGGTTTTTGTGTGGACATATATTTTCCACTCCTTTGGGTAAATACCAGGAACGCGATTGTTGGATTGTATAGTAGGGGCATCTTGAGTTTTATAAGGAACTGCGAAACGGTCTTCCAAAGTGGATGTGTCATTTTGCGTTGCCACCAGCAATGAATGAGAGCTCCTGTTGCTCCATATCCTCACCAGCACTTGCTGTTGTCGGTGCTCTATACTCTGGCCATTCTAATGGGTGTGCTAGTGTCCCAATGTTGTTTTATTTTGCAATTCCATGATGATACGATGTTGAGCATCTTTTCATATGCTTGTTTGCCAGGTGTACATCTTTGGAAAGGTGTCTGTTCACATCTTTTCCACAGTTTAATTGGGTTGTTTTCTTATTATTGAATTTTAAGAGTTCTTTGTATGTTTTGGAACCAGTCCTTTATCAGCTATGTCTTTTGCAAAGATTTTATCCCAGACTGTGACTTGTCTTCTCATTCTCTTACCCCCATTCAATTTTGTTCCCTCTTGCTATGTGTCTAACAGACCCACATCTCCTTATCTCCCTGCAACCGATACAAAGAAGCCAGACTAGGGTGGAGGGGGCATGGCTTCCTAGGGAAATGTGTGGGCCTCTGACCACCATTCACTTCAAACCAATGTTTATTCATCCCTTAAACACTTACACTGTGCCAAGCACTAAGTCCTCAGGATGCATCGGTGAACAAAACAAAGCTCTGAGTCTTCCAGAGAACTCTTTCTGATAGGAGTTACATACTAAAAAATAAACATAGAGACATATACTGACAACAGTACATAAGCATATTACACAGCTTTCTAGAAGACCAATGTGGGGGGAGGGGAATGAGCAGAACAAGGGAGATTAGAGGTGTCGGCATAGGAGAGATGTGCCATGTAAATAGGGTTGAAGGGTTGGCTGCATTGAGAAAGGGATGTGTAAGCAAAGAGGATGTTGAGAGGGTGGAGTGATCAGGCACAGGGACCAGCCAGGGCACAGGCCACCAGGCAGCAGTGCACCTGGTGTGCCTGAGGAGCCGAGAGGAGGCTGCTGTGGCTGGAGTGGAGTGGAGTGGTGATCAGGAGAGGATTTCCTGATGGAGTCAATGTGAGGGTGAGAGGGAGGAGATTCATACAAGACACTGAGCCTTTGGAAGTATGTCATTAACTGGGATGGGGACGAGCAGGTTTCCCAGCGGTGGTGGGTGGGGCGGAGATTGGGAGTTCTGTTTTGGATATGTTGAGTTTACACTATTAGACATGTTGGTGGAGACACCGGGTAGGCTGTTGGGTAGATGGATTTGCAGTTCAGGGCGTTTGTGTCTAAGACCCTGGGCTGAGTGCTGTGGGGAAGGAAGAATAAAACCCAGCTCCTCCACCCTTGCCTCTGTCCGGGGAATCACTGGGAAGGAAGTTGGAGGGAGCGTGGGAGGGCAACGCATAAAACAGCACAGCCACCAGAAGGCAGCTCCTAGCCTCTCTTGAGGCTGGAAGGTAGGTGAACAAATCCAAGCTGCCACAAATTCCCCTGAAGAGACAATCAGTGAAAGACAACCCCAAGACACCTTGACTGCTACTAAGAAGTTGGCTGGGGGCGGAAACCAGGGCAGTGTTTCCCTTCTCCAGCTGCAGTCGAATGGACACTTCAGTGTTTCGAAGGTTATCACCAGGGCTTCTCGTGGTCTGTCTGCCTTCCCGTTCACCTACAAGGCAGGTGAATGAAGAGGAGGAAGGCTGAGAGGCAGGGACAGTCATTTCAACTCTCTCTGAAACCTTAGCTGTGCTCCCCAGCCACCCATCAAGCAACCAGAACAACCCCAGATAGCACCAGGCTGGGCTGGGTCATGAGTCTGTGGTCTTGCATGCACAGAGCTAGCTGTTTAAAGGGAGGAGAGCCAGGACGATGGGTTCATCACTTATTAGGCCACTATTAGGCCAGCTAACATGCCAGTTGTGGTTCTCACCCCAAAATATAGTCAACTGCCCAAGCCAGAGCCGTATTTTCGTATTCAATATCCCTGAGTCTCTCTTGTTCCAGTGGCAGATGGTGAATTTCATGCAATGACGTGAGCAAAGGCCCCTCTATTTCCAGCCTGGAACTCGGAATCTGTGGAGAAGCTGCATCTCTGCCTCGCATGCACTGAACCCTGCAGCTCTCGGGGTGGGGTCTGAGGGCCTGCATGTACCTGTGAGGGGCCAGGAGCAGGGAGAGCAGTGAACTGGCCTTCGCCAGGTTCTTTAGCGGGGAATGGGGAACCAGGCCACTTTAGGCCTAGGCTGGAGATGGAAGACAAGACCTGCCGTCCGCAACCTGAAAATCTAGTGCTTTAATAAGCCGAGGCTGATATTAGAACTGGTGCGCCCAGGGACCCCAGAGAGATGGGCAGCATGGTGCAAGATCGGAGCGAGAGTGAAACTGAGTTATGAAGCGGGGCCAGATTAATGAAAACGTGCATGGTAACAGCCCATCCTCCATGATTTCCACCCGGCACTTCTGCACCTTCTGACCCAAGTCTATTGACAGCATCTTATGTCCTACACTCGGCCTTTTCACCTCCAAAGACAAAATGATTTATAACACAATAATAGCCTTCAAGAATCTCAGCCCGAGCCTGGACTGCTCTCTCTTATCCACAAGGGACGTAACCCCTAAGGGAAGGTTTCAGGACAATATTGGTGGTCTGGCGTTCTCTGTTGGAGGGCTTCCCAAGAGATGCCACTGGGGCCTCACGCCCGCTTGCTTTATCCTCTTCGCTCCTACCACACAGACAGGCTGGCTTCCTTGCAATTTCTTTAACCGGCCTCTGGCCTCCTGCCCTGCTTTTCCACCCCTGGGGTACCCCGTTCTCTCCCAGGGGTCGGGGGACCCTTTCCAGCCTTCCCACTCAACTAACTCCTCTTCTTCCTTTAGGGCAAACTCAAGCATCACCAGTTTTTGGAAGCTTTGCATTAAAACTGTACTCTAATAACATTATTGCTTCCCCCCCTTATTATAAAACTCATGTTCAGTGTAGAAAATATGGAGCTTATAAAAGCGTGAAGAAAACGAAAGTCACCCATCATTTTGACGTATATTCTGCTGGTCTTTTTTTCCCTGTGTGTTTATATGTATTCTAATTGGGAGCATACAGCACATGCTGACTTGTGATCTGCTTCTTCCCCCCACTTAAGGCTATAGAGTTAAGCAAAAAGGGGCGGGCAGTTCAGCACAGTGGTTATGTGTGGGTGGGCTCTGGAGTCAGACTGTCTGGGTTCAAATCCTGGTGGCACCACTACAGTCCCGAGACCTGAGCAAGTGACTGAATCCGTTTCCGTGTTTAGAACAGTGTGGTTTACACCGAATTTTAATCTATAATTTTGTTTTGTCTCTTTCTCATTCAACCGTGCGCTCCTTGAGGTCAGAGAGTGGCTCTTGTTCATCTTCCTGTCCTCGCCATCTCGCTCCTGCGTAATAGACATCCCAAGCTGTTACCTTCAGGAAAGACCCCAAAGAATGAGGCCTGGCGCTGGGAGTGGGAGGGAAGTTCCTGCGATAGAGGGCACATTTGCGTTGGCGACCTTGTTCCTAACCCTACGAGCTAACTCGGGCCAATAAACTAAGTTTTCCGAGGCCCCCACCTTGTGCTTGGTGAAACGTGGACGCTAGCCAGGGTGGCTGTGAGCTGCATTGACCTGCTCTGCAAACTGTAGGCTGTGTGAGTGGGGTTCTTCCCCACGCTCTCGAGGCTCCGCTCCGCTCTGAGCGTGGACAGGCGTGGGGAGAGCGCCCGCGGTCCGGAGGGGAGCGGGCCGGCCTGGGGCGCCTGTTCCGAGGCGGAGAGGTGGGTGTTGGGGCGCCCAAGCTGGGAGAGCCAGGGGTGGCCCCACCCCAAGGCCCGGCCAGGGTCCCAGCGGGATGCCCTCTGTGCGCCGTGCCGCTCAGCCTTCTGATCGGCCGCCCTGCGCTTCCCCGGTCCGCGTCCTGCGCACCGGATCCCCCGGGTCCCGGCCCCCCCTCCCTGGATCCGGGCGGGGCGGGCGGGGGGAGGAGTGGCTGGAACGGAGTCTTCCTTTGCCTCCCACGCTCCCGCAAACGCCGCTCCCGTCTGCTTAGGACGGGGCGGCGGCGGGGGCCGCGCTGCGGACGGGGGAGGGGGGATTCCTCCCCGCGGCGCCCCGGGAGCCCCACGCAGCGCGGCCCTTTTTTAGCTCCTCCCCGCGGCTCCTCCGCGGGCGCGGCGGGGGGCGGGGGGCGGCGCGCTCCCCTCGCGATGGGACCGGCGCCCCGCGGTGGAGGCGTAAAGGCATCGGGGTCCCCCCGCAGGAACCCCGGCTGCAGGGAGCCCGGCTGCTTCCCACCGACCTGCGCTGCCAGGCTGTCCTGAGCCGGGAGTGGTTTGTCATTTTGAAAAAAACCCACAGAAACAATAAAACAAAAATCCTTACCCTCCCCCCCCCCCCCCGGCTGTTTCAGAGGTGACATTGAGTCAGAGCTGAGTCACAGAGAACGTGCCCCCCTCCCCGCCCTCGGTTCCTCCTCGTCCCGCCTGCGGCCCAGCTCTTGACCCCCAGACCCCGCGGGCCCAGCCGCCGCCCCTGCCTCTAGGATCCGGCCCACCCTCCGGGGGCGCGCACCCCGCCCCCTCCACACCCCGCGTCTGCGAAGACAGTTCATCTGGGGACAGCCACCTCGTCCTCAGACCTCGAAAGGGCCCCAGCTGGTCCCCGGCTTCCGGGCGCGGCGGGCCACCTGCCCCTGACCTTCCCGAGCGGATGCCGCGCGCCGGGCCGGGCTGAGCGGGGCGTGCCCCGCGGTGGTTTAGGGAGCGCGTGCCCTCCAGGACGGGTCAGCCTCTTCCACCTCTGGCTGCCGGTTCTCACCCTCCACCCGCTCCTGCGCCTGGGCCGGGAAGGTGCTACAAGCTCTATTTTTAGTCCTAACAAGCTGCCTGCCTGAGCAGCTTCCATCTGCAGCTCGCCGAGCCCTTTGCAAATGCTAATGAATGGAAGCTGCTGCCTCCGGAGTAACTTCGATTCCTCTGGCTCCCTCCTCCCCACCCCCACGCTTTCCCAGTGGGGAAACTGAGGCCTGGAGTTAGGGTATGCAGATGGGACCAAGCGGGGGGCCAGGGCCCCCAGTTCCTAGGGCCTGTTGGTGGTTCTGCCTTCTCCGTTGCCTTCTGACATCTACTTCGCAGCCAGGGACAGAGCCTGCCTAAAGTTCAAAGGTCAGGCAGTCTCTTTCCTCAGGAAGCTGGTCGGTAGGAGAGGTGAGCATGGCAGCCCCTTAGTGCGATAGGAACAGGTGGTCCAACAGAGCGGCTCCGCGCAGAAGGCTCACCCAGGGAGGGGGGGAGTGGGTTAGGGTCCTGCTTTATAGCCAGGTAAGGCTTCCTGAGGAGAGGACCCCTGAGCTGAGTCTATAATTGAGAATTGCGGTTAATCAAGCAAAAGGCAGGGGCATTCTGTGAACAAAACACAGGACTGAGAAAGCAGCAGTTTGGAGTTGCCAGAGGTAAAAATGTTCCCTGTGCAGAGGTGGGAGTGGGGTGGGGTGCAAGCCGGAGAGGACCTGGTCAGATTGGAGTTTTAAATACATCATCCTGCTGGCCCGGAGGAGGGTGGGTTTGATAGGATAAGAGTGCAAGCTGGGAGACCAATCAGAGATGATAAAGGGCTGGCTCAGGTGCCACGGAGAGGACAGGGTGCATTTGAGAAAAACGTCTGACGGTTACTTAACTGGGAAATCCAGGCTGATATAACCTCCCCCCTCCCCCAACCCTCCCCCACCCCACTGGTATGCTGGCAGAGCAAGTCACTCAGGTGGCGCTGTTCCCTTTTGAGCTAGATGCCTGGAACTCCTGGAGGGCAGGACCTGCCCTCTATCTCTGCCATGGCAACTAGCAGCAATGCCAACAGTCTGCGTTTGGGGACGCTGGTTGAATGAATGGTGCTTTAATCAGATAAGGGTAATGAAAAGGAGTGGGAAATACCGTCAGCAACTGCCGGGAGAAGGAGGTAGGCATGCAGGACCCTAACCACTCTCATCCTCAGAGTCAGAGCCCAGCGCACCCTCCCTCCACAGCCTTCAGGGAGAATCAGAAAATACTGCAACTGCAATGAATGCAGGTTCCGAAGCTGTAGGAACCAACCGAAAAACCATGGAACCTGAAACGTGTTCCGACTGGAGCAGGCTGTGCAGAACATGGGCATGTGTAATGGGAGGGTGACATGGAGGGACTCACCCACATTCAGCAGTTTAGTTTATTCGTGTGGCAGAAATGGAAGAATTTGCTCATTTAATTCTCCCTGTTGTGTGTGCTGTACCAGCAGGTCCCCACTGCTGCCTTTCACTGCAAATCGCTACCGACGGTCATCTTCCCAATATTAAATCCCAGTAGTTCTGCTGTGGCAATAAAAGGTCAGCATAGTTTAGAGCAGCGGTTCTCAACCTGTGGGTCGCGACCCCTTTCTTTGGGGGTCAAAAGACCCTTTCACAGGGGTCGCCTAAGACCATCGGAAAACACATATATAATTACATGTTGTTTTTGGGATTAATCACTATGCTTTAATTATGTTCAATTTGTAACAATGAAATGGGGTCACCACAACATGAGGGACTGTATTAAAGGGTCGCAGCATTAGGAAGGTTGAGAACCGCTGGTTTAGAGGGTGGGCTCTGGTCCAGGCTCACATTCGCATCTCCTCCACTCCTACTAGCAATGTGACCTTAGAAAAATTAAGCCACTCATTCAGCCTTTTGAAACCTCAGTTTCCTCATTTTTAGGTTGGGTATGTACGAGAGTCATTGCAAAGTTTAAGAGTTTAAGCACTTAGAACAATGTCTGATACATGCTAAGCCTCAATAAATATTAATTACTAGAGGCCCAGTGCACAAAATTCGTGCATGGGGGGGTACCTCAACCCGGCCTGCACCCTCTCACAGTCCAGGAACCCACGGGGAGCAGGCCTAAGCCATTAGTTAGACATCCTTAGTGCTGCTGCGGAGGTGGGAGAGGCTCCTGTCTCTGTGTGTGGGGCAACCAGTAGGGTGTTCGGGGGCCCCAGAAGCTGGGCTCACGGCTTCTGGCTGAGTGGCACTCCCCCTGTGGGAGTGCACTGACTACCAGGGGGCAGCTCCTGTGTTGAGCCTCTGCCCCTGGAGGTCAGTGCATGTCATGGTGACCAGTTGTTCTACAGCTCGGTCAATATACATATTAGCCTTTTATTAGATAGGATTGTTAATATTGCCAGAGTCCTCCATCCTCTATTTAGTATGGCTGCACTTCCAGCTCATTTACCAGCTGACCAACCCGCATTGCTGTTTTAGGATCCCATGAAGTCTTCCCTTGGTCCCTTCCTTTAAGTCCTGGATACTTAGGAAGAGGACCACTGACCCTATAATTGCTGAATCACTCTTCTGGAGCCAAAAATATATACTTCATTTAGAAGGAAAGTACCATTTTTTGATTGAAGATTTGAGGCATTCTCGTAGAGAATTGAGTAAAATATGGAATCACAGAATGCTAGAGTCAGAGGTCATCTTGGAGGTACTAATTCAAGCTGCTTTCTTTCAGTGACCCAGAGAGACTGAGTTGCTTGTGTAATGAGTGGAAGATGGAGGGTGGAGCCCAGGTCTCCTGATCAACCCTGCTGGGCTTCCAGGCTACTCCCTCACCCATACTCTCAGGCCATCCTGAGTCCTTTGGCCTTTGCTTTTTCCTCTTCCATTTCTACCTCTGGTCAAGCCTCCCCCTGCCCAGTCTGTCCCTGTATTAGTCAGGGTTCGGCCAGAGATACAGACCCAGTAGGAGCTGGAGACCAGGAGGTTTGTTGCAAGGAATTGGCTCACGAAGTTGCAGGCCGGGGGCGGGGGGGGGGTCAAGTAGGCAAACACACAGTTCATAGTGCTGGCCGTCGGGCAGGAGCTGACGCTGCAGTCCACTGGCTTCTTCCCCGAAAATTCAACTGATTGAATCAGGCCCCCTAAGATGATCTCTGATAATCTCCTTTACTTAAAGTCACCTGATTAGGGACGTTAATCGCAGCTACAAAATACTTTCAGAGCCAATATTTAACACCAATATTTAAGTGAATATATATAACTGGATTCTGTAGCCTACCCAAGTTGACACAAAACCATCCACCGCAGTCCCCTGGTGGTCTCTGTCTGTCCTCCTTCCAGCCTGTCTGAATCCCACCACCACATCAATCTTCCAAAATCTCTGCCTTGCTCTCCTTTTCAGTTTTCCATGGTGGTCCATGGGTTACAGGAGAAAGCCCCGCTTGCCTACAGATACAGTGAAAATGGGTGATACACCCACTTCTCCACTTAAACCCTCCACTCTAGTCAACCCAGCCCCCTTCCTCTCTGAATAATAACCATCTCTATAGCTCTCCCTCATCCTGTCACTTTCCATTGCCCAAGCCCACCCCTCCCTTCAAAAAGCCATTCTGTTTGGTGTCTGCCTCAAATCCAACCCCCTCCCCGCCCAGCCCCTTGTGACCACTGCAGCCTCGCTTGTCCCATCCCTCTCCTTTGCACCGCAGGTATTCATTCTCTCCCTCACTCACTCGCTGCTCAGCCAGACAAGCAGCAGAGATTAATTCAGGACTGGGGGGTCGGGGAGAGAATCACTGTTATTGTCCCTCCCTTTTCCCAAACCAGTCAGGATGCTGGTCAGACCCTAACAAATTGCTCCTAAGATCTTATTACTAAAGTGAAAGATTGGGTCTAGGTTATTACAAATGGCAACTGAAACAATTTTCTCTCCATTTCCTTTCATTTCCCCTGCCCACCACCTCCACCCCACACCTTTCTATCAGACGGTCGTAGGTTTTGATGTCTCTTTTTAACCAAGTTGACATCCCATGGACCTAAGGAAATTCGGACTCGATATGGGATGCAAACACTGAAGGAGCCAAAACAGAAAACAGATCCCTGACATCAGAAGATTCCCTTTTTAATGTTTAAGGAGATCCTCCAGGGGGTTCTGCTAATTTTAATCTATATCAGATCTTGCCAAAGCCAGATGTTCGTACCAGGACAGCATAGTATGAAAACTTTGCCTTCCCGGGTTTGCAGACAGATTTCTGTCAAATCTGGTATCACTTAATTTCCTGTATAGCCACGGGGTAAGATACTTAGCCTCTTTGTGCCTCAGTTTCATCACTTATAAAATGGAGGTAATAATAGATGCTCATTTATCCCAGATAAAAACCTATTAGGTTTGTTTTGAGGATCCAGTCAGTCTATGGAAAGCACTTAGAAAGCCTGGCACGTGGAAAGAGCTCAGTGCATCTCAGCTATTACTGTTATTAGCCAATACAGGGCTGACATCTCTAGGCTCAAGTATGACACTTTTGTAAAGTCACCCACCATCAGAAACAGCTCTGGCAATGAGGTGGCCCTGCCTTCTGCTTATGAGGTCACTGGCCAGTCACTTAGAAGTCAAAAAGTTCACATCCCAAAGAGTGCAAACTTAACTCTATTTGAAGGAACATTTATTGGTCATTTCTTATGTTTACCCTGTGGTGCTGAGTACTGGGGATGCCGAGATAAGATGTGGTCCTCAGGAGCTTATGAGATGAAGGACAAATGTGCAAGCCACCAAGCAGACCTCCAGGCAGCACGGCCCGTCATGAACACAGAGAGTCAGGCTGCCACACAGTCATTCCTTGGACAGCTGGGGCATCAAAGGCGTGGAGCTGTTTGGCGCTGTGGCCCAGAAGGAAATGAGCCTGGCTTTCACAGATGAGCACTTAGTTAAGGCTATTGTCAATCTCACAAGAATTCTGTTTTCATTTGGTAAATGTAGAGATGGAGGCACACAAAATATACCCTCAGTGGCAAGGGTTTAGTTCCAGAATCCTTGGAGAATGCAGAGTATTATGTGTACTTCCAGTTATTTAGATTTCAAAGTATGTCATCATCTCTACTCCGTTCATCTCCTTGATATCCTTAGAAAGCCAGAAAGGGGTTATTACACGCACTTTGGAAATGAACAACTGAAGCTTAGAGAAGATAACTAAAGCTTTAAAACTTCATGCTGGGCAGCTGGGTGTGGACGGACTATGAGGGAGAGTCGTGGCTGCTCACGCCCGGGTCCTCATTGCCTGGCTTGGTGGCTGGTGCAGAGCAGGTGCTCAAAGGATCTTTATGAATGACCAGCCATAGCTGAGGGTCTGAGGAAAGCTTCAGGAAGTAGATGCCCTGGGTTTTACACTTTGAGGACAGGTCAGATTGTGAGGGGGCAAAAAATATATAGGAATGGATAAACAAGATGCAGTATATACATACAATCAAATATTATTCAGCATTAAAAAGGAAGGAAATTCTGAGCTATGCTACAATACGGATGAGACTTGAGGACATTATTCCAGTCACAAAAAGACAAATGCCATAGGATTCCACTGGTATGAGGCACCTAACACTACCAAATTCTTACAGACAGAAAGTAGAATGGTGGTTGCCAGGACCTGGGGGTGGGGGTGGGATGGGGAATTGTTGTTTCATAGGACAGAGTTTCAGCTTTTGCAAGATGAAAATATCCTGGAGGTGGTTGCACATCAATGTGAAGGTACTTAACACCACCCAACTGTACACTGGAAAACGGTCAGGATGGCACATTCTATGTTATGAGTATTCTAGCACACTTTAACAAAAACAGACGGAGGAGGGACTTGCAAGGACAAAGGTGCCAGGGAAGGTAAAGAGGAGGAGAGTGTAGTGTGTGTGCGAGGAAAGGAGGACTGACCCGTAGGGGCGGAACTGAAAGCACAGGAGGGAGGGACATGGTAGGAGAGGAGGCCAGATGAAAGCCAGTGGGCCTTGAATGCCGTGCCAAGCAGTACGGCTTTTTAAATGTTGGCTTTGATTTCATATGTGGCTGAGGTGAGCCTTCTGCTATTCTCTTCAACCTTGGCTGCTGTACAGTTGTCATAGGTATTCTGTGGTCCAGCACACCAGGCTGTATACCAGTTCTACTCCAATCAACCTCTTCTGCTCCAGCGGTTCTCAACCTGTGGGTCGCGACCCCTTTGGTGGGCGAACGACCCTTTCACAGGGGTCGCCTAAGACCATCCTGCATATCAGATATTTACATTACGATTCATAACAGTAGCAACATTGCAGGTATGAAGTAGCAACGAAAATAATTTTATGGTTGGGTCACAACATGAGGAACTGTATTTAAAGGGCCAGAAGGTTGAGAACCACTGTGCTAAGCAGACCCCAAGGCTCTCCTTACCTGGGCCAGTTAGCGCCCACTGCACCTGAGCGCCTCTGGGGGGCTTCCTCTGCTGCCTTTGGTTTGTTTGAGCTCCAGCTAAACTAATGGAAACTAACGAGATCTCAGCCTGGTTAGTGTGACTCCTTTCCATTTGAATACTGGTAAACAAGCTCAGTCTGCAAGCTCGCATTTGGCAAGTTACTGGATCTGCCTCAGAGGCTGCTTGGATTTCCCGCTCTGACCCCCCTACCCCAGGTGAGGCCCCACGGGAGAGTGCGATGGCCATGTGATAGGGTCCCTGGTAGTTGCTGCCTCATGTTGCTTCATAGCTGGGCTGCTCTCACTGTAAGACAAAAGGCTTGCTTGTTGAAAGTAGCGATGGGGTGGCCCATGACATTTGGAGTTTATTTTTTAAGTGTTTGGTGTCATAAGGACACCCATGCAGTGGGGACTTCTAGATGGAGCTGTGAACTGATGGCCACAGGGTAGACCTTTCCATGTGGCCCTCTTATTTATTTAGCATGAAATTTTAAAGCTTTCAAAAATCTTCTGTATGCCTCAGTTTTTTCATTTCCAAAGTGAATGTAATAACCCTTTTCTGGCTGTCTAAGGATATCAAGAAGAGGAATGGAGTAGAGATGAGGACATACTTTGAAATGTCAATAAGGGGGAGTAGCCCTAGCTGGTTTGGTTCAGTGGATAGAGCATCAGCCTGCGGACTGAAGGGTCCCAGGTTCAATTCTGGTCAAGGGCTTGCACCTTGGTTGCAGGCTCGAACCCCAGTAGGGGGTGTGCAGGAGGCAGCTGACGTTTCTCATCGAAGTTTCTAACTCTCTATCCTTCTCCCTTCCTCTCTATACAATCAATAAATTATATTAAAATAAGTAAGGGACATATACACAATATATGCATCCTCCAGGGATTCTGGAACTAAACCCTTGCCACGGAGGGTATGTTTTGTGTGCCTCCATCTCTATATTTACCAAATGGAAATCGAGTTCTTGTTGTGCGATTGGCAGTTGCCTTGACTCAGTGCTCGTTCGTGACAGCCAGGCTCATCTCCTTCGGGGCCGCAGTGCCAAGCAGCAGTTGAGCCCCTTTGGCGCCCTAGCAATTTTGCTGCAACATCTGAGAAAGGAACTTGCTAAAAAAAGGAATGCAGGGATCTCACTATCCCTTCCACCGTTTTCACTCCCACGTCCCACTTTGACCAGCTGTGTCTGTCAGCAACAGCTCGCTGGGACGTGGAACACACACACACACACACGTGCACACACACACACACACACACACACACACACACCTTAGTTGTAAGAGCAGCAAGAACAAAATGCCTCAAGTCTGGTCACCTCAAATAATTCTACCACATTGCCCCCACGCTCTAGAAACTAGGGGAGGAGACGGTTGGGGTAACAGCAAAGAGTTTGCCCCAGCTGTGGTCCATCCAACGTGGACTATGCACCTGGCAGCACGCACCAGGGAGCATCTAAAAGTCAGGCCATGGACAGCCCCTGTTTCAAGTAGTGCTCACAGATGGATCCCCTCTTGCACCCTACCCCATTGCTTCCTATTCATCTCCATAGTCCACTGCTGCCTGACTCAGTGCCCCACCTTAAACGTACAAAATGAAGATATTGAGAGAGAGGCTCATTAGGAATACCTCAGTATTTGATATCAGTTTTTATTGGCTTTTCAGTTTAGTAACCCCAACTCCCCTTTTGGTTCTAAACTCTGCATCCCACTAGAGTCAACTCTATAAGCTTCCCCAACTTAAGGTTCTCCTGGCTTCAGATGAGTGATCACACCAGTCCTAGGTTCCCAGCTCCTGGCCCACCGCCTTGGCTCCTAATTCTGGTTCTGCTACTTACTTGAATCTTCCTGTCTGTATGGAGGCCAGAATACACTAGGCATCTACCCTTCCACTCCAGGTGGTTCTTCAAGAACTTGGCCCTGGTCGTGTTTCTAGGATGAGCGGTTGAGAGCAAGAGGCAAAGAGAAGGGAATAGCCTTTGGTGTGAAATGGGAGCCCCGCACTGTAGGAAGGCTTTGTCTATAAATTAGAAATTCTTTTCAGCCACATCAGGGCCTTAAACCAAAATGTGTGTGTGTGTGTGTGTGTGTGTGTGTGTGTGTGTGTGTGTGTGTACTACTTAGTGTACTTTAAAAGTGGCCCAAATGTTTACTGTAAGATTTGGACTACCCAGATTTTTAAAAATATATTTTATTGATTTTTAGAGAGAGAAAGGGAGAGAGATAGAGAGATAGAAACATTGATGAGAGAGAAACATTGATTGGCTGCCTCCTGCATGCCCCCGACTGGGGGCTGAGCCTGCAACCCAGGCATGTGCCCTTTCAGGGAATCAAACCATGAACTCCTGGTTCATAGGTCAACACTCAACCATTGAGCCACACCAGCCAGGCTATCCAGATTTTTTTTTAAAAAAGGAAGGAAGAAAAGAAGGAAGGAAGGGAGGGAGGAGGGGAGGAAAGAAGGAAGACAGGAAGGAAGGAAGGAAGGAAGGAAGGAAGGAAGGAAGGAAGGAAGGAAGGAAGGAAATACCTTTACTCCCATACTAGTAATAATAGATGACTAGTAATAATAATATCTTGGTTTAAATTCCTCCAAACTTTTACATATATAAATTACATCTTTATATACTGGTTTATAGCTTAATTTTTCACATAATTGTGCATTTATTCATGACACCAAACATGTGTTCATAATTTTTCATGGCTGCATAGTATTCCATATAGTTATGACTCTACCAGACTTCCTTTTACCCCCTTTGTTGGACATTAGGTTTGTTTCTGGGGGTTATAAATAATTTTGTGTCAGGAAAACTTAGACCTAAATCTCTGGCTATATTTTTAATTCCTTAGGATAAGATTCTAGAAGAATTAGTAGGCCAAAGGGTATGCTTTCTTTCAAGGTTTTTGATATTTATTGCCAGATCAGCCCCAAGAAAGTTAAACCAATTTCTACTCCCATAGCTTCAATCCTTCACCAACTCTGGAGAGAAAGGGGGTTGTTGGGAGAGGTGATGTAGAGGGATTATACATTTTGCATGGTCTAACCTACCACCCTTTTTCATTTATAATTTCTATTTCATATCATGATTGGGAAGGCCTTTCCCACTCACTGGAACATTCTTTCTCTTTAATTTAACTCTGAATTCTAGAAACATGATACTTCAAGCTATTTCTCCAGAACCATGGACTTCAGGGAGGACATCTAGTGTAAAAGGGAGGGATATGAAAAACGTGGGTCAGAGCACTGATCCCGCAGCTCATAGACTGAGGGCTGGGAAAGGATTTAAACCTGCTTTCGGCTCTGGGTCATCACCGACGAGTCCAGGGTCTGCTTGAACATCCCTAGTTATCCCAACTGGGATTTTCTTCTTGCTCAAATGTTTAGAAATGTCCCCTGGGTTCAGAGTAATGTTAACCTCTTTCCAAGCATCCACTCCCAGGAGGTCTTTGTGCTCCCAAACCATGTGGCCTGCGCCCTGACATGTCCACCCTGCCGGGCAGAGGTCACTGCAAGCAATTAAGGTGGGAGACGCACAGACCGACCTCCACCACGATGCTGGCTGCACCGTCAGCAAAGGGAACACTGGCTGCAGGCTACATGCTGTTCACACCAGGCCCTGACACCGCTGCCGGGGCTTGCAAATGCATTTCTTTCGTGTGTGTGTGTGTGTGTGTGTGTGTGTGTGTGTAAGCATACATGTACATGCTCACTTGCACAAGCTTGCACACACACTTTCTAACCTCACTCTTCTGCTACTTAATTCTAAATGGGAAAAACTCTAATTTTGAGGAGAGGGAAGGGGGAGTGGAGCAAAGAAAACCTTCAGTAGAAATAGCAAGAAAAAGATGTTCATTGAGCATGTGCAGACTAATTTTTCCTCTGCATGCTTTATTAAGGAATTATATGACATAATTACACGTTATCATATCTTTACACATAGTTACGGTAATTACGTCAATGCACATCTGATGTTCTGTAATTACAGTAAATACACAACAATCCTGACAAATCGCCTGACCAAGAATTCAAATCCCTAAGCGAAGACGGGAGAAAGGACGTTAACTCTCCTGCTGCCCCATTGCCCCTAGCAGGTTATTCCTCCGCCTTTTCCTGACAGTCCTGACCCTTGGTGTCATCGAGGCGCAGTTACATTCATCGCCACCAGGATGGTCCTGAGACCGGTCCCTACAGCAACACCATTTACTTTTGTCATGGTTTCCTCTATGATGCTGATGCGTGTGCTGAGTGTGTGTGTGTGTGTGTGTGTGTGTGTGTGTGTTGGGTGGGGGGCTGCCAGGCCCTAATAGAGCTCCTGAGGCAGGTAGGTTGTGAACTTCCGTTTGGTGCCCTCAGTGGAGAGAACTGTCCTGGGGGGTGGGGGGCAGACCAGAGAAAGTGCGGGTCAGGATCCATCTCCCGAGGAAACCAGGCCTCGTGGAGGGCAACAGCAGGGAGAATGGAAGCCTCGGGAGCAGTTGCCTTGGCCGCTGCTAACCTCCAGGCCACTTTGTGACGGTAAATTCCTACAGGCAGGACCACACCCAGTTCTCCAGCCCCTGGAACCGCACTGGCTCTGCCACAGGGAGGCTGCGATACCACCTGTCTGTGTTCGTCACTGCGCGCATTTATTATACTGGATGGGTGGTTTTCTTCTCCTTTATGAGTATTTTTCATCATCTCGCCGTCTCTGGATTCTGGTGGTGGTGGTGCGGGGAGAGTGGTGGTTGTTCTTGCTAAGTGGAGCCTGTGGCCAATTCGTGAAAAACAGTCAGTAATTGGCATAACTATTGTGCCAACCTGAGGCATCTCCTAAGATCTGTTCACCTGTGGGTCCCAATCCCTCCTGACTGGGGTCTACTGCAAATTCCTTACATTTGCCGGGAACGGAAGGAGTTGTAAGGTATGGAGGGAGTGTTTCTCTCCTTTCCTCCCCATGAGTTCAGGCCAGCACTCATTTAGCTCAGAGGAGCGCTGAGCCTCCGGGAGGCAACAGAAGAACCAAGTCCAGCATTTGGACTCCAAATCCCCAAAGGGACTTAAGAAAGGCTCACCATACTGGGTTCCTCCATGGGAGGAATTTCCCGTAAGGCAAGTTGTAGAATTGAAGGAACACAGGGCTAGAGCTAGGCAACACCCTCTCTGCCTTCCTCCTCAGGGGCTGGAACCCGTAGATGTTAAGGAGTTTGAAAAGTTAAAAGCTTTAAATAAATGTAAGGACTTTGCAGTAGACCCCAGTGCCTAGCATTGACCTCCTTTACGGTGGAAGCAGGAATAGCACTCCCCGTTGGCACCCACTAATGTCATCCCACCTCCGTGACCTGGAGGAACTAATTAACCCTGAACAGGTGGTCTTGAAGGGGAAAGAAACATCTGTGACACCGGCTCAGACCAGTGTGGGAAGGACTGCAACGAGGGCTGACGGATGATTCATCAAAGTAGCAAACTTATTGACTAATAGAATTCTTAGTCATGAAACCTCCGAGCTCCACACAGACCGATATCAAAGCAATTACAGTCTTAAATGAAGCTGGAATCCGTGCTGCGGACGATGCTTGTGGTAGCCCAGGTTGGGGGCTAGCAGTGAGTGACCCATTGCTCCCCGTTACTCCCCTGGTAATGAAAGCGCCTGGCAGCCTGCAGGCTCCTCGGGATGTAATTGCCGCGGGCTGACATGGGCCTCTCACGGCACTAACGATGCCAGTTTCCGAGGCCTCACCCACTTTTCACGCAAGCGCCAGGACAGCAACGGAACGCGGCGCGGTGGACATGAGCACACGAACACGCACACCTTAGCGTTTTGCCTTTTTCAAAAACGTTGCCACCATCTTTTAGCCTCCTTTCTTTTTTTTCTAATTGTTAATTGCTGAAGACCTGGTAAATTTAGACGGATGCCTCAACCATGTATTTAAACATGGGAGCAAGTGAAATGGAAACAGATGTAGCATTTTCTTTCTTTCTTATTTTATTTTCTTTCTAGCGAGGACTTTGCACGGCCAGGAACCATAATGCATATTTTCTTCACACTCACAAAAGATTCTGCTGGAACCAAGAGTGTGTTGGGAAACAGATTTTTCTAGGCTCTTTCTGGTTGGGCGTTGTTGTGCCGTGCTTTTAACTGCTGTTCATTTAGCAACTACTAGGGAAGGTGGGCTAGGACCGAACAGCCCAGGGCTTGCTCCGTGTGGGCTCCGAGAGGGAACTGGGAGGTTGGTGCTCCTGTGAAGGTGGAAGGAGCGGGAACCCGCAACATTGGTTGGTGTGATCAGAGCAGCTGTCTCCCAAGAGCCGTTTCTTGTCTCAGATCAACAGGTGGCGGGCGGGCGAGAAAGAAGAAAGAAAGAAAGAAGCAGCCCCTTTACTTTCTAAGGGTTACCGCTTTGGAGGTGGAGGGCAGGCGTTTGAAATTAAACATGCGGGAGAGAAACCTGTAAGAGGCAAAACCTCCAGCAAGACAGGGCCATTTAGTCTCAGTGATGGGTTTCCCAATGAAGTCTGTTTCAGCCTCCCATCCCCCACGCCCTCGCCTCATCTCACCAGGGGCTTTGGGAGTTCAATCACTCCCCCAGTGGGACTGTGCTCGCTTCTCTCCAGATCCGCCTAATCCTTGGCTGCTGAGCGACCAACTGTGGTCCCTGGGGAGTGAAAATTAATTTCTTTCCCTGCCCCACTTGGCTGATCGCAGCTGGCCCGCCGCTCAGCTGGGAGCTGGGGTCAGATGCGTGAGACCACCAGGTGCTTGGAGTAAATGACCAGGGCCTTGGGCCTTGAATGCTTCTAACAATACGGAAATGGCATTTTCCACGTAACTCGATTGCGATGCGCCCAGCTGGCTCTCTACCCGAAGATTCAATTATCAGAGACAGTGCGTGTTCCCCCGTCCCCCCAGCTCTCACCTGTGCTTTCTGGGGAGCTGCGTAGTGTCCTCTTTTTCTGGCAGCTATGGGGGATGACGTTTCAACCCGCAAAAAGAGGGTTTTCTGCTCATTGTCAGCTTCAGAACTAACTAGTGTGCAGTGGCTGCACCGTGAGAGAGCACTGGCTTGCTCTAGCCGTGTGGCCCTGGGCAACCCCCTTAACCTCCCTGAGCCCGTTTCCTCCTCGGCACAATATACCAGATGACCTTCGGTATCTTCGGCCTCTAGTTCTAAACTCCCAAGGAGTCTATCGGAGTGCATTTCGCTGAGGATCCCAAAGCACTCCCTTGACAGGAGAGTCTTCAGTTTCAAAAATTAATTCAGAAGAAACTGGAAAGCAAATAAAGGGCACGTGGTGACCCAGTAACTGGTGCGGCTGGAACTCAAGCCAGATGCTTGGGCTCCCAGCCGGGGTCTACCATGCCCCGTCCCCAGGAGGCCCAGGGGTCTCGGGGAGCCCCGCAGGCTAAAGCTTAGAGGCAGCTTGCAGGCCAGACAGGGATGGCAGGAGGAAGCCGAGACGATCATGCAGGGCAGTTCGGTTGGCACTGTCTCTAAGAGGTTGCCTCGCAGGCCTCCAGCCTCTCGCTCTTCAGCTGGAGAAGCTATCAATGGAAACGGGATCCAAGTGTTGCTGATTCAATGATGTTTGCCCAAATGCTATTTCCTAAGAGCTGTTGGATGCCCAAGATGCCTTCTGAGTCTGTTTTCTTTTTCCAACACACTCATTTCTTTTCCTGGAAGTGGGACATGGCATGAAGCCGGTGGAATCTGAACCCGAGCCTATTCCCACTCCGTTCTAAACTTGGCTGGCATTGCAATAAGAGGATTCGGGAACCCAGCAGAGGCCCCTTCCTCCCACCCCCTCCTGGAGGTCCCGGAAACTGTCGGCCATTAGTAGGCGCTGAGTACATGCAGCGATTTTGTGCATATGCGCTAGGCATTGCTCCGTGCATGTTTCACGTCATCTTCAAACCGCACGGAGAGGAAGGAATTAGTACCTCCATTGTACACACCAAGAACTTCTAAGATATAATAAATGGCAGGCTTCACATTCAGACCTAGGCCTGTAGCCCTTGCTCTAAAATCACACACACACACACACACACACACACACACACACACACACACACTTGCAATGAAGACCTGCTCTTTTTCAGACCAAGTAGAGTCCCTAATAGGTGGCACACTCATGAGTCACTTTGTTAAAAAGGCAGCTCCAACCCATGGGGCCAGATCATAGCTTTGGATTGGCTGTTGCGCATCTTCCTGGCTATTTGAACACAACTATCTTCACAGTTCTCCCAGCAGACTGGCTCTGCCCAGTCAGGAGGCCCTGGCTTTGCTCCTTTGCCAGTTCCTCCTTCAGCCCCTTCCCACTGCCTGGGAGTCTCTTTTGTCTTGTTATTCTCATTTGAAATGCTGGCCAGTGTAGACTAGCCCCATCACTCCCTCCCAGCTACAATCAACATGGCTTTCTGTACCTCTCATCCACCCCGACCCTAAACTGGGGGACGCTTTAAAAAGAGCAACAACGCCAGCTTTATTGCTCACTGGCTCGTGTCCTTGCACTCACCCCTTTTCCTATCTGAGCCCCAGATCTCTTAGTCTTAAGAAGGGGGTAACAATCACAGTCTTCTCACACAGGGTTTCTGGGGATCCAATGAGTCAATATGTGTGGCTGTACTTGGTGACTATAAAGCACCAGGTCAGACCAAGTCCCTCTGTGCCCATTTCCCCACCTTAATCCACTCTCTGTTGCTTTTCATCCAGCATTTAACAAATGGCCACACACGCCATCTCCTCAGGGGAGACCCAGGTCCCCTCTCCCAGCCCCGCCCACAAACTGGTTGCATTCCACCGCAACAGAAGACAGACTAAAGCCACGGACACATGCCTCCATGTGAAAGGAACCAGAAGCACTGGATTTTGACATCTTTTAAAATTTTTTCCTGCATAAAAAGTAGATATGAAGAGTGAAGACTTGTAGTAACACCCCAGGCCAAGTAGCACGTTCAAGACAGCATGGCAGGTGACACACAGGATGTCAGGGAGCGTGACAGCAGCACTGGGATGTGGGTAGCATAATGCCACACATCAGCGTTGCCAACAGCTTGTATAACTTGGCAGTGGGCATGGAAATACCGTCTGGGTCAGAAGATGCCAAGAAGGGCTGGAGTGTTACCATTAGCACAAGCACCACGCACATCCCACCAAGGCTGCTAATGCGGAGGGGCCCGTCTCACACCCTGTCCTGCCGCCCTCTCATTGGCTTTTCTTTCCCCTGCCCACGCAGTGGCCTTTCCACCTGAAGAGCAAGGACCACGTCTTCAATGCCACCAGCCCAGAAATATGTCTCACAGGTATGATGACAATATCTACTCGCCAACCAATAGCCACAATCCCTTTTTACCCACTACCTTCTCCAAGTACAAAATGGGAGGATAATTTTAATCCTCTCCTGAAGGATGAATAAGAAAAAAATGCGATGTCCCTGGAGGATGCTGAAGCCATCGATTAGACCTGCCATGTGCCCATCTTCATTTCTGATGGTGACCCTCACCATCCCTCCATTCCTGCCTGACGTTAGGGTGGTCCCACGCACTAACCGGGAATTAGGACGCTTGGTGCTTTCCAGGTCTCTGCCAGTGACCCTGAGGGCCAAGAGGTGGGTGAGATAGCCTGACTCCTTGGAGTGACAGCTGCTGCGCTTCTAAAAGAGATCACAGACGAGACGGTGCACCTTGGCCTTTAATGGGTAGCTATTCGAAGGGAAGCGGTTCCACTCCTTCCACAGTCATCCCACCTTTGTAGCCAAACCCCCTTTTTCTTGGTGACACTCATCTTTTCTTCCCTGAAAACACAGCTGAGGAAAGGAAATTTCTCCTTCCTTCCCACCTGCAATTGCCACTATCAAAATCCAGTGTCTCCACCTTTGGGACCCACCTTCTCCTTTCCGCTCGCTCTTTCTCTGGCTACCAGGCATTGAAGATTGATCTGTTTCTCATGGCTCCAAGTAAATTTGACTACGTGCATGGAAACAGCCAGGCAGAGCTGACAGCCCTGTCAGACAGTGAGCACAGTTCCTGACATACATGCATGGGAGTGAGTGCGCACGCGCGCGCACACACACACACACACACACATACACACAGTTCCCCTTCTCTGAGCCCCCACAGGGTTTCCTCTCCATCCCCCTTGGCTGGTCCCACCTGCTCATCCTGCCCTGGTCCAGCCCAGTCCACCATCCCTCGGCCCATACTCCACTGCAGGCAGCTGACAGCCCTCTCCTGCCTTCCCATCCCTCACAAATCCAGCCTGGGGCAGGCGGGGGGGTTGGGGGGGTGGCTGAGGAGGGGAGCTGCACTCTGTTGGATAATGAGTTGAGAACTTACTGCCTCTCGTCTCTCTCTGGCTGGTGACTGACACAAATGGAATTCATCTTTAATCATCTGTTAACTCGTTGTCTATTATAGCTCTTTAATAGCACCATAGATATTCTTAATGAAGCATGATTTAAGGTATTTACAGCACATGGACCGACAGACATCACTCACAGTGTGCAGGTAATGAGGCATAAAACGGCTTTTGTATTCGCCCCCCCCCCCCCGCCCCCCGCCCCAAAAGAGAAAGCGACAGAGAGAGAGAGAGAGGGAAAGAGCTTTAGCACTGGGGCAGGAAAAAAAATTCAAAGCCTGTGTTGTAAGGTTTGTTTTAAAATGTTTAGGCATTTAAAGTCATTTTAGCTTTTTCCAGGTGTTTGGCTCACAGTGTTCAGCAATTACCCCCACTGAGAGTGGCAAGCTCAGGTCCCACATATTCTCCGCAGCCGCCTCAGACCCTGACACCGTGGTGCATTTTGGGGTGTGGGGGTGGTGCTGAGCTGGTTGCTCAGGGGACCCTGAGTGTTCCTCTACGTAGAACACAAGCCTTTGTCTGGTTTCCTCCACTCACACAGTGTCCCTTGATGGTGTTCAAGGGACATCACCGCATCAGAAGGACAGTGGTGGGGCTGGTGGCAGCCATCCCCACAGGGAAGAGGGCCGGGGCGGGAGGTGGCCTTCTGCGGACATGCTTTCTGGGGCTGGCGCTTCTGCTCTTGCACGTACTTAAATGTAAAGCTTGAGATGCCCAGCCAGTGTGGCTCAGGGGTTGGGCATCAACCCAGGAACCAAGAGGTCACTGGTTCGATGAACCCAGAGCACATGCCTGGCTGCAGGCTTGATCCCCAGTTTCTAACTCTCTATCCCTTTCCCTTCCTCTCTCTCTCTCTCAAAATAAAAATGCATTTTAAAAAATGAGTGAAGCAGAGAGGACCTAGCTAGCCCCTGGCCTCATGCAACCCCTCCTTTCTCCAATGAGGAGGCCCAAAGTTATCTAGTAGTTACCAAACCAGAACTGGAACTGGGTGTCCTCTCCCTCGTGATGGCTGTTCCTCTCACCATACGGGGGTACTCTGTTGTTCCGGCCAGACAGACCCCACAAAACCTCTAGGACAATGAGGAATCAGAGAGATGGGGGTGTGGGTGGCGGACACTTTTCCAAGGATATGCTTTAAATGTAGAGCTCTCCAAAGCAGAAGAAACCCCTCACACACTCTACAGAGGATGACAGGATAGAAAACGACAAGATCCAACTTCAGGCTCTGAGCCTCCCTTCCCTGCAGTGGGCCTTTGAACAGACTTCCTTTCCCTGCCTTGGAGGGATAGGCCAAACCTGCCCTCCCTGTGGTCAAGAAATGTCATAAGGAAAAATACATGACTTGGGGCATGGGGACCAGAGATGAACATCACTCATGGGGATAGGAGCCTTGTTACTTATATTTTGAGGCCCAGTCCACCAAGATACCGTCTCTTTGTTGCCTCTGCTGCTCTCCATCGCTGCCCCCGTGTGCTGTCTGTGCTGAGCCTGAGCCCAAAGCAAGGGCTCAGCCAACAGTGTTTGCGTTGATGTGTCATTTCCATCAGATCCCCTATCTGCAACTTCCCAGTGTTGGCCACTCTTCAGTTCTTGGTAGAGACTGACAGGGAGCAGGAGCCCAGGCCCAGATGCCTTCTTCTCAGGAGGGAGCAGCATGGGGTGCTCGGGATTGTGCCGTGCCGCTTACCTGGCCTGGTGGGTGTAGACCTAGGCGCTCTGCCATCCAGCCTCTCCTGTCCTGCAGGAAGGGCTGTGAGAATGGCGGCGAGGTGACTTCATGTCCCGCTGCTTCAGCAGCCAAATGCGGGGTGAGCCTGGGTGGGAGAAGACAAGGTTTCTCCGGGTGGGGTGGTGAGGAGCCCACGTCGGTGTGACTAAGGTGACCAGATTCTCCTGCTAAACCAATCCGCCTTTGTGTAAGCTGCTCTTCTGGTGCATTGGGGGCACCAGTGACAGTGGGAGGGAGCCAGACACCGTGATCTGTGTATGCATGCGTGTGTGTGTGTGTGTGTGTGTGCGTGCGCGTGCGCGCGCGCAGGCAGGGAGTGACATTCAGAGGACCCAAAAAGGAGAAGGGCACCCTCAGCACCTGTCCAAGGGGGGAGGTCCATGTAGGAGAAGGCCATTGAACTCAAAGCAAAGAGCATGCTTCCGGGCATTTTCCACGTGCTACTCTCTGTCCCAGACTCTGCGACCCAACTTATCTTCCAGGTGGGCCTGGTTCAAACAAGCAAGAGAAGACAGGGAGCCCATACATCCCAAACCTTAGGAACCACATCATCCATTTATGTGTTGATTCGTGCATTCATTCCACACCTGGCGAGACACTGTGCCAGGCCCCAAGGGTAACTGAGCAGCTTGCCCAGAGAAGGCCGTCGTCTGGTCAGAAGACAGACTTCTAAAGAAATGATGTCTGTGAGCGGTTGAGGTGGGGGTAATGAGAGGTGCCACATGGCACATGAGGAAAGGACAAAGGTGGTGGAATAACTGTGATATTTAGGTTGGACCCTCAACCTTGAGGGTGGCAAAGCATTTTCCCTAATAGACCGAAGAGCCCGGTACAGAATGGGCCATCCTTTCAATACACGTAGACTCACAGGATGGCAGAATGAGGGAGAGCCTACAGTTTCCTACGTGCAGCGGTGAGCTTACTCTTCTCCCTGCCCCCGCTCCCCGACCCCACTCCTTACTCCCAAGCAACCCATTCCATGTCTGCTCAACGCTGACTCTTAGTCTTCCGTCCGGTCACATCCTTTCCACTGGGGGACCTGCTGTACCTTTCAAGAAAAAGAAGGCTTATGTGGGGGATTTGTGTGGACCAGACACGGGGTGGAAGGCTGGCAGGCCCCAGGTGGTCCTGGGAACAGAATTCCTTCTGCACCCCGGCCCTCACTCTTGGACTCTGGTCATTCTGGCTCCTGTGGGGGAGGAGAAAACTTCCCTTTTCCCCTCTTAGTTCTTCTGGCTGATAAAATAATTAAAATGACATAAGACAGATTAACGGGAGAAAATAATCGAATTTAATTCCATAGGTACATACAGGAGTTCCATGCGAACATGGGGCTCCAGAACAAATGTGGCAGTTGCCGCTTACATGCTAGAGCTTCAAGAAAGGGGGCTCATGGTTTGGGCTTCAAAGGGCAGGAAGGCAATTCACACAGAGATGAAGAAGCAAATGTTTGGTGAACAAATGTTGCAGGGCCATCTTTAACAATGGAACCCAGAGAGAACTTTGACCAAATGGGCCTTTCTAAGTTCCTCCCTGCTATCACCTAGTTCGTATAAATTATAGTTATCTATGGTGATAGCTCCTGTTCTGCAGCAGCCCTCTAAATTCTTTTCGGATTAGAGGGAATCTAGTGGAATAACCATTGTATGTAGGATGGATCCTCAACCTTAAGGATGGCAAAGCATTTCACACAATAGACCACAGAGTGAGGGTCTTTGTTTCTTCAAATAACCAACTTCAAATAATTCATATTCCAAAACATATTTTGGGGTGCCAAACTCTGCTCCCCTCAATCCTCATGAGTCTCACCTGTTTATAATTTTGAGTGACCCTGACTTTGACCACCCCCTGCTAATGGGTCTGGTTCAAAGGACGGAGGGCAGAGTAGGATGAGTCCAGCCCAGCTTTTCTTGTGCCAGGGCATACACTGCTTGGCTTATGGATTGCCTGCCCCAGGGCAAGTGCCTACCATGGTCCAATCAACTAAGGAAGATAAGGTGGCTATCCTGTGAGTGGGTTAGGGACCCACCTCTAAAATCCCCTCAGCTAGAAAAGATTTCTCTCTCTCTCTCTCTCTCTCTCTCTCTCTCTCTCTCTCTCTCTCTCTCTCCACCCAGAGACTCCATTATCCCAATCAGTGCTAATTTTCTAAATGGAAAAAAAAAGAAAAAGTAGAAAAATTGAGTGAAAATGTAGGAAGGAAGCATGCAAAACCTTATTGGAATACTTGAAATTTTCTAACCAGGCAAAGCCTCATGGTTTGTGATTTCCTTTGGGATGTGCAGCGACTTCCTTTCCTCTCAGCTGAAAAATGCGAGTCTCTAGATCTCTAAATGTCTGCGGAGAGTTTCTGGGGCCTCCTCTTGGTTTTTCTTCTCTAATGATTCCTGGGACAATATCAGCACTAAAAGCTAATGATTTCTCTCTTTTTTCTTTCTCAACCACATTTCCGCCAAGAACCAGCACCTAGGTACTTTCTGAGGAGGCTTTGAGATAACTTGCTCTGAAGATGGAGAAGCCAAGGCCCCCGGGAGTGAAGTGATTATTAGAAACGTCACTTTGATGCGGAGACAGGATAGATGAGAGGAGTGGAGAGTCACAGCCTGGCCTAGGGCTCCTATGAGTGTGTCTTTTTCTCATTCCATAATATCATCCTTACCCCTGATTCAGACTCCAGGCTCTTCAGGCTTCCCAGAGAACTCAGGAGTGGTCCTTCTCAGAAGCTAAACTCATTACTTAAGAATGTCTCTGAATAATATGTATGTTTGGGGGTGAGGCCAGGACAAGGAAAAGGTGCCCGTCAACCCCAAAAGATGCACTGGAGACCAGGCCCATTAAGACCTACTATTTCCTCTCTTCTATATGATTCTATTGATGGATTGGTCATGCGGCAGGTTGTTGAGAACCCTCAGATGTGCCCAGGTCCCCCTGGGCCTGATTTCTCTTGTTTTATTCCCTGCCATTAAGAAATGTTTATAGCAAAGCATTTGTGTGACACTGAGATAGAACAACTAGTTGCCTAGGAAACTGTCTGTTCTACATGTGTTCCACTTCCTGGTATTATTTGGGTCCAGCTGCCCCAATTGGCCTTCTTCTTCAGTCTTCTTTTGACACCCCCACCCCCACCCCCACCACCATTTGATGCCAGTGGAGTAGCCCCTAACAGGGACTGGCTACATAATTCGTGGGCCCAGTGCAAAATGAAAACGCAGGACCCCTCGTTGAAACAACAGCAATAAACCAAGCCCTGCTCTTCTCAGTGCTACACGGGCCTCGGGCCCAGGAAGCAGGCCTTGCTCCATGGCAGTAGGTATGGCCCTGCGCCTCCCTATGGCTCAGTAGGGCTACAGGGATCCTGTCCTGGTGACAGAGACATATGTCTTCTGCGTTATCGTAATAGCTTTCCACATGCCCAACCCACAGATGTTTAAGGCTCCCCGTGTTGATCCCCAGGAAACAGGAGTCATACATAATTGTAGGAACCAGGCATTACTTTTTGTAAACCGTATTTACTCTGCTCAGACTATTTGCATAATAGTTCTTACCTCTTTCAGCCCAAGGGGAGCCTCAGAATTGGCACCATGGGTCAAAATGAACCACAGTCTGTCCAGTTATGATGGCTGCCTCTGGCCACCACACCCAGAGACTTTTATTTATTTTTTTTATTTTTCGCTCAGAGACTTATAATGGCCCCAATTCTCTGTTCTGCTATCCGCCCTTAAGGATCACCTCCTGAAAGTCACAATTTACCCAAGCAGCCACTGTGCATCCATATCCCATAGGTGTCTCCTAACCTTTCAAAGAGCAATCTGTATTTTCAACCTGTCTCACCTCTTGGGTAATGAAGTAGATGAGCTTACCACCCACTGTGTATGTTAGCTGTTCCTTTTTCTGTACTAACTGCTTCCTTTTCAAGTGCCAAGAGTTCCCTGCAGTTCTGCCTTCCAGGATTTGAAGACCAAGACTGTGTTTGAACATTTGTACTCTCAGTGATTTGAAAGACTTTGCTCATTCCTTATCTCCTCCTCCCATCCTTCCCTGGCTGCTCCCTCTCGCTCTCCCATTCCTTCTGTGTGACCATTTTAGTGGCCCCTTTCTGCAGCACTGGAAACTGAGGACAGTGCTGCCATGCAAGCATATGATGGCTCTTCACAAATGCAGCACACTCCTTTATGTGTGTTTCCTTCCAGTTAAGCCTGACCTTCTATTTCTTCTGTGTCACAGGGACCCCTTGGGCTGGTGTCTTTAGGGAACAGTCTGTAGCAACTGTGATGTACTTGTCTGAGTTGTCTTCCCAAATTACCCAGGATTCTGTCTGCCAAGGCCCAGCCAGGCACAGGCCTGCCGGGGGGCCGCCTGCCCCCCTGTGCTCTCACACAACCTCTCAGGGCCAGCTTGGATTTCTCCCCACGGAGTGGGGGCGAGTAGGGGCATTTCTACCCGAGAAAGGATTCCCCAATCATCGGATTATCTGGGTTTTCATTGCAATCTTTGTAGAATAAAAAGTCTAAAATGGAGCCCCAAACACTTTAATCTAGAGGTGAACAGAGAAAGAGGTCCTTCCATGGCTTTGCTTATTGCGGTCTCTAAGCATTTCCTTGTCAATAACAAAATATTTGGCACCAAAAGTTCTAATTTTGAAAGCAACCTTGTCAAAAGCCTTTGAAGGACTGAATACAATTTCATTTCCCACTCACTTATTTACCTCCTCAAAGAACTGTAACCAATGAAGGAGGCATAACTGCACTGACGGGAGTCCCACCTCCTCTCCCTCAGAGGGCAGCGGGGCGAGTGCTGGAGAGCCCTGGCTCAGAATCACACAGAACTGGGCTTGGTTTTTTCCTTTGCCACTTACTAACCATGTACCCTTGGACAGGTTACTCAATCTTCCTAAGCCTCAGTTTTCTCATCTTTAAAGTGGGAATAATAGTGGTGATCTCTATGTTGGCTATGGAATTAAATGAAGTAAAATATATGACATGGTTGGAATCTAAGACAACAGGGCTCAATTAATGGTAGCTGTTATCTGTTTGATAATCTTTACGTGAGGAGTACATCAATTTGTACATCCAGGGTTCGCTTTATACGGAAAGGCATTTATTTAGTGGTAAAATCCTTGGCTGTTAGTACAGTTAATGACATATTTTATTTAGGCATTCAGCATGCACATCTATCTCATGTATGTAGAGATCCCAGGCCTGGTGATGGAAGCAAGTACGCCAAAAACTCATATAATGTAACAAACAAGTCTTTAACACAGACATTCTCTCAAGGAACTAATTCACATTCTTTCCAATCAAGTCTTTGGCCAAAAGATGTAGATGTTCCCAACATAACTCTAAAAATGTATCCATAGGTAGGGGTAGCTCAAAACCCTCCCCTTCCCACAAAAATTGATCCAGAGACATAGAAGCATGGAACAGACTGTCGAATCACAGAGGGAAGATGGGGGAGGGTGAGAAGAGATCAACTAAAGAAGTTGTATGCATATATGCATAGCCCATGGACACAAACAATAGGGTGGCAAAAGCCTGGGGTAGGGGGGAGGGGGGAGGGGGGAGGGGGGAGGGGGAGGGGGAGGGGGAGGGGGGAGGGCAGTCTAGAAGAGGTCAATTGAGGGGAGATATAGATGATATTTTCAACAATAAATATTTTTTTAAAACCTTCCCCTTCCCAATTTATTAATATTCTTTTATATTTAAAGAATCACATTTCAGCGGGGCGGGGGGGTGGGGGGGTGGTGGCTGCCAATAGTGTATTCATTCAAACCTATGTATTTTGGTAAAAATTCTTAGATAAAGGCCTGCCAATCTCTGGGACTTACTAAAACTAGTTGTAAAGTATATCTAGAATGTCCTGTCCATTTTGAGGGTGATTGGAAGTGGGAAAGACATGTTAAATCGATCCAAAACCTGGAAAATGTTTTGCACTGTGACCATCATCAGATTCTCCACCTGAGCTTTCCCAAAAATTTTTTTTAAATCATTTTATGGGTTTGGAGAATAGTATTGAATTCACACAACACACAAATTTTTCCCAACAAGTATCTTGTTTGCACCTGACCAGTCACATTCTGTGGGTTTCCCTCAAATGAAAATATTTCCTTGAAATTGGAAGAAGACTTACTAGTAGAAATCACATGGCTGTATTCTCTTGATTAATTTTTTTTTCTTTCCCCATCAAATGTACCCCTAGGAAAGCTCAACAGTGCCTTCCTCGTTGAGCATTCCAGTGGGGTTTGGGCAAGAGGGTAAGACCACCATTTTCAGCTTCACAGGATGAGATGTGTCACAGAGGCGGGCCCCTCTTATGGACGAGCAGGGCAGTGAGAAGAAAGGCCCCAGAACAAAGACACACCAGGTCATTGTACTCACTTATGCCTTGTTTAGCACCCAGAGAAAGACGGAAACCCCACACACAATGCTTACAAATCAGAGTGCCTCAAATCCTCAAGGACTGGTTTTATGCTTTTAATAGTTATTATATTTCACACACCAAGTCTTAATTGCTCTTTGTAGTTCTCTTAACCCTCTATCAGAAGAACCCTTAATATTGTGTAGTAACTCATTCATTCTCCTAATAGCCCCTTCAGGACAGGAGGTCATTGAGATGGTCTCCTCCCATCTTGTGTGAGAAGAAGCAGAGACCTAGTCACTTAGCTTAAACCTTCACCTTCCCACCAGCCCGTCTGGTTCCCCAGCATTTCCTCCAGACCTTGATATCATCTCGCTTCTTCAAGCAGGACACGCCATGCCATCTAACATGCTTCTGTCTCTGCCTAACAGCCCCATTCTTCTCAGCATCTCCTTATTGGGTAGCGTGACCATGGCTCCACCCACCTGAACCAGGGCCAAATCCCCTGGTGACCAACACCAACTCCAAAAGGCTGAGCCACCAGCCTAGCCACTCGCCCCCATCTGGCTGGGCTTGGTCACCCCAAACAAGTGTGAAAACACCACCTTTGCAGGCCTGAATCCGAAAGAAATTGGAAACCTGCTGTTAGCTCCATTCCCACTCTCTTCTCATGTTTGCTGTTATTTTTTAACACGTTTTTTTTTTTTCTCATAAAAGCACTATCCTCTTCCCCAGAGCTTGCCTGTAGCAAAGGCATGGTCTGTACAACTGCAATTATTTCAGAGAACAGATGGAGTGAGGAGCAGAAAGTCTGTTAATAGTAATAGAAATGCTACATGTTAACCTGGACAGCACACGATGACAGTCCCATGACTACCCGTTCTGTTCCCACCAGCTGGGCAACCAAAGTAGGAATGAGATATTCACAAACACAGCCATCAGACACGTAGCCACCCAAAGTTAGAACTCAAATTCCTTCACACCAGGGGCCGTGGCGACTGCGGTGGCTCAGGCCGAGGGCAGAGGAAGCCCAGCCACAGCTCAGCACCAGGCCTAGCAGAATTGCCCTAGCTCTGGTTCAAATGCCAAGGCCTCCTGGGCTGGCTCAGGCCCAGACCCAGCTTCTAGGCAAACACTGGCCCTAGCAGGGAGCCAATCCAACCAGCACTTCAGAGCCATGCTCTGGGGAGGAAACATTAGGTCTGGCTGGGCTGACCTTGACTTCCTGGGAGGCCGTGGGTGAGTGAGAGGCCTGGCTCAGGAGCCAGAGGCTTCGGCTCCCCCAGGCCGAGGTCCAGCAGGACAAAGGCGAGTCTCTGTGCTAAGTGTTGTACGGTCAGTTGGGAGCAGCAATACAAACGGCTTGTCCAGCTCTGGGACCAAAAATTTCTTCCCCCTTCCAGAACACGAAAAGAAAACAATGTCTTATCTTGACAGAGGAAGTGGGTACATTTATTTCAACAAATATTTCTTAAGCGCCTACTGTGTGCAAGAAAATATGCCAGGCCCTTTAGGAACAACAAAGAAATAATTGTCCCTACCTTCAAGAAAATGATAATCTAATAAGAGGGACCAAGAGTAGCCTGCGTGTAACTGGGTGCATAGCAGAGCATGGTAAGTGCCCAGCGAAGGTACAAACAGCATGCTCCTGGGTTCCAAGAGCAAGGACAGCGTGTCTTGTCCAAGGGGCTTGGAAGACGTCCTCCTGGAGGAGGTGGGTGGCATTTGAGATGTGTCTTGAAGAATGGGGTGGACTTTCTGGTGGGCACAGAGGAGGGGAGGCAGAATCACACTTGAGGTCAGACCCGTCCCAGTCTGTGTGGGCATGCGTGGGGCGACGGTGGGACCAGCTGGCGGGCTGACTGAAAGCAAGCTGCAGAAGGCCTCCAATGTCAGGTCACAGAGTTTATATTTAAGTCAAACGTCTGTGGAGAGCTGTTCCTCAGAAAGATGATCGCCACTCTGTGCTTGCAAGAGCCAATTCTGTGATCTCGTGTTGGTCGCTTGGATGGGCCATGGTGTGAATGTTTACTCGTGAAAATGACCTAGCACTGCAGATCCGGGAGCGTGTTTGTGTCTTTACTTCTTTGTTTTCTAAAGAACTTGCTTACCAAGACACCCTGGATTACTCTAATAGAAGCCAGCGCAAATGGGTAGGAAGGGAGGGTAGACAGGTCATGGGCCGGTTGGGAGACTGTTGAAATAGAAGAGACAAGAGCTGGTTCAGACCTTACCCAAGGAGTCAGAGAGGATGAGAACGGTGAGAATAGGCTCCAGAAAGTGGAGCAAGAAAGAATCGAACGTGATTGGAGAGGGGAGAGTCAACAGATGATTCATATTTTGAATTTGATGGGTGACAAAATGGTAGTGCCGTTCAGAGAAACAGGTAAGTCCGAGGAGGAACTGGTGAGTGGGGTGGACGTGAGTGTAGCTTTAGGAGGTAGAATTATTCTTCTGATAACGAATTAAAGAAAGGATCCACACACGGTGTTTCTCATACGCTCCCCTTTCCCTTCCTTTAGTTTCCTCCTTCTCCTCCCTCCTATGCAGAACGAATAATAAAACATTCCTCACCTGACATGCGGGCATTTCTGCTGGCTGCTTGGCTGTGTACGGGGCTTTGAGATTTAAATATGTCTCTCAGCTTTATTAAGCCAGAAAAATTGCAGTGGGCCAAAGGGTCAGAGTGCGGGCTCTGGGGAGGAGTAAAATACCGTGAACTCAGCAGGATTTGAACTCACCACTCACTGCTCCCATCCCCTTGGCATGCTGCCAGAACCGCTGAGCCAGGCGAGAGCATTCCTTCCCCCAGCCGTCTTGAGTGGGCAGATGCTACGGAGCGACCACCATCCCCAGAGGACCGGGCAGCACAGTGGCAGAAGGCGTTTGATTCAGAGATGCTGGCACATGTTGCCAATAAGTTCATCTTTGCAGTATGTATGTTTTAAATTACACGAGTGCCCAAGAGACCGAGGTGTGGAGGAATTGGCAACACGCAAACAAAAACCATAGTGCTGTGAATCAGAGTCAAGCCCAGTTCTGTCCCTCTACCTCCTGCCCTTGCCTGCCCTTCTCTGCAGGGAGCAGCGGGAGGAACTGGGAGACAAGGGACATGGTTGTAAGTCCCCGAGAAGCCCTTCTCTTGCTCACAATGACTGGCATTTATTGATCACTTAGTACATGCTGGGTGCTATTCTGAGCCATTTATGAACTCAATGTGCATAAGAGAAAAGCCTGATGATGGTTATAATCTCTATTTTATACAGTGATCCTGAGGCTCAGAGAGTTTAGGCAACTTGCCCAAGGCCACACAGTAACTAGATAGGATTCACATCACTAAGGTATCTGGCCTCGGGCAGATTCTCTGATCCTTCTCAGCTTCCATTTTCCCATCTGTGGACTCAGAATAATAACCTCTATTTAGGGGATTTTTTCCTATAGTGACCCCTTGTTTCCAGTAATGTGACTCTTGGCCACATCAAATTATGGCCTTAAGTGACTCAGACCCAAATCACCTGCCACCTCTGACCACAACATCTGGCCCCTGCTGAATCATATTTTATTCTTATGCTGACCTTCTCTAGACAGAAGTACCCCCACTGCCACTCACACTCTGCCCGGGAGTGTTTTGCCCCTCACCTGTGTCCCCATAGTCCCTTGTGTAAGTCTCCCCGGCGTGTCACACTGTACTGTTGTTTATGGCTCTGCTGTTGTTTTGTGAGCCATGCCAGGGCATCTTTGCACAGACAGAGTGTAGGGTGTTGGGCTGGGGAGCTGAACTCATTGAAGAAATGGGGATCTTCAGCCTCAACAAAAGGTGAGAACTGCCTTCAAATGTGTGAGAGGCTATCCTGTGCCGGGAAGGCAGCACTTGGTCTAGGCAGTTCTCAAAGAAAGGGCAGGAGCCAGTGTGAGCTTCAAGGGGCTGTGCTTGGCCCCATGAGATGTGGCCTAGCTGGACTTGAATGAGTCACATTCACAGGGAATGGGGGGCACCCCTTGCTGGGGGTGCCATGACCGTGCTGGGTTGGTTGCTGACCAGGTTTGCAGTAAAGGGAATGTGGCCCCAGTTTCCTCACTGTTCCAGGATTCTGTGATCTGTCCCACTCCCAGGCAAGCTTAGAGGCCCGGCCCACTGTCTCTGTGTGCTCCAGTGTCCCCAGGCTGCACTGGAGATGCGAGGCGCTCAGTCTCTCAGGCTCCAGGCACTGGAGACAGATCTTCTGGAGCAAGTCTGCTGGCCATTAAGGCAACTGCTATTCCAGGGACCACCGGGAACCAACACTGAGGCCATTTGTTCACAGTAGCAAAACTTGACCCATGGACATTGCCTCACAGTCTGAAAAAAATACTCCCACACTTGTAACTCATTTTCTTTTTAGAATAACCCCGTTGTATGAAACATAAATTATTGTCATTTTGCAGACAGTAAACCGCCCCGTGGTGAGAGTGAATAGCACAGCCCCAAACGCTCAGCCTATTCAGCAACCATTCAGGCCAGGATTGAGGCCCTCTGTCCTCTACTTGTCATCTTCCCACGACATCGGTTGCCCTTCTGAAGAGCAGCCTCTGGCACTCACTTGCCAAAACCAGCACAGAAAACTGAAGTATGCATCAAGTAGGAATGCGTTTCGGTGCGAGGAAGAAAAGTCCCTACCACAGGGGCTTGAGGGCTTTATTTGTTTCATGCAACAGCAAGTCTAGGGGCTGGCAATCCTGGGTGGATTCAGCTGCTCCAGGACCCGGGTTCTTTCCATCGTTCTGTTTCACCATCCTTAATACATAGGCCTTCAACCTTATGATTGTCCCCTATTGGTCACAGGATGGCTGCTACACACCCAACATCACATCCATATTCCAGACAGGAAGAACGGAATGGGTAAAGGGGCAAAAGGCAACAACAGTTTTCTCCTAGTGAGTCTTTGTCCTTTGTTCAGGAGCAGATCCCTTCCTGGGGACTTTCTCCTACATCTTCTTGGCCAGAACGTGGCCTCCCCTTGGTGCAAGGGAGGCTGGGAGACCCAGTACTGCAACTTTCCAGTCTCTATAGTAGAGGAAGGCAAGGGGGAAGGGTAGCGGATCCACAGTGACTACACAACACCTCTGCCCAAATGTGTCAACGCGTGACATGAGCCCCAGCTCCCGGGTCAAGGTGCCTCGGTCCACACAGCCCAGGAAGTGTCTTTGTCAGCAGCTATGGAGAGAGAGGATGGCCTCCTGGATGCCAGCCTGAAATGTGAGTCTGTCCTCGGAAAGGAAAGGCTTTAGGCTCAAGGGACACCACCGACTGCATCCTGGTGGGACCATCAGCCCTGGTGAGGAGCAGCTGTTACACTCAACCTCCCCCAGGAAGAAGGCTCTTAACTAGATTTCCCATGCAGAACTTTGTGGGGGAGGTTCAAACACAACCAACCCACCATAGGCTAAATTTGTATGCCAACCAACATCGTAATGAATAGTGGGAGTGGAGGGTGACTTCAGCTTCTCGATTTGGTGCCCGAGGCCCTTAATCTTCAGAGCCCAGGCACAAGGGACCCTAGCCAAGGTCGTGGAAGCCTGCCCCCTTTATGTAGAGGGCACATGGTCTTCCCTGAGATTGCACTAAACAGGAAGAGAAACCTGGGTTTCAGTCAGTAGTGGATTTGGTTGAGGACTTTTGGGAACCAAACTCTAGGACTGTAGATCTCGCCAGTAACTCTACATTAGTGTCACCTGGGGAAACTTCCAGATTGACACCTGGGCCCCACTCCAGATCCCTTAAGTCAAGGGTCCAGCTTTGGCAGCTTTAAAAATCTCCCCTGGTGCTTCTAATATTGAGGCAGGGATAAGAACTACTGCCCGGAAGAGATTGGCTCACCACTCACCTTGACCATGAACCTTAACCTTATCAGGCCAGCTCAATTTTTCATTCAAGGATACACGAGTGCTGTAGGCAACAAACCACATACATAATCATATCAGAAACTAGAGAAATACAAAGCCAGACACTCTCAAGTTTCCTGTGGTCTCCAAATGAGCTGAATGAAATATCTGAGGTAAGGACCCTGTTCTAAAATGCACGTGGGGTTGTTTTAATTGGAAAAGGTAAGACACACAGATGGACGGGATGGTCATGAAGGAAGAAGGACCTGTAACTCACAGGTCCCAGAAACAGGAGTCATGGCAGCCACACAGGGTCACACAGGGAAGCACTAGGGTCGGTCATGAGGGGAAAGCATGGGCAAGAGCCTTTATTGTGATTTTTGTGGGAAGCAGTGGGTGAGGCAGGATAGATAAGCCTAGGATTGACTGGTTTGAATAATTCCGGTGGACTCTGGGGCATAGGGGCTGCCCCTAGTTGTCAGGCTCCTGGCCCTGGGATCATTATGTCAGGGAGATAGTGGCTCAACCCGATAATAGAGATGATGCAGGGTGTAGGGTGTGGATTGGTGGGTTTGCATTTGAAGAGCCTGCCCTCAGGTGAGTGTTTGCTGTCTCTAGAAACTGGCAGCCTCTCCAGGGTCAGCAAGGCCCCATTGTCAAAGCATCAGAAAACGAAATACATGATGAATACAGGCCCCACCTTCTCAGTACTTCTAGGACTTGAGACTCTCCACAGGCATCCTGTCATATCTGTCCAAAGAATACTTTCACTCCTTCCCTCTGGGAAAGAAAGCTGCACACAGACCCCTCGCATGGCAAGGTGGAGGGAGGTCTCGGAGCCTCTAGAAGGTTCACCTGCACGTCAGGAAAGGCCCTCTGCCCGGGCACTGCTGAGGTACAGAGAGAGTTCCATAAGATTTTGTAACCTACCCATTGTTTCTGTGTACCTTAAAAACTCCGGGCATCAACATAAAGAAGCATGTATGTCAATTTTATAGGCAAAAATGAGATTTTACTTTATAATTTGCATATCTTTGAAATCAAACATTTGTGCTTTTATTGATCATTTGCATTTCTTATTTTATGAATTGTCTATCCATGTCATTTGTCTATTTTCCCATTGGGTTATTACTCTTTTTCTTTTTAATTAATTTATTTTTGTTCTAAGATATTTGAATCTTTATTGTTGAAAGTATTACATATGTCCCCCTTTTCCCCAGCCCGCCCCTTCCCCCTCCCCCCACCACTACTCATTTTCGTATTAACCTAAAAGCTACTTTATATAGTAAGGATATTAATCCTTCTTCATAGGTCTTGTAAATATTTTCTTCCAGCTTAT
This sequence comes from Myotis daubentonii, assembly GCF_963259705.1. Taxonomy (NCBI): domain Eukaryota; kingdom Metazoa; phylum Chordata; class Mammalia; order Chiroptera; family Vespertilionidae; genus Myotis; species Myotis daubentonii. The sequence goes on from NC_081844.1 coordinate 15,638,699, forward strand.
TATCTTTGAATTTTATTTTGCTTTATTTGTCATAGAAAAGTTTCAAAATTATATCTAGTTAAATTTATCAATCTTTTCCTTCATGCCATTTACTGTTAACAGTTTGGTGTATACTATGCATTGCAAATATATTTATAAGTGTATATATATATATATATATATATATATATATATATATAGTTAAATATATAAAGTTTTCCTGCACATTTTAGATTATATTATACAAATTATTCTGAAACTTACTCATTTCAGTTACTAGTATAATTGTGAATATTTCCCATATTAAAATATAAAGCTCTAACTCTAATGTGGTATTCCATTATAGGAACTACTATAATTTTATTGAATCAGTTTTTTAATTTTTTTATTTTCACATTTAAATTTGAACATTTTGGGGTTGAGAGAAATAGAGACTGAAGTTTATTTATTCCACGTGTTGAACCAATTGTCTCAATAGCACTTGTAAAATAATCTATCCTTTCCCCACTGGATTGAAATAACTTAATCACATAATAAATATCATATATTTGCTAACATATTAAATACACCTAAATACACCTATATTTAGAACATTGGTTTCTCTCCAGATTTTCTATTTTGCTTCATTTGCTTATTTATTCCATAATCAGCACAACATGGTTGTAATTATTTTAGTTTGTAATATATTTTAATACCTACAAAGTCAACATTATCCCATCTCATTTTTTTCAATATTGCCTTGGCTAATGTTTTTCTGCATTTATTCTGAAATTTAGAATCATCCTATGAAGTTCCCAAAACATCAATTTAGGGTTTTGATTGGAATTGTGTTAAACTGACTAATTAATTAAAGAACTAGTGACATAATTTGCTAATGATTATTTCAGTTTAAAAGCATAGTGTGTCTCTTTCCATCTCATCAAGTTTTGTTTTTATGTACACTTAGTAATGTTTTTGTTTTCTGTGTAAGTCTTGCATTTTTTCATCAAGTTCATTCCTAGATATTTTATATTTTATTAAAATTTTAAATAAAATTTTAAAAGTATATTTTCTAACAGACCATTATTATCTGTAGGAAATACTCATTTTGTGTTCCTTTTGTAACAACTCACTTTACTGAATATTAGTTTAATTGTTTTCAGCTAATTCTTGTGGATTTCTCATGTAGACAATCATGTCATTTGCAAAAAAAATAATAATAACTAATTTTTCTAATATTTTCATCTCTTTATTCTTTTTTTCTGAGTTCTTAAAGATTTTCTTGGTTTATCTTCATATTCCCTGATTTAACGTTCTAAAGTACATAATATGTGGTTCGCTGCTTCTTTTGGATTTTAATATTCAACAATCATTTTTCTCTAAAATACTCATCTTTGGAAAGTTGCCAAACTTTCTCCCACTTGTCAAAACCAATGGTCCTTATCCCCTGATGGTTCTGATATACTGACTTGATCCCCACTCCTTCCTGGAACTTCCTTTTCTCTTGGCATCCATGCCACTGTGCTCCCTGGTTCTCCCTCTAACTCTCCTCCTCAGTCTCTCCGTCCTCCCCTCTGAGTTCCCAAGTTCCATTCTAGTTCTTCTGTTCTCGCTCTTCAAGTTCTCACTGACAATCTCATCCGCCCCTACGCCCACCACCTACAGGCCAGGTTTTGAGAGAGTTCCAGCCTCATGGTTCCATTTAAGGTACATCCCTGCCTGGATGTTTTAACAGCAAACCCACTGTCTCCCAGATGTGTTACTCCTACTATTCACAGTGCCATCGTCCACTTAGTTGCCCAAGGTAGAACCTCAGCAGCATCCTAGACATCTCCCTCTCCCGTGTGTGTCTGCCCTATCCAGTCACTTCATGCTGTTGACTTAGTGGTACAAATGCCTCTTCTCTCTCTCTCTCTCTCTCTCTCTCTCTCTCTCTCTCTCTCTCTCTCCCTCCCTCCCTCTCTCCTACTTGACTTTTCATGCCCTCAGGATCTCCAGAGCACCCAGTTGTCTCTTTCCCCACTCTACTTTTAGTCTTTTACTCATCCTTGTCACATGCCTTCCCAAAACACATTTAGTCATGCCAGTTGTTTGTTCAAACAATTTCAATGGATTCTGTTGCAAAACAAATTCCAAACAGATAGGGCTTTCTGTTATCTGGTTCCCATAACCCTTCTACTTTTTCACCTGCCATTCCTTCTAGACACCCCATGCTCCAGCACAACAAGACTCTCACCATCCCCCAGTCAGCTTTGCACAGCCCCTTCCCTTTGCATACTGCTTGTCCTTCAAGATCAAGTTCAAAAGACAACTCCACGAAGCCTTCCTGGACTCCTGAGGTGGGGAGGTTTAGGATCCCTCCTCTGCGCTCCGGCTGTATCTGATAAATGCTCCTTTACTCAGGCACTTTGCGCGGGAACTGCAGTTATGTCTGTCTATCTCTCCCTCCAGATCAAGAGGAGGCCCAGGACTCCTCTATCTATCTTGCTCACTTCTCACTCTCACGCACCCTTCTCTCCAGTATACTCACCGGTCTAAGTTTCTATTCAAGTTAAACCCAACTACCACTTATTCCATGCCTGCATTGAACAGTTAAAAAGTACACATCTGGGGCACGTAATATTGCCTAGTAACCTTACTATATACCTATGGTATATTCAGCTTCTCACTTTCCAACTATTTATCACTCTTTCATACCTTCCTCTCTGTCTTCAGACTTCCTCAAATTCCTCTTCCCCTGATGATCTTGCAACTAATTCACTGAGAAAATACAAGCAACCAGAAGACGATGTCCTCACTCCCTACCACATCTTCCAATTCCCTGTATCCTCTGCTCCCACCAAAGGCCCAGCTCTCCCTTTTTTTCTGTGTCCTGTCCCCTCCCACTTCCCAGTCTTGGCTCTTGCAGTGGTCTCCTTTTTCTTCTCTAGCATATACATCTCTCTTTCTACTGGATCATTTGCATTGGCCTGCAAGCCTGCCTCATGGTCATCTGTCTCTTAAAATACAAGAATAAAGATAAAGCAGGTCTTTTGACTCTTTCTCCCTACTAATAAGAACCACTCTATGTTTCAGCTGTCCTTCACACCAAAACTTTTCAAAAATCATCTTGAATAACCATCTCCAATTCCTCATCTCCCACCTCATCTCTAATCAAACCTCCATCCTTTCTACTCCACTGAAACTGGTCTTGCCAAGATAACAGCGGTCTTCTAGTTATCAAATCACATTGTCACAACTGTGTCCTCAGCTTGCTCTACCTTTCAGCTGCATTTGGCACAGTTGACCACTTCCTCCTTCTTAAAACACTTCCTGTTGCAGATTTCATGATACTACTATTACCTATACCTCCCTGGTCTCCTTTGTTTAATTTTCCTTCTCTTCTCTTCTCTTCTCTTCTCTTCTCTTCTCTTCTCTTCTCTTCTCTTCTCTTCTCTTCTCTTTTCTTCTCTTCTCTTCTCTTCTCTTCTGTGTTAGAGTTCAGTCATAAGACCTCTTTTCTTCTCCATGTCTGATCTTTCCATGAATAATTTTATTGGATTCTATGGATTTAGGCCCATCTATGTGTTAACGTCTCCCAAATTTATATATCCGGTCCAGAACTCTCCCCCAAACTCCAGACTGTGACTTATATACTTGTCCTCTAAGAAGCATTTCTAACTTAACAATCAGTTAAGTTTCTGCACAATTAAGTTAAATTGTAGCCCCAATTTGTAGTGTTTGCTGATTTCTATAGTGCAAATACTCCCACCACAGCCAATTTCAAGCTACTCCAATTTCAAGCTGCAGAAACAAATGGCAGGAATAACATGTCTAAAACAGAACTCTTGATGTTCCCTTTCAAACGTTCTTCTCTCCAAGTCTTCTCTATTCATTAAATAGTACCATTCTCCCAGTTGCTCAAGCCAAAACCTCAGGTATCATCCTTGATTTCTCTTCCCCCACCCCGTCCTCACTGCTCTACTATCTAGTTCATCAGCAAATCCCTTGGATTCTACCTGAAAATACTTCCCTAATCCATCTACCTGCTTCCATTGCTGCCATCCTAGTCCAACATGCCATCATCCCACACTACACTACTGCAGTAGCCCCCAAACTGGCCTCCTGGCTTCCCCTCTTGCTTCCTGCCGACCATTCATTCTCCACACAGCCACCAAAACAATCCTTTAAAAATGGAAATCAGAGCACATCGTTCCCCTGCTTTCGTCTCCCGACTAAAACCTTCCAATGATCCTGCATCACACGTAACCCCCGTCCTCATCCAGGCCCACGAAGCCCTCTGTTGTTTTGCTCCATCCACCTCTCCAACCCTGCCATGTCCACACATACACACACCCTCGCTTGCCACTAGCCACATGGCATTCTTTCTGTTCCTCCAACCTTAACTTTTTTCTGCCTGAAGGCCTAGGTAGCAGCTGTTTCCTCTTCTTGGAATGCTTACTCCCTCTCACTCTACCCTATTTTATTAATCATAGCACTAATCAAACTTAACATTTCCTCAGGTTTTGTTTGTTTGTTTGTTTGGGTGTGTATTGTTAAAATATGTATATCTTACCTAGAATAAAAGCTTCCTGAAAGTATGGACCGTACTGTCTTGTTATTTGTTGGAATCCTAGCACCTAGAACAGTTGCAGGCACATAATGGGTGTTCAGTGAATGCTTGTTGAAGGGATGAGTCCAAGTATTCCTTGCAATACAGTTCCTGAGCCAGAGTAAGATCGCCTATATTTGCTGAATTAATAGATAGGTCGCCCCAACTGTACTGTGAGCTTCTTGAGAGCAAGCCCTGGTTTAGGTTCCTTTGTTTCCTCCGCAGCACCTAGCATGACGCTAGGGATTTCCAGGTGCTTAGCAAATATGCGTGTTTGATTTATTCCTTTTCATACCGGGAAATCCAACTTATTAAGCTGTCTTCTTAGTGAACTTCTTTTCTCTGAGCACAAGCATGAGGCACAAGAGGAAAGTCATGAGAACCAAGGTGACCTAGGTAGGAAGTTATAGGGGTGGGTCAGCCATTATAGGTGAGAACAGAGACAAAAGATGGTCTGCACCTGGTAGTTTTCCCATCGCTATTCTATATGCCATAACGATGCATTTCTTTTTGGTGAATGTGTTACAGAGTGCAACCTACATGCTGATAATGGTGGATCCCGATGCCCCTAGCAGGTCTTCGCCCCAAGCTCGGTTCTGGAGACATTGGCTGGTGACAGATATCAAAGTAAGCCAGCCGAGAGGCGCTTTCTGATTCACTGGGGATTATGGCTGGAAGATAGTTATCATTCTCTGCGGTTCTCAGTTCTCATTTCACAAGGGTTGAGGACTCTGTTTTCTAACAATTTCAAAAATGTCCCAGGGTCAGTGGTGCACAGGCAAATGGGCTGTCAGAATAACAGGGGGAGGGGCCCCAATTTGTAGCATTTGCTGAATTCTGTAGTGCAAATACTCCCACCATAGCCAATTTCAAGCTACTGATGAATTAAGGACTGACTCACACAATTTCTGAACATTTATCAATTGGCTCTGGCACCCCACTGCCAGGGCCTGGGTTCGGGGGCATGGGGTGATTCTGTGCAGTCCAGGTGGCAGAATTGGTGGGGAGCATCTGTCAGGACAGCCTCCTGATAAGCAGACATTTCCTTCCTTTGTGCAGAAACAAATGGCCTCCCCTCATCTTCGTCCCTTTGCCCTCACATTTGTGAAGGAGCCTGGCTCACGTTCTGGTGTAGGTCTGAGGAGCTCAAATCTGGTAGATTGTCAATGGGCATTCTGTGGGGATGGGTGGAGGGAAGGTTCTAATGACAGACAGGCTCACTGAGGGGCTTCTTAGAGCTTTCGGTATCCTAACATGCACTATATAATATGCATTTATTTTCCAACCTCATTTGACCACTGAACCTTCTATGCATGAGCACCTGGCAGTGCGCTGTGGGCAAATCCACATTAGCTTCGAGCGTTCACGCAGCTCTGCCTAGAAAGCCCACCGAAGACCTTTGCATAGAGTGTACAGAGGCATTAACCCTGAAAGATGGTGGGAAAGACAAAGTTTGGATTCAGGCTTGGCTGGCTCCCAACTCAATGACCACCATCAAGTCACTCGGAAGCCCTCTGGGCGTTCCGTCTCCATCAGACGAGGAGGTTGTCGTGATGACCCAGTGAGAACATACTGTGAGCATTCAGAGAGCATAAAGGACACCATAAGGAGCTTGTGTTCTTCCTTCTAGAGCTATGGGGCAGAGGAAGGGGCATCCGTCTGAACTAGCTATTGGCATTCCTGAGCATGGCAAGAGCTCTCACTGCCACTGTAGTAGGGGGCTTGGGGGGTGAGTTACCCTGGCAACCAACCCTGCTCAGTGCCCACAGGCCCTTCACAGGATGCTCAGTGCTCCACACGGCCCAGCCGAGCACCCTTCGGCCTGCTGAGGAGCCCTGAAACACCATAAGCATTTGAAGGGGCAGAGCTTGGGGAGATCTGTGCCGTCAGGGAAGGGAGGAGAGCTGAGGGCACAACAGGAAGAGACTGGATCTTGCACCAATCTAGAGCGTTGCCATCCTCTGAGGTTGGTGGTCATAAGGGGCTGACCACCACACACAGCTGTCTCTAAGATTGTTCACGGGGCGATTCTGAGGCCAGAAATCAGAAGCTGTTGGGGATGAAATAATTTCAGCATTGAGGCTGCCTCTCTCCTAAGCCTGAAGTCCCCCTGCCCATTCCCCTCACCACAATACTCACTCAAGACAGCTCTCTCACACAGCCTTGCGGTGTACACATAGGTTCTGCCTCAGCAGCCCAGCTCAGAAGCAGAGCAGGTGGTCGCTGGCAGGCGGCAGCTGTCGGCAAGGCTGCTAAGCCGCAGAGCTTACCAAGGGCACCTGCCTGGCACAGCCCTCTGTCTTCCCGCTCAGGCTGGAGAAGGCTTGGGTTTCGGCCGCATTTTCACCCACTTTCCCTGATCCAAGGGGCCAACAGGAAGGAGCAGCTCTCAGCTGTATCCACTTAGCCTGCCCACCAGCCCACAGTTTCCGCCAGCCACAAAGCCCACGGACACCAGGCCCTTTTGGGTCTCAGGCTGTGGGCCTGGCCAAAGGAGGACAAGCTCTAATCACACTCAGAGGCGCTTCCTTTGTGTTGGTGTTAGCTGCTGCTGGGTGATCTCCAACAGTCAGAGCACCTTCGGGTCGCTTATCAAACACAGATTCCCGGGCACCGCTGCAGGCAGGCGGAGAGGGCTCGGCAGCCGAGGTTAACAGGCACCCAGGCGGAGTTTAGCAGCTTGAAGGAAGACGGAAGAGTTCCATGTCAGAATGCCTGGGTCATTGTTAATATCAGCCGTTTGTGGAGCAATTTTCAAAGCAAAGGTACTTTGAAACGTCCTTTTGATCCTCATAATGATTTTGTGAACTGGGCATTATCCCCGGTTTAGAGATGGGTTGTGGAGGTGGGTCTTCACTCCAGGACCCCAACTCCAAGCGTCCGCCCTTCCTGCCATGCCTTGTGGTTTGGGTTCACAGCACACCTCCTCTATCAGCTCCACTGTGGCAGGGGCGTGCCCCCGTGCCCCCTGCAAAATGGGAAACTGGCCTCTTTACTATCCCCCTCCCCATCCCAGGGCCCTATTTCTGGTTATTTTTATGGGGAGATGCATCCAGGCATCCTCCCCAGAAAACGCTATCTTGGTAAATGAAGCAACCTGACCCGCTTCATGGGGTGAGCCCCATAGAGGTAAACCCTACATGTTGTCATTCCCCTCAGCAGTAAGTGGCCCAGCAATAAGGCAGCCATAAAGCACTGCACACGTGGAGCAACAGTGCTCTGCGGTCCATAGTGGCCACAGAGGCAGACTTGGTGGAGCCTTGGTGGGCCTGGACGTTAGGGTCCTGGCCTAGTTGGGTGATGGACTGGGCCATGCCGGGAGCAGTCCCTCAGTAGGGTCTGTCTTTTCAGGTTGAAACCAGTTCAGACAGCAACCAGTTCAATACAGGGAGCATCCACACACACACACACACACACACACACACACACACACACAGAGGCTGGCAGGGTCTATGACAGAGTAGTCCATGAGTAAAACTAAAAATTTGAGTGAAGTCCATCAGTAGGAACTATGCATCTGAGGTACACATTGCTCCTTTCACTCCGCAAAAATGGATTGACCATTACTTGCTGTGGCATCGTAAGAGCAAGGAGCCATACTGCTGTCATTTCCACCTGAATCCACCCGTATCAACCATATGACTGCGGGCGGCAAGTTGCTCAACCTGTGTCTGTCTGCTGGCTCGTCAAGTGGGGATACCAGTAGTCCCTGCCTCACACTGTTGTTTGGAAGCTTAAACGAGTTATTTTAAATCAAGTGCTTAGAACAGTATTCAGAACGCACAGTAAGCTCTACATACCTGTCTGCTGTGACCTTATCATTGTGGCTTGAAGTCAGGGGCTGTGCTAGTACTGGGGTTACAGAGGCAATCGAAGGAGGGGATGTCTCTGTCCTCCAAGGGCTTCTGTTCAGGTGAGGCAGGGGCAGGAGGCGGCAGCACGGGGTGGGGCTGCGAGGGCACCCGGCTCACTCCGGGCAAACTTCCTACACCTGCAGGCGCCCATTGGCTCGGAGGAAGGACTAGACTTCCATCCCCCTTTTTGAAAATCTTCCCTTGAGCAAAAGAGACTTTCAGAGAGCACTGGCACACATAATATCTTTCTCTCCCCTGGGCCACGTCCTCAGCTTTTCCTTTAAGATGTTTTTCAGTTCTGATTCAATCTAATAATCTTCATGCTAAAGCCTAATTAAGATATCAATTAATTTGCATCATTCCTTTCAGAAGAGACAGGGTTCATCTTCTATTTGTCTCTGAATATCGTGCTCAGACATTTTCATTAGACTTTTTATTGTTAATGGGAATATTGAACACAGGAAGACGGTATATTAATACTTTCCACAAAGAATATCATGATTGGTAGCAAAGAACACTAAGAACAATTAAAAAGACAAGAGTACCTTTTTCCTTCCAAAAAAGAAAATCTTCCTAAAAATCGTCAATGATTTGAAAATGTGTCCTGAATATATTTTTTGTTTAAAAGAGAAAAGGAAACTGCAAGTTCGCGGTTCCCTTTCATTCAGTGTCCTCGGCCTGTGGCAGCTCTAAGGGCAACCGATTCTGGGTTGAATTAAAGGGACCTCTAAGGTTTTACTATTCCGTCTACAATGTTCTATAGGGTTGGGCTTTTCCACAATAAGAGGGTTTTTTTTTTAAGGTCCTCTGAGTGTAAGTAAGATCAATGGGAAAGCCAATAAACAGGGCCAGGGTCATAGCCCCTTGCTGTCCAGGGATGTGGGCAGGGCTCTTCTGTTTGAATTACCGCTCCCACTCCTGAGAGATCTCAGGCAAGTTACTTGACCTCTCTGAGACGGCTGCTTGTCTGCAAAACTGACACAATTCCCTGCTCTCCAAGGCTGAGACAGGAAAGAAGGAAATTACACATGCAAAGAGGAGAAGCCTCCCCTGAGACAGGCGCTGCAGAAAGCAGCAAATGTATCCTTGTTTCTAATCAATCGAGCAGTAGATCCTGTAGAAATCTGAATATATATATATTTACATAATCTGAATTTCTATATGCTCATAAGTAAGCTAATGCTAATAAACAGAAGAATAAACAAACTTTATCAGGACCACAGGTTCAGACAAAAAGGTCAGGCCAAGGAAATAGAATTAATTCTCTAATTTCTGTGTTTTGACCTGGATTATTCGTTTCGCTGCTGGTATTTGTGCACTTGACTCTGCATGCTTGGCCCTCTACTGTGAAGGTCCACCTGCAAGGCATGGCTTATGCTCCCTCAGAGCATGTGGGTTTAGCTCTATGGGCCTCACAAGCCTTTGGTGATGGGGACAATGCCAAGGGGCATTGGTTATAAACCAGACTTGTGCATGCCACTCGAGGGAGGGCGAAGAGCCCGGACGAACCAGGGGAGGTTCCAGACTCTGCCATTCTCAGCTGGTAATCTCTGAGCCTCAGTTTCTTCACCATTGAAATGGGCATGAGCACATCTATTTCCCAGGGTTCATTGAGATCAAGGCTCCTGAACCAGAATGGAATAGGAGCAGGACCTCAATAAATGTGATTCTCTCTCCCACAACCCCAACTGTGAAATCTGACTCCAGAGGCCACTTAGGACTTAGCAACTTCCCTTAGGCTATTGGATTCCTCTTTTGCCAAGTAAGAACTCTAGAAAATGCCCCAACTCACAAACCAAGAGGGGGGGACACCCATTCTTTCGCCTTTTAATTCTAGATGGATTCAGCCCAGCCTGGAGGACCTGACCTGACCCAGACTTATTTGGGGACAGTCATAGTTGGGAGAGAGGGGGGTCTATCCCACAACTCAGCCTCTGGGAATTGCCCCGTGACCCCTGGAGGCATTCCAGACCACAGCCAGGGCAAGAGGCTAAGCTACAAGTGGCAGGCCTGCTGTGTGCCTCCCATACCCACGGCTGCGCACCATCCCCAACACCTGCAGCTTTGATTTCTTGCACGACCCAGCCTAGCCCTCGCCATCTCCTTATCACTCACAGTCCCTACCTTGCTGTCACTGTCCCACCCCGGAGATGCCTTTGGTCCCATTCAAAATAATTTAAACAAAATGTGGCTACAAAGTGGAATATTATCTTTTGATGAATGTTTTTAAAGCCCTTTAGGTTTTCATGGTAATTTGCAGTGTAAAATTATTTGGAGATAAGAGCCAAATTAGCTCTCGTACGCTGAGGTCGCCGTGTCCTGTTATCCATGTGAACGGTGTTTAAATATAATCAGCCCTTAGACTAATGCAGCATAATTGTTCATTTGAAATAGCTTTTTTTACTCCATTCAATGAGTCATTAAAATATTCAAGGGATAATGCAGTGAATTGGAAATGAATTCCTCATATTATCCCATGCATACTGTAGTGCTTCAGGTAACTAAGGAGAAAAGGGGAGAGGGAGAAGAGGAATATAATGTCTACAGGCAGGGAGGGGCCCGAACATACAGGAACATGGTAAACAAAGCTTTTTAGTTGGTTTATGGAAAGTATATAGAGAAAGGCTGACCATGAGGGGTGAAAAAAAGAAAAGAAAAATGCTGTTCTTTGAAAAACCCAATTGCTCTCTCTCTCTCTCTCTCTCTCTCTCTCTCTCTCTCTCTCTCTCTCGCTCTCACTCTCTCGCGCTCTCTCTCCACTCTGAGATTCTGTGCTCTCCGCTGTTAACTTATTTTTATCAAATATGTTTATATCAGAAAGTCGTTATGGAAACCAATTCTGCCATCCAGGAGAATTCCTGGAGCAGGCAAAAGATTCTCTCTCTCTCTCTCTCTCTCTCTCTCTCTCTCTCTCTCTCTCTCTCTCTCCCCCCCCTCTTTCTCCACTCTGAGATTCTGTGCTCTCTGCTATTAACTTATTTTTATCAAATATGTTTATATCAGAAAGTCGTTATGGAAACCAATTCTGCCATCCTGGAGAATTCCTAGATCAGGCAGAAAACTCTCTCTTTCTCTCTCTCTCTCCCTCTCAGTCTCTCTGACACACACACACACACACACACACACACACACACACACACACACCGAAAACTCTCTCTTTCTCTCTCTCTCTCCCTCTCAGTCTCTCTGACACACACACACACACACACACACACACACACACACACACACACACCGAAAGGCACAGCATAATCTTGCTCACCCAATTCTAAACTCATCTCCGATGGGGACAGAGTGTGGCACCCTGGCTTCCCTCAGTGGGCAAAGCTGTGAAATGGACAAGGCTGAGACAACAGTCCAAACCCACCAGCCCTCACATGAGGAACCTGGGCTGGTCCCTGTCCACGGGCCTCAGCCTCCACCCTGAGCACATTCGCTTAGGAAGGGGCAAGGGGGAGTGGGGGCAGCACGTTCGAAACAGTGACCTTCCTCAGTCCCAGGAAAGTTCCCTTAGCGCACACTGCCTGTGCCACCCTGAAACATTGCCTTCCGTCCCGGCCACGCTACTGTAAGAAAGCTCGGGCGTGACATGAGGAAAGCAGCCAGAACCGTGGGGCTCTGCGAAATCACACCAGGTGAGCAGGAGCAGAAAGAAGTGGGGAGGACACGCACGAGAGCTGCCCTTGAAGATGATTTAAAGATTTCCTGAAAAAATCTGAAGAAATCAAATCGGAAAACAGGGGATCCTGCTGTGCTCCGCTGGACAGATGAGATCGAATGGGTGGCATTTACATGGAAGGCAGTTTTGGCTGCATGTAAGAACAAACTTTCTAAGAATTTGAACTGCCTAAGAGCGGAGCATACACTCTGCAGGGAAGCTTTTATCACTGAAAGGACTTATTCCTGGATCACCCAGGAACTTTCCCCTGCATAGAAGGTTGGATGTGCCCCTGGGCACCTGCAAACAGTGTCTCCACTCACCGTATTTCTTCTCCTGGCTAGAGATGCTCTTCTTACAGCTTATATCTATATCACATATTAACAACAAGAATTAAAGAATGAAGAATAAAAAGGGAAGGGAAGGGAAGAGGAAGAAAGAAAAGAAACATCGTTCGTACACTTAGCATGTGGTGCTGGGCACTGTGCTTCCATGAATATCTCCTTTAATCTTCACAAAAGCCCAAAGAGGAAGGTAATATAAACAAGAAAATTAAGGCCTAGAGGGGCTAAGCAACCACTGCTGGTGAGTGGCTGGTTGGGATTTGAACCCAGAGCCTCACGTATAATCGTGACTCCAGATCACCTCTCCAGAGAGTTCAGGCAGATTTCACCCCCACTCCTCAGGCCCAGCGCACGTGACAACTTATGTCAGGGCCAGGAATGGCTCCTGGAGGCAGTGGTGCTGATGTGAGTGGTGGGCAGCGTGAGGTTCCTGGCCCTTGACCCTTAGCCTCCATTCTTGGCCACACCCTCTGCAGCCACAGTGCAGCTCTGAACCTGGACCCAGGGAGGGAGACTCTCTGACTTGCTGAGAGCAAATGATATACTATACCTCCCTGAGTCTGTTCCCTCGTCTATAAAAGACACTAGCTTCGACCTCACAGGAATGTTGTGAGGACTCAATGAGATGAATATGTAAAGCACTCAGCACCCAGCACATAGTCGGTGCTATGGTGGCCCTAAATCCCCACCCCCACCCCCACACCCCCCCCCCCCCACCTCCCTGAAGCTTAGAAAATAAAGTCTTTATGGTAAGGAGCATATGTGGCCCCCTAGAGGCAGGACAGGGCCTGTCCAGGAGAGTGAACTGCTCACGTGGCCACCACCTAAAAAACTTTGAGGGGAAAAGACATTTGGGAATAGGACTTAATAGGGAGGTGTTGGGACCAACTATTTTTTTAATATATTTTATTGATTTTTTACAGAGAAAGGGAGAGGGATAGAGTGAGAGAAACATCGATGAGAGAGAAACATCAATCAGCTGCCTCCTGCACACTCCCTACTGGGGATGTGCCCGCAACCAAGGTACATGCCCTTGACCGGAATTGAACCTGGGACCTTTCAGTCCCCAAGCCAAACCAGTTAGGGCAAGGAACCAACTATTTTACTTCCACTGTGCTCAGCACTGTGGCTATTAAAAAGTAATGATAGCCCAGCTGGTGTGCGTCAACCTATGAACCAGAAGATTATGGTTCAAGTCCCAGGTCAGGACACATGCCCAGGTTGCCGGCTCGATCCCCAGTGTAGGAGGCAGCTGACCAATGATTCTCGCTCATTATTGATGTTTGTATTTCTCTCTCCCTCTCTCTCCCTTTCTCTCTGAAATCAATAAAAATATTTTTAAAAGGTAATGATAGATAAATAGATAAAAGATAATTCAACAAATAAAATATTAAATGAATTTAAAATGTGTTGTCTCTGATCCCCAGTTGGAAAGACAAAGTCAACAAGTAAGAAATAAAGAGAGGAACCCATGGGGTATAGCGGCAACTCCAGCTGGCCTCTTCAGACTCAAATGGCTGTGAGAGCTCAGAGCACTCTCCCCTCTGTGGCGATGCAACCCTTCCTTCAGGGCTCAGTTCAAATGTCACCTCCACTGAAAGGCTCACCCTGATGCCCCCAAACTGAGTTAACCAGTCCCGCCTGTGCTCCTACCACAGCCAGTCAAACCTTTAGTAGCACCGTCATCACATGGCTCTGTTATTAGTTATGTCTCTTTTCCATCATTAGAACGTGAGTTCCTGGGAAGCAGAGCTGCATATTATTCTTATTCTATCCCCAGCACTTAGCACAGTGCCCAGGACATAGAAGGCCCTCAGGAAATGTTGGGTCAATGAATGAAGGCATAAAAGAATGAATGCATAAAAAATAAAGGGAGGAATAGACAGATGGGTGGATGGATAGTGGTTGGGTAGGTGACTGGATGGACAGATGGGTGAGATCTGTGATGATTTCCCAGTGGAGATAGGAGTTGAGTTAAATTATGAGAAGCCCTGGCAAAGTCAAAGGATCCAGGAGACTGCATTTCAGGAAGGGAACAGAATAACTAAAAACTCAGACGTTTGGGGTAGAAAAAGAAGCATAAACATAGAATGAAAAGCCAGCATGGCTGAGGTATTTAAGGCCCTTTCACCTCTCTCTAGATGTGATTGCAAAAGGCTACTGACTGTTCCCCTCCTGTAATCACACCTCCTACAAAAGCACCTCTTTCCTTCAAGGGGTGATTCTTCTAAAACCAAAATATGATCATGTTACTTCCCTAGTCGAAACCCTTCAGCGAGTCCTCAGTGTCTCAGGACAGGGTTCTATCTGGTCAGCGTTTTAGTCAAGGCCTTTGAAGCTCTTACCCCTGCCTGCCCCCCCCCCCCCAGCCCAGCCCATGGGCTCTCCTGCTGCATCACAAACTTCCGACTGTCTCTGGCTTCTGTGGGCCATTGTTTGCTCTGTTCCTCTCCCTGGGAAGCCCCTCTGTGATCTGCAAACACTTAGTTGCTTTACACGAGTTAAGGTTTCTAGATGAATTATATCTTCAAGGTCCGGCAAGAACTTAGATTGACAATCACAAAGTCATTTACAGAAATAGAAGAGGAAAATGTGGATTCCTGAATTTAGGTCGGTGAGTGTAGTATCAATCCACATCAAGATTCAATGAAATTTAATAAGCAGGTGGTCTGAGACTACATAGAAAACAGTGAACATTGGGAGTTAGCATAGGTTCACTGAAAACAAGTCACACCTGACCACTCAGATTTCTTTGGTGATAAATGCGCTGGTCCAGTGGACCAGGAAGAAGCTACAAGGATGCACAGCACATCTTGACTGACCGAGGCATTAGGCCAAGTCAATCATGGTAACCTGGTGGGCAAGGGGGAGAAATATGGTTTCAATTACTATTGTGTTAGGTGAGTTTGTGGCTTGTGAACAAACCATTCCTGTGGAATGCTGACTAATGATTTAGTGTCAACCTTAAGGGCAATCCCTGGCAACTAGCCACAGAATCCTGTCATAGGACCCACCTTGTTCAGTCTTTTAAAGAAGCATGTTCAACAAATTTGCTGGACATACAAGTTTCAAGGAACCACTAAGGTGATACGTGGCACAAAACAGTTACTTTTAGCAAATTGAAAGGATATGCCTGTACTGGAAAAAATAAGTTTAATGGGGATTATTCTAAAGTTCTATATTTAGGTTCCAAATCAATTGCACAAGGACAGAATGAGAAAGATCTGGCATAGCAGGAGTTCATGAAACATCACAGGGGAACATATCACAGGAGTTCTAGTTAATTTTTAAGCTAATTTTAAGCTAATAATAGAATGTCAAACCATAATGCAGGAGTTAAGAAAGTTAATATAATCTTAGATCAGATCAATAGAAGTGGAGGCTTTTAGATCATTGAAAACTATAGTTCCCTTTTTTCTGCATCGGTCAGATACCTCTGCTCCCTCATTCATTCAGTCATTCAGCATGTGTTCAGCACATCCTTGGCAATAGTTTTAATCAAGCACTGTGGACTGAAAGTTTTTAATCCATTCCAGTGTGTAGCAAGGGAGCAGAGAAGTAAATCAATGACTACAGTACAGAGTAGGGAGTGTTAGGAGTAGGGAGAGTAAAGAACCATGGGAGAAGAGAAGGTGGGCAAGGAAGGTCACCACAGAGGGTGACCTTGAGCAGGTAGGAATTCACCAGGTGGACAAGTGAGAAAAGGACATCTAGCAGAAGAACCAGCAGGAGCAAAGGTCCTGGGGTAGGAACTGGTTGAGTATTTTCCAGGAACAGAAAGACAGCCAGTGCAGCTGGAACAGAGTGATCTAGGGGGAGTGCACAGGTCATGTGCTCAGTGAGGGCAGCAGGGGAAGCTGACAGCATACTCTGTAGATCAGCGGTTGCCAACCTTTCGGACCTCTCGGGCCACTGGTTGGCGACCGCTGCTGTGGACCACCTGGGAGACCATACGCAGACCAACTCAATCAGAATCTCTGGGAGTAGAGCCCAGACATGGTTATTTTTGAGACTCCTCAGGGGATACAAATGTGCATCTGGGTGAGGGGAGGGGAAATGGGAGATGCTATTCAATGTGTAAAGTTTTAGTAACACAACATGATTAAGTTCTAGAGATCTACTGTACAACATCAATACTGTATTGTAAACTTAGAATGTGTTAAGAGGGTTAAGTCTCATGTTAAGTGTTCTTAACACAATCCTATATAATAAAAGGCCAATATGCAAATTGTCCCCATGGGCGGGCGTTCCACCGAATGGGAGTTATATGTGCGCTGACCACCAGGGGATGGCGCAGAACATGGCAGGTGTCGGCAACACAGCGCTGGCAGCGGTGGCAGTGGAGGCACTGCCAGCCCCAATGGGCCCTGAGGAGAGCGGGATGCAGCAGGATGGTGGAGCAGGTGAGCAGGCAGCACCAGGCCAAAGCGGGTGCAAGTAAGGACCCCGATCGTCCCACCAGTCGCCCCACAGATCAGCCCTGATCGCCGGCCCGGCCTAGGGACCCTACCTGTGCACCGATTTTGTGCACTGGGCCTTTAGTAAGTAAATAAAAAAAAGAAGTAAAACAATGTGCAACTGGGATTGAGAACCGCTGTTGTAGGGCCTGGTCTCCAGGCCTGGGCAAGGAGTTTGGCACATGGGCTGTTAGAGGGCACTGAACAGGAGGGTGAAAACTGCCTTGTGTTTTTAAAAGATCACTCTGACTGCTGCTAAGGCAGCCACAAGAGGCCATTTTGCTCCTTTGGGAGGGATGAGCGTGGCTTGCACCAAGGTGAGAGCAGTGGACTTGGCCAGGACAGCTTCGGGGTCTAATTTGAGATTAAGAGCCAACAGGACCTGCCAATGAGTTAGATGTGGAGGGCGAAGGGTAGCCCAGGGATGACTTCTAGATTTGGGGCCTGAGGGAATGAACGGCAGTGCCCTTTACTGAGATGGGTACCCAGAGGATGGGCACTTTGGACGCAAGGAAGGAAATCTGAAGTTCTCTCAGACTTGTTGATGCTGAGATGCGCTTCTGATCGCCTTTGGATATTTCAGGTAGGAGATCGAATGGTAGGCAGGAGAGACGCCTGGCACTGGGCTACCCTGGGGGCATTTGTCACCTTGGGCTGAGACAGTGTAAGGCCGTCTCTTGAGGAGTGGGCTAAGCTGTCTTTGGAGATGTTCACGAAGAAGCCATCTGCCAGGGACTGGGCAAAAGGTCGGGCGTGATTGGCTCTAAGCAGCTTCCTCTAGCTCTCAGCTGCTTTGATTTTATTAATGAGCCTCACAGCCTGCGACTAGCAGGGCGCCATAGTGGGGGGGGGGGGGGGCGGGGAGTGGGGGCAGAGCGGAGGGCCTTGGGGGCCACAGGGAGTGTGCAAAATGAGGTCGTTAGGTAGATTTGGGTGATAATGACCAGCTCAGGGGTCTATGCTTCCAAAATCCATCCTCTGATCAGCAGTCCCCAACCTTTCTTTCTGCCAAAGTGTTGTGCATATGCACACCCTAGGCCCCCACACACGTAGAACAACCCCCTGTTCCGGGCAGGTCCCGCACACTTGCCCTCCAGCCCGCAGAGCATTTCCGAGCACCAGAGAGTGATACTATTAGAGGGAGAGTGTGGAAGCTGCTCCCATTTATCTTAAAAAGTGAATCCCTAGCTCAGTGGTTCTCAACCTTGGCTGCACATTAGAATCACCTGGGAATCTTTTTAAAATCCTGATTTCTGGGCCTCATCCTCTGGAAATTCTGTTTCTTTGTTATGGGGTGGGGCCACAACATTAGTAACAAAGAAACAGAATTTCCAGAGGATGAGGCCCAGAAATCAGGATTTTAAAAAAAGATTCCCAGGTGATTCTAATGTGCCGCCAAGGTTGAGAACCACTGCCTTAGCTGGAGCTTCTTTATTAGCAACACCTGCCTGGGAACCGACCGCCCCAGTGATCTGCGAGCCCCAGGTGGGTGTTGCGAACCTCAGCTGCAGGCCTGAGCGGACTAGACTGGCCCAGTGAGCAGAGCAGGGCCCAGCGGCTCTGGTCTAGGAGAGAGTCGGTCAGCACCAAATGGAGGATACACCCAGGACAAGGGGCGCGCTGGGGATGCTGGGTCCCTGCAGCCAGGCCAGGGTGGCGGCAAGCCTGGAGGGGGGATGGGGTGCAGGATGGACGGAGGTCAGGGTGCTTCCTTGCACTCTCCGCCAGCCCCAGCCCAGAAATGCAGGTGGAGTCGGTGTGGAGATTCAGGGCCACCGAGGGCAGAGAAAGCTGTCCCCACCCCACCCCCCACCCCACCCCCGTCAGAGCAGTGGGCTCTGCTGCTTCCCAGGGATGAAGAGGAGGAAGCTGGTCCTGGGTTGGGGAGCATCTGGGGCTCCGAGTTGGTGCGGAGAGGGGCCGCGGGCAGGGACTCCAGTGGGTGGCAGGACAGCCACTCAGAGCTCCTTGGGCTGCCGGCCTGTCGAGCCCTCGGCTAAGAATTAGGTTTTTCCTTTCAAAGAGGGTGGAAGTCACTGTTTTCTTGTCTCCGTTGATGAACAGATTCTGGGTGGCAAGAGTCACCATAGAAACAGGTGCTATCTTAAGCAAATGAGCCTTATTAACCTTAAGAGTGGTGGAGTTTTCACAAGATTGCACATGTAGGGTAGGAGGGAGAGCGGGCTCTGGTGGGGGGGGCGCAGTGGCTGGGAGCGATGTTGCGTGGCTCTGGGTGTAGATGTGTGTGTGTGGTGTGCATATGTGTGTGGATGGGTGTCTGCGTGTGCTTTAGTAAAAGCATTTCCCAGAGAGTAAACTCATATTCTGCCTTTTCCCTAAGAAATTCACACATTATCTCCTACCCTCCCCCCCAGAAAAACCCTCCGTTTTCTTGGGAGCTGGCCTCCAGGTGGCAGAGGCCAAGAGCCCTGCCTCCCCCTAACGCTCCCCACTGCTGCGTCCAGCCACCGCCCGGCAGGACCAGGTGCTCCTGAGGCCCAGCTCCAGGAGGCCAGGCCCTCTGCCCCGGGAGGCGGTGCGGTGAGGGGCGGACGAAGGACACTGACATCAGCAGGATCGTGTCCTTATGGCTGCTCTGTGATCCTCAGCCGGTGGCCTGCCTCTGTGAACCCCAGCCCATGAAAGGCAGACACAGCAACGCCTCCCAGGGCTGACGCGATGACAGATGAGTGTATGTTGATGGTGACAAGCCCCCCTTCTGGGCGGGGAAGGGGCCTGTCCTCTCAGGCAGAGCTGCGACCTCACAGACTTTCCAGGCCGAGGCTGACCGTTCCCAGCAGCATCTGTCCACTCAGGTTCCCACTCGTACCTGCTGTGCAAGGTTTGGGTGGGGCGGGGAGGTCCGAGTGAGGTTAGGACACACAGCCTACCCTCAGGGAGGTTACCATCGTTGGAGGGGGGGAGGGGAGAGGACTTTAAAACCCAGGAACACTACCCGGAGGTACTGAGCTGGAAAGAGAAGAGCTATAGCAGCTCCGGGGGGGGGGGGGGCAGGCAGGAAGTGGGCAGGTGGGGGGGGGGCAGGCAGGGGGTGGGCAGCAGAGAGTGGGCAGGAGGAAGTGGAAGGGGCAGGGTGTAGGCAGGGAGGGAGTGGGCAGGGAGGAAGTGGCAGGGGCAGGGGTGGGCGGGGCTTTGACGGCAGGTAGGATTGGGGTGGGCAGGAAGGAGATGTCCAAGAAAAGGGGCACATCTTCAGGCACAGTTCCCCGAATTCTGGACTGTCCCCGTGTGTGAAAAGTGACTAGGAAACGCGCTCCCCTGCAGGATCCAGGAGTCCTGCATGCCGGCTTCAAGAAGCAGGTCTGCTGCCCTCTGCAGCCCCGCCTTGGGCAGGACAGCAACCAGCCCCGGTCCAGCTCCAATTCCAGGAAATAAAACGGAGCTGCCTTCCAGGGGCTCTGAGGAATAGTCCCGCGCTCCCTGCCATCTGGATGGCGCAGCCTGAGGTGCCCTTTGCCCCAGAGAGGCAAGGTGGGGGGCGCCTGCCCGGGACTGAGCCCTGGGAGGGCACCGCAGGGGGACCTTCATGTCCCTTTGCCATACAGGTAAGGGTCCCCACACCTGAGCTGGGACAGGGCTGGCAGCGTGGCTGAGGGGCTGCTCCTGCCTCAGGCTCCTAGGTCTCCAGAGCTGGAAGGGCCCAGATTTGTGTGGTCCTGCTCCTCCTCTCCGCAGACAAGGAAGCTGAGGCCCAAATCCTCTAAGCCGATCGGTGAGAGTGTGGACCAGAACTGAGGTGTCCCTACGCTTAGTCCTACTGGTCTTTCCTTTCACTGCCCCAAGCTGCCTCGGTGAGAGAAGCCACCACCTGGCACAGGCCCCTGGGGCCTGGGGCAGTCACTGGAGCAGTGATTAACCAAGTCCCCGGGGAAGGGGTAGGGACTGTGCACCCTGGGCTGCCCAGCTCCCACCTCCTCTCCCTCTCAAACCGACATCTGGCATTGTGTGAGTTTCACCTGGCCCAGCCAAGAACATGGCAATTTAGCGACTCTCAGAAAGTTCTCCCAACCCACCATCCCTGCCTCCCCAGTTCTCATCCACTGGCTTTAGAGGTGCCCAAAATCCCTTCACAGCAGGGAAGGCATCACACCCTGATTGCAGGTGAGGCTGAAAGGACTGCTTTTGCGGGGAGGTCATGGACTGACTTGAAGGAGCAGTAAGCAATACGGGAACTTGGGCTGAAAAACAGCAGGAAGCCAGTGGGCAGGGAAGGAAAGTCAGATATGGGGGAGACAGAGCAAGAGGGGAGTCAGAGGAGGGGAGGGGCTCTGAACCTCGCTGTGTCTCCTCCCACAGTGCATGCCCTTTCCTCCACACCAAAATACAATGGCTGTTCCCTTCCTAGTGTTTTGGTTGTGCCCAGAATTTAATTTATAGACGTGACTGAGTGATGATGCAGAGATCAATGCCATTCATTACTCACAGCTCCCAAGAGAAGGAAGGGGCATGCCACGCCCTGCCATGCCACACCAGGCAGGGCCACCTGGGGAAGCACCAGGGTGTTGGTCGGAGACGGAAGGAAGAAGATGCAAGCATGGCCTGGGGCCTTGACTATGGTTTCTGTGGGAAGGAATGGGTGAGGCAGGCAGGCACGTTTGAGAGGGTTCAGGATTGGACAGTTTGAATCATGACAGCAGGCTCTGGGCTATCCTAGCAGCAATGCTCTCTAGTTGTCTGGTAGCTGGCCCTGGGATGATTCGGGTAGGGGGACATTGGCTTGGTAGTAAAAGGTACAGGAGGTGGTGGTGGTGGTGGTGGTGGTGAGGTCTGAGCTTTGCATTGGTTGGTTTGCATAGGAAAGGCTTGCTTGCAATGAAGTTGTCTGCTCTCTAAGAATTAGCTAGCCCAGGGCAGTCTCTCCAGGATTAGCAAGGCTTCAGGATGTCAAACCACCTTAAACTACAGAAAATAAAGAGCATGATCAATATACCCGGAACCCTCTTTTCTCTAAAAGCTGCTCCTTTTTAAAAAGTTCTGCTCAAAACCCACCTTATTCAGCATGCCTTCCGGTGATCCAAGACCCCCTCCACTTCTCTAGCCTCCCACTTAGCACTTAGCCTGTGCCGCACAATTGAGCACCGGATTCCACACTGTCTGGTTTCCTAGTTGTCCCAGGGCACTTGCCCTAGTTTCCCAGCCCCTTGGGAAGACTCTGCTCCCCAGCCTCCTGCCTGGGTGTACACCCAGCCCTCCACCCAGAGGGTGACCGTTCTTCATGGCATCACCCTTCCTGCCCACCCTCCCGGCAGGGTGGTCACCCTCACCACCTTGCCTGTCACATCTTCACCTCCTGGCCAGTCTGTCACAATATACTCCATCGTCCCACACAGACAGCAAACAGCAAGGCTATCTTCTCCCCCTCCTTCTGACCACACGCAGCAGCCTGCCAACGGCCTGCTCCACCGACGGACAACCCACCCCTGACTTCCACCTCCATAACTCTTCTCTTACCATCCCCTACCCCAAAGTATCCTCTCCCTTCTTTTCTCCCAGATCAAAGCTTCCATAGCTTCCAAGTGCCCACCACACCACCTTCAGAATCACACTGAAGCCCTGCCAGCTAGTTCACGGCTGAGTGGACGCCCCCTGGTCCGTGGTGCCCTCCCAGGTAAAATGGGAGTTGGCCTGCAGGGTCCCTTAGCTCTAACCATTTGGGGGGCTGACATTCTCTATAGACCTGTCGCTTGGTATGTGGAAAGTGTGCCTTCTTGGGCAACATGTAGGCAAAGAATAGGTCTTTTATGCTTGGTGTGTCCTCTCCACAGAGCCAGAGCAGGGAGCAGCCCAAGGAAGCCCCCTTGGCTCTTATTACAGACCAAACCGTCGCTAGTTATGATAACAAGATACGATTTCATTCAGCTCAACCATCCCACCTGCGTTCAGCTCTCTGCTGGGTATTGTGGGGGCTCTAAAAGGATAGGATTAAATTCCTGCCCTCAAGGAACTTAAAACTCAGTGGAGAAATTAGTTACACCTACACACGCACACACGCGGTCCCTCGCGTCTGCTGGGGACTGGTTCCAGGACCCCTGCAGATACCCAAATCTGAGGATGTTCAGCTCCCTTATGTAAAATGGCACAGTTCTTGTATAGAACCCATGCGCATACTCTAGATTACTTATAATACCTAATGCAACGTCAGTGCATGTAAATAGTTGTTACACTGTATTGTTTAGGGAATAACGACAAGAAAAAAGTCTGCTCATGTTCAGTGCAGACGCAACCACCCTGTAGGCCTAGCTACATAGCTCACATCAGCAACAATATAACTTTTTTTTTAGTATTTCCCATGGGCAGCTGGTAGAACCCAAGGAGGCAGAGACCCAACTGTATATATTCTACTTGAGAATCGCCAAGGGAACTGGGTGAATCTATCTATATATAGGTTAAAGGGCAAACTTGAGTGGCTGCTTTTCATCCTTACTTTGGATTGGTCAACATTCAACTCTAAGTATCGGATGCTATGCCAGTGTGCAACCACCCGTAAATATTGATGTTTACCATAGCATGGGCACTATACTGGATGTGGCCAATGCTCTTCTGATGTTAAATATTCCCACTTCAAATTTTAAATTTAAAATCCCCAATTTTAAATATCGTCCTCTTAACCATAGAAATGCTTGGAAATGATCACATTTCAGCATACAAACTGCACCTCCTAAAATGTCTTTGACAGTTAGAAGCACACAAAAACTTATCAATGAGGGTGTTGATTTTTGGTTCAGAAAACATGATAAATCCATCTATATTTTATACTAACAAACAGTATAAAATACTGATAAATAAACTACCCAATAAATGTGAAGACTTTCAATTTAAAAACTCTTATAGAGCGTATGAAAACTTTAATATATAAAATCTTATTTAATACATAAATATGGATAATATTTTTTATATATATTAGAGGCCCGGTGCACAAAAATTTGTGCACATGGGGGGCGGGGGGCGGGCCTCAGCGTGGTCTGTGCCCTCTTGCAGTCTGGTACCTCTAGAAGGATGACCATCTGCTGGCTTAGGCCCGCTCCACGGGGGGATTGGGCCTAAGCTGGCTGTCAGACATCCCTCTGGCAGCCAGGAAGCCCTCAGGGGATGTCCACTTGCCAGCGGGGAGCAGGCCTAAGCTGCAGTTGGACATCCTTAGCACTGCTGAGGAGGTGGGAGAGGCTCCCGCCATCAGCCTGGCTTGTGACTGAGCAGAGCTCCCCACTGTGGGAGCGCACTGACAACCAGGGGGCAGCTCCTGCATTGACCATCTGCCCCCTGGTGGTCAGTGTGTGTCATAGTGACCAGTCATTCCCAGTCGTTCTGCTGTTAGGTTCAATTTGCATATTAGCCTTTTATTATATAGGATAGAGACCTGGTGCACTAGTGGAGGCCGGCTGGTTTGCCCTGAAGGGTGTTCTGGATCAGGGTGGGGGTCCCACTGGGGTTCCTGGCCAGCCTGGGTGAGGGACTGAGAGCTGTTTTCAGCTTCTATAATTGAAACTTTGTTGCCACAAGTGGAGGCCACAGCTGGCTCAGGACAGGTGGTAAGCTTGGCTTCCTCCATTGCCTGGGCAACCAAACCTCCTACTTGCTCCAGCTCCGTGGCTGCCAGCTGCCATCTTGGTTGGGTTAATTTGCATATAGTCGCTCTGATTGCCTGGTGGGTATGGCTTGGGGCGTAGCGAAGGTATGGTCAATTAGCATCTTTGTCTTTTATTAGTGTAGATTTGTATATTTATTAAATATATAAATATATTTTACATATAACTATATTATATAATACATATACATAATATATAATCCTATCTAATAAAAGAGAAACATGGTAATTGGCGTACGACTGCTACCCTTCCCATTGGCTAATCAGGGTGATATGCAAATTAACTGCCAGCCAAGATGGCGGCCGGCAGCCAGGCAGCTTGAAAGTAACATGAGGCTTGCTTGCTTCAGTGATGGAGGACTCCAACTTTCCCCGCCTGCCACTGCAGGCCTCTGAGCTGCAACTCTAAGCAACTATGTAACAAATATAGAAGCTAAACAAAACCCCAGAAACCTGCTTTAGTCTGTCGGGCTTCAGCCAGCCGGATCGCAACATTGTAAGCAAAGGCCAGAAACCTACTTTCAGCAGTGGAGGCCTAAGAGCTGGAGCCAAGCCTCAAAGCTAAAGCTGGCCCAGAATAAAAAAGAAAAAAAGGAGCAGTTGGGAGCTTCAGTCACCCCCAGCCTGAAAATAGCCCTCAGCCCCTCACCCAGACTGGCCAGGCACCTCAGTGGGGACCCCCACCCTGAAGGGTGTGTGACCAGCTGCAAACAGCCATCATCCCCTCACCCAGGCTGGCCAGGCACCCCAGTGGGGACCCCCACCCTGATCCAGGACACCCTCAGGGCATACCAGCCGGCACCCACCCATGCACCAGGCCTCTACCCTATATAGTAAAAGGGTAATATGCCTCCCAGCACTGGGATCAGCGGAGCCGCGAGGCCTCCCGGCACCGGGATCAGCATGACAGGGGGCAGTGCCCAAACCCCCTGATCGCCCTGTGGCTCTGTGTGTGACAGGGGGCAGGGCAACAACCTCCCTATCGGCCCTGCTCTGTTCCTGACAGGGGAAGGCGCCCCAACCCCCTGATTGGCCCTGCTCTGAGTGTGACAGGGTGCGGCACCCCAAACCCCACCCCCCCCCCCACGGGCCCTGCTCTGTGTGTGACAGGGTAGAGCCATAACCTCCCCATCGGCCCTGCCCTGAGTGTGACAGTGGCGGCTCCCCAACCCCCTGATCAGCCCTGCTCTGTGGGTGATAGAGGGCGGCGCCCCAACCCCCCTGATGGGCCCTGCTCTGTGCGTGACAGGGTACAGAGCCCCAACCCCCCTGATGGGCCCTGCTCTGTGAGTGACAGGGGGCAGTGCCCCAACCCCCTGATTGGCCCTGCTCTGTGCGTGACAGGGGGTGGCGCCGCAACCTCCCCATCGACCCTGCCTTGAGTGTGACAGGGGACGGTGCCCCAACCCCTCAATCGGCCCTACCCTGAGCGTGACTGAGGGTGGCATCACAACCTCCCGATCGCCCTGCTCTGTGCATGATAGGGGGCGGCGCCCCAACTCCCCAATCGGCCCTGCTCTGAGCCCAACCAGGCTGCACCTAGGGATTGGGCCTGCCCTCTGCCACCCGGGAGCAGGCCTAAGCCAGCAGGTCGTTATCTCCCGAGGGGTCCCAGACTGCGAGAGGGCACAGGCCGGGCTGAGGGATCCCCCTTCCCCCCAAGTGCACAAATTTTTGTGCACCGGGCCTCTAGTTAATATATAAACATATAATATATAAAGTACTTCTTTAATATATAAATGAATATTTCCCAAATTAATTTTCAAATGTGCTCCTAGTTAATAAGAAAGAAATTTTTATTAAAAGTAGTCAAAATATTTTGTTTTAGAACTTAAGGTTAATTCTAGATATTAGTTCATATTCTAAAACTACAATTGTTAAAAAAAAATATGGTATTGGTGAGAGAATACACAGACATACCATTGAAGTAGAAGAGAAAGATTAAGATACTCAGCAGCTGATAAAGAAGTCATTTCAAAACTGGTTTGGGGATGATTGGCTAATCATTTGGGGGAAAGCAATAATGTTGAAGCTCTTTTTCATACCATATTCAAAATAAATTCTAAATGGATTAAATATTCTAATCCTAAAATTAGACCATAAAGCTCTGGCTGATGTGGCTCAATTGGTTGAAGCATCATTCCATACATCAAAAGGTGGTGGGTTTGATTCCTACTCAGGGCACACACCCAGGTTGCAAGTTCAATCCCTAGTTGAGAAGTGTGTAGGAGTCACCAATTGATGTTTTTCTTTCACATCAATGTTTCTCTCTCTCTCTCTCTCTCTCTCTCTCTCTCTCTCTCTCTCTCTCTCTCTCCTCTCTCTCTCTCTTTCTCCCTCTCCCTCCCTCCTTCCCTTCCTCCCTTCCTCACTATAAAATCAATAGCATATCTTTGGGTGAGGTTTTTTTTAGAAGTTAGACCAGCTGTGGGCAAACTACGGCCCACGGGCCAGATCCGGCCCGTTTGAAATGAATAAAACTAAAAAAAAAAAAAAAGACCGTACCCTTTTATGTAATGATGTTTACTTTGAATTTATATTAGTTCACACAAACACTCCATCCATGCTTTTGTTCCGGCCCTCCGGTCCAGTTTAAGAACCCATGTGGCCCTCGAGTCAAAAAGTTTGCCCACCCCTGAGTTAGACCATAAAGGACAAAAGAAAATATACATTAGTATATATTGCTCTGACCTCAAGATAGGAAAATATCTAAACATATATTTGCAAAGAGGTTAAGTAAAGAAAATCAACATTTTGGGGGGAAATGTGATATATAGGAGAAGAGATTACTGTCCTAACATAGAAGGCACATGCAAATCAATAAGATAATAATTGTATGTAACTCATGGGACTGTTGGAAGGATTGAAGAAATAAAGC
This sequence comes from Myotis daubentonii, assembly GCF_963259705.1. Classification (NCBI taxonomy): domain Eukaryota; kingdom Metazoa; phylum Chordata; class Mammalia; order Chiroptera; family Vespertilionidae; genus Myotis; species Myotis daubentonii. The sequence continues at coordinate 15,666,045 of NC_081844.1, forward strand.
AGTAAAACAAAATGGGCAATGTCTGACATAACTGTTGGCTGCTATTAATTTATTTTTTAATAAATAGAAAAATGGGCAAAGGACATAAATAGGAAATTCTTAAAAAGAAATACAACATAAACATATAAAAAATGAAACTCTACATTGGTAGTTAGAAATGCAAGTGAAAACAAGAAAGCACCACACCAATTGTGGTCATTAAATTGACAATATTTGGGTTTTGTTTCTTAAAATACTAATAATGATAACATCCAGTGTCCTCTCCCATAGGGCTGATGGGAGTGTAAATTGTTAAAAACCCTTTTGCAGGTTATTTGGTAGTATGTATCAACCATCAAACGCCTTCACGTGTATATAGCCTTTAACCCAACCATCTCCTGCTAGAGATTGATGCTAAGGAAATTATAATGGATGTGATAAGCAATTTATTCACAATGCTATTCATCTCAGTGTTGCTTATAATAGTAAAAAATTAAAAACAGCCTATTTGTCCAACAAGATATGATTGGCAAATAAATTATGATCTATGGAATATTATGTAGCCATTAAAATGACTGGAGATGAATATGCAAGGCCAACAATAAAATATTTGTGCCATATTGTTATGAGAAAAGAAAAACAAATTAAAAATAATTATATAGAATACAACCCATATTTGTTGCATGGGAAAATATGCCTAGAGAAAAGAAACTGGAAAGTGTATGCACCAAAATATTCATAGTAGTGAGGTTGGAGTAGTAGGATTATGAGTGACCTTTATATTCTTTTTTGGGGTTAGCTATTTTTCCAAATTTCCTATAATATATTTAGTTTTATAATCAGATTTTAAAATGCTATTTAAAAATTAAACTGCAGAGAAAGAAATATGATCATTACAACTATCTATATATCCTATCTAATAAAAGAGAAACATGGTAATTGGCGTACGACCGCTACCCTTCCCATTGGCTAATCAGGGTGATATGCAAATTAACTGCCAGCCAAGATGGCGGCCAGCATCCAGGCAGCTTGAAACTAACATGAGGCTTGCTTGCTTCAGTGACAGAGGACTCCAACGTTCCCTGCCTGCCTTGCCGGCCTCTGAGCCTGCAGTTTAAGAAACATTGTAACGAATATAGAAGCTAAACAAAACCCCAGAAACCTGCTTTCAGCGAGCCCGGGATCTCAGAGCTGGAGTTGATACAGAGTTTCAATTATAGAACCGAAACAAACCAGATACCTTCTTTCAGCAGCAGCAGAGGCCTCAGAGCTGGAGCCAAGCTTCAGAGCTAAAGCTGGCCCAAAATAAAAAAAAAAGAAAAAGAAAAAAAGCAGTTGAGAGCTTCAGTCACCCGCCAGCCTAAAAACAGCCCTCAGCCTCTCACCCAGACTGGCCAGGCACCCCAGTGGGGACCCCCACCCTGAAGGGGGTGTGACCAGCTTCAAACAGCCATCATCCCCTCATCCAGGCTGGCCAGGCACCCCAGTGGGGACCCCCACCCTGATCCAGGACACCCTTCAGGGCAAACCAGCTGGCACCCACCCGTGCACAGTGGGGACCCCCACCCTCATCCAGGACACCCTTCAGGGCAAACCAGCTGGCACCCACCCATGCACCAGGCCTCTATTCTATATAGTAAAAGGGTAATATGCCTCCCAGCACCAGGATCAGTGGAGCCACGAGGCCTCCTGGCACCGGGATCAGCGTGACAGGGGGCAGCGCCCAAACCCCCTGATCGCCCTGCAGCTCTGTGTGTGACAGGGGGCGGGGCAACAACCTCCCTATCGGCCCTGCTCTGTTCCTGACAGGGGAAGGCGCCCCAACCCCCTGATCGGCCCTGCTCTGTGCCTGATAGTGGGGAGCTCCCCAACCCCCTGATCAACCTGCGGCTCTGTGTGTGACAGGGTGCGGCGCCCCAACCCCCGCCCCCCCCCCCACAGGCCCTGCTCTGTGTGTGACGGGGTAGAGCCATAACCTCCCCATCGGCCCTGCCCTGAGTGTGAGAGTGGCAGCGCCTCAACCCCCTGATCGGCCCTGCTCTGTGGGTGATAGAGGGCAGCGCCCCAACCCCCCCCCCCCCACCCCACGGGCCCTGCTCTGTGTGTGATGGGGTAGAGGCATAACCTCCCCATCGGCCCTGCCCTGAGTGTGACACTGGCGGCGCCCCAACCCCCTGATCCACCCTGCTCTGTGCGTGACAGGGGGGAGCTCCCCAACCCCCTGATGGGCCCTGCTCTGTGCGTGACAGGGGGGAGCTCCCCAACCCCCTGATCGGCCCTGCTCTGTGCATGACAGGGTGGAGCTCCCCAGCCCCTTGATTGACCCTGCTCTGTGCATGACAGGGGGCAGTGCCCCAACCCCCTGATTGGTCCTGCTCTGTGCGTGACAGGGGGTGGCGCCACAACCTCCCCATCGACCCTGCCTTGGGTGTGACAGGAGGCGGTGCCCCAACCCCCCAATCGGCCGTACCCTGAGCATGACTGAGGGTGGCATCACAACCTCCCGATCCACCCTGCTCTGTGCATGACAGGGGGCGGCGCCCCAACTCCCCAGTCAGCCCTGCTCTGAGCCTGACCAGGGGCTGCACCTAGGGATTGGGCCTGCCCTCTGCCACCTGGGAGCAGGCCTAAGCCAGCAGGTCATTATCTCTTAAGGGGTCCCAGACTGCGAGAGGGCACAGGCTGGGCTGAGGGACCCCCTCACCCCCCCGAGTGCACAAATTTTTATGCACCGGGCCTCTAGTATATAAATAAAGAGCCAGGGGCCATAACATCTGAAACAACCAAATGGATGACTAAACAGGCTGAGTGGGGCAACAAGGCCAGCAGGGGGGGAAAGTGAGGGGCGACCAGGCTGGCAAGGGGGGCAGTGAGGGGCGGCCAGGCTGTCGTGGGGGATGGCAGTAAGGGGTGACCATGCTGGTGGGGGGCAGTAGAGGCAACCAGGCTGGTGGGAGGGGCAGTTGGGGGTGACTATGTTGGCGGGGGGGGGGGGGCAGTTAGGGGCAATCAGGCAGGCAGGCAGGTGAGCAGTTAGGAGCCAGTGGTCCTGGATTGTGAGAGGGATGTCTGACTGCCGGATCAGGCCTAAACCAGCAGTCGGACATTCCCTGAGGGGTCCTGGATTGGAGAGGGTGCAGGCTGGGCTGAGGGGACCAATCCCCCTGCCCCCCCGCCCAAATTTCATGCACCGGGCCTCTAGTGGGGACTATTAAGAGAATTAGGTAAGGACCCTGTTCCCAGGAGTCTGTGGTTTCTTTGCTTCTCCTTGGTGCAAAGCCATGAGGGTAACCCTGTCCCTTCATCCTGCCCCCAGAGCACCCTATGCACACCTGGCACTCTGCCATTACTGGGCTGGGAGCTCTTTATGGGCAGAGCCAGGGGCCTTCCTCTATGTGTCCCCCAGAGCACAGGGCCAGGCACTGAGTAGAAACCCCCTGAGCGTTCTTCTAAAGAGCAACAGAAGCTCAGAGCAAAAAACGATGCCCATCAACACAAGGCAGGGCATGTCAGTGTCTGACGAGTCGCACAGACAGTAGGATAAGCTCCTGAGAGGAAGACCTAAGTTATGACTGGGATGAGCAGGGAAGGCTTCCTAGAGGAGGAAGGCATTGAAAAACACCTGGAAGCAAGGATAGGATATGCCGCCCTCTCCTTCTGACTCCAGTTCTTCCACTTGAAAGCACCTGGAGGTCTAATACAGGGCATGGCCCTGCCACCCTGAGAGGTCATCTGTACAGGGAAACCCCAATACCACCCGTACTTGCCACTTTTCAACCAAATGGGCCATCTCTCTTGCCTTAAGAGAACGTTAGTCTATTGACATATCCTACTAGCTCACTGGATGGCTGTCAATACAGATTTCTGCACATTTTTGGAAACTGTGTGTTTGGACTCCAGCGGATTCAATGTTAACCCCTAAGGGAGGGGCTTCATCTTGCTTGTTCATTGCTTTACCCCCAGAGCCTAGGACAGTGGTTAAGGAATAGGAAAGGCTAATTAAATGTTTGTTGAGTAAATTAAATACGATAATTTAAATATAGGCTTATGGGAGTCTGTGCTGTATTACACATATATATGATTTATATGATATATACAGGGTATATGATATATATACTTCTGAAGCTGCCTTGTGAATATGCATTATGTGTTTGTGCATCAGATAAGCAGAGAACACTAAAAGTAATGTGCATGCATGAGTATATGGGCGTACGTGCAGACACACACACACACAGAGTTTGGGAAGAAATCAAAAGGAGATGCCCACAGCTTTCTCAGCAGTCAGTTGCATCCTTGGAGACTAGGATTCCAATAAAATAGAATTTGGATGGTGTCACAGATAAATTTGCCTTTCTAAAAGCTCCCAAATTAAAATTTGAGAGAGGCTTGAGCATGAAGGCAGGGTGGCAATGACTAGATATGAGTTTGCTTTATTTGTGTGGCTCAGAAATCCTCTCCACACCATATGGGTTGAGGAAAGGAGGCAGGATGGGAAGTGCTGAGGATCACCTGTCCCCGGCTGCCTCTGGCCACCTTCTCTGCCCCCAACCAGGCTCACCCCCAGAAGTCTATGGAATTCAGCTTTCTGAGGGGAGGGAAAGGTCTGCATGAAGGCAGCACTTTAGGTTAATGGTGCCTGAGAATTACCCAGCTTAGCTGGCTATTCTCTTGGGACTCCGGCCAATCAAAGGGCACTGGCTGTACCCTCCCCCACCGAGACCCCACTCCCAGTGAAAAGTTACTGCTGTCATTTTGTCCCAGCATCTTAAGCCCTGGAGGATCATTGTGTGTCCCAGTCACTCACAGATCCTTGCGCCTCATGCTAAAGACTGTATTTAAGGGTAATATAAACAGTTTGATCTTTAAAGTACCCTGGATGCATACTATCTATACATAGTTCTTGAATTTTTATTCTAAAAACAATTAGCCAAAAAGCCCTTTTTATATGGTATTTGCAACTACACTGCCAGTAACAGCAATTAAACCCCGTCTGTTTGCTGAGAAAGGAGCCAGCTCTCTATTTCTCCAGAAAGAAGCCTGTAAAATGTACAAATTCAGAACAAGAAAACCAAAACTTCAAAGGTAGCCGCCCGACCCTTCAAGGTCAGGCCCCAGCCCACCTTTTATATGCCCCTCCCAACCCCACATGAGCCCCTCATTCCAACCAGCCACAGCAACCCCAAAATATTCCTAGTGTTTTGCTCACACCTAAGCCTCTGCCAGGTGTGCTTGCTAAGTCGTCTTCCTTCCTCTTCCCTCTCTTACCTGCCCATACTTCAAGGTTCATTCAAACACCCCCACTCGGGAAGGCTCCCTGTCTACTGTCCCTTACAAGTGCCTCCATGTGCCTCGTGGAGCAGTGAGTTCCACAGGTCTCTACTCCCCTAAAGACTTATCGCAAGGGCATCACTGCATCTGGCTCTGTGCTTGCATAGTGATGAATAAATGAATGACTAGGTGAGTGAATGAATGATGAGACAGTCTACACACAATTGAAGGTTGAGTGAAGGCCAACAGAAGGAGGCTTCTGGGTACGTGGAATGAAGACTGTGGTTTTGGGGTGAAGAGTTTGAGCTGGTGGTTTGGTGCAGGCAAATTTTCATGTAGACTTAAACCAGTGTTTTTACCCCTAAACATCAAGGTACTTCTCATTGAGAGCTATCTTAAATGCCCTCTGTATGCTTTCCTGAAAGGGAAAATGTTTCTAAGTTCTTTTACCCGTTGTTTGCTTTTATTTAACAAACTAGAGGCCCAGTGCACGAAATTCGTGCACAGGTAGGAGCCCTAGGCCTGGCCAGTGATCAGGGCCAATCGGGGCCTTCCAGTTGCCAGCCAGGCCTGCCTTCATTCTGCATCACCCCTGGTGGTCAGTGCACGTCATAGTGAGTGATCGGTCTTTGGGTCAAACTCCCATGGGGACAATTTGCATATTAGGCTCTTACATATAGATAGATAGATATTTTCTGAGTGGCTACTCTGTGCTCTTCTATCCTGGGCCATTGGCTACATCAGTGCCAAGATTCCCTCCCTCCATAGAGCTTGCTTTCTAGAGAAGGAAAACAAATAGGCCTCATTAGCATAATAAATAAATAAATGATCTAGTGCATTAGAAAGCATTAAGGACTATGGGGGGTGCAGAATAGGATTGCAGGGCAGGGGCTATGCACAGTTTACAGGATTACTGTGCTCAGAGAGGGGCTCATTGAGAAGGTGAGATTGGAATGGAGACTTAGAGGAGGTGAGGGAGCAAAGTGCAGAAATGTGGGAAGAGGGCCCTCCAGGAAGAGGGAACAGCTAGTGCAAAGAGCAGGGCAGGTTCATGCTTGCTGTGTCCAAGCAAGATCTGTGTGGCTATCTCGGTGGGGAACGACAGGTGAGGAAATGAGAGAGGAGATCTGGGAGGTAAGGGAACCAGACGAGGCAGGGCCTGGTCCAGGCTCAGGCTTGCGCCGTGTGAACTGGGAGGCACTGGGGCATGTGAGCAGAGGAGGGGCATGCGTCACTTGGGTTTTAGCAGGATCTCTCTGATTGCTCTGGGTGACGGGTAGGGGCTGATGGAGTGGCAATGGCAGGCAACTGACCATGGGGCCAGAGAAGAGACAGGCCCAACACCCTCTCTCCTGCATTAGAAAGAGGGCTGCAGTGTCACTGCATGAACATAACAGGGCATTTGCATCTCTCCGAAGTTCAGCTGGCTGCAAGTGAAGTGTGCAGCAGACCCAGGCACGGTCCTGCAGCCTGGAGCGGCCGGGAGCTGCACTGGCCTCCGGGCTTGAAGAGAATGGAGGAGCCACAGTCCCACCCCAGCTGCTTAGGATGCAGTCACCTTGTGAGCATTGCGGGCCTCTGACCGGCGGTGTGTTGACATAAACCCGAGGTTGGTCTAGGCCTCGTCTCCCAGCCGCCTCCCAGACTAGTAACTGTGCCAAACGTCCCCCTAAGCTTGAGTTTCTCCATCTGAAAAGCGAGGAGGTTGGGCCCCAGGATCTGTAGGGTGAATTCCATGCCTAAAGTTCTGTAATTGCAGACTTTCTCTACTTCCTTGATTCAACGACAGCCTACTTTCCATCCTAATGACTTAAAAAGTCACAGGAACACACTTGGTGTATAACTCTGTCTTTCTGTTTAGTTTTTTTAGTTACGTTATTCCAGATAATACTCTCCTTGCTTGCCAAGAGAAGAAAAAAAATGACATTAATTAAAGATTTGGTCTGTGTCCTAATCAACAATTTTAAAAATGAATGTATCACACTGTACATTCTGTAATGTAGCCTGCTTTTTTTACTTAGCAATATATCATTAACATTTTCCATGTCAACACATATTCTTCTAAAGCATGATTTCTAGTGCAGAAGCGGTTTACCATATGGATGTACTATAATTTACTCAGCCGATCCTTTACTATTGGACATTAGGTTGTGTCTTTTTTTCACATATTATTAACAATGCTACAGTGAATCAGGTTGTGAATACCCACTTTCCATTCACCTTTGTAGTGACTTTCCTAGGATAAGTTCTCAGAGGTCAAAGGTTTCTCCCATTTGAAGTCTTTTTGTTAGCTATCACCGAAATGCCATCCAGAATTTAGAAATTCTGTCAATTTAGAATCCTGCCGATAGCATATGAAGAACCATCAGGACAATCCAATTTTAGAGTTGAATGGAGACCTAGCAATGCTGTGGTCCAGCCCCTTCTTCCATGCAAGGAAACTGAGGCCCGGGGAGGCGTGGGACTAGATCTGTGTGCTGAGCACTCCCACAGGCGTGTGTGAGACTTTAACACAGACAGGACGCATCCAACATTGTTCGTGCCACAGTCCGGCCAGCCTCAGTCCCCACTGCCAGAATCTAGGGGCTCCCAGAGCCCCCCAACTCCAGCCACGGCCACCTCACCTCATGCCTGCCTTGCCCAGCCAAGCTGCAGGTACAATTTCTCCTTCTGCACTTCTCATTCATCTCTCCCACACGGAAACTCTTCCTCCATTGACCCTCCTTCTGCCACAACTGATGGCGACTTGTCAGTTCTCATCCCCGTGGCACCTCTGTGACCTTTAGATGACAGCTCCCATTTTGGAATGTGCTTCTCCTGGTGCCGGGAGCCGGTCCATCCTTGCTGTTTCAAGGGACCTGGCATATATGGCATACGGTTCTTAATATGTTTGCTCACCTTCTTGGCGCTGTGTTTTAACCAAAGTCACCTCTCCGAGAAAGGTTGAATCCCCAGGTAGGGATTTTCCCCTGAAGTTAGGGAGGGAATAAAACCCCTCAACTAAGTGCCAGGCGGGTAATTAATCCCTTTAACTACGAACAATCATGCTTAAACTACATAATCTTTTCTCCCTGGAATGGAGATAAGAAACGCCCTAACCTTTGTAATAGAGATTGATAGGATTGAATCAACTGGTATAAATACAGTTGTAACAAGACAGAAAGACTCAGAACTCAGGAGACAGAATTCAGAAGACAGAACCTACACGGAGCCTAGAGACAGAAGAACTTCGCTGGCGAGAGCATGCCAGAGGATCCTGGACCGGGACTGGCCTCGGAGCCTAGAGACAGAGCCTAGCGGGAGAACATGGCAAGGGATCCTGGACTGAACCTGACTACAGAAATTGGCAAGAGAACCTGACTAGAACATGGCAACCAAACCTGGCTGGAGAAGTCCCTGTGTCATTCCTTCTTCGCCGACTCCGTCCACACCTTTGGGGACCCCTGGACCTGCTGGGGTTGGACCCCGGCATATGGCGCCCGAACAGGGACACCTAGGTAAGCGCCCCGCACTCGGGACGGATCAGACTCCACCGTAGGAAGAGGGTGGATAGTCTTCGCCGACTCCGTCCACACCTTTGGGAACCCCTGGAACAGGATTCCCTTAGGTAAGCCCCCCCCCCCATTGAGAACCCCACACTCGGGACGGATAGGACTCCACCAGGGTGCTACAGACCCCCCTATAGAGGATAAGTAGGGTAAGAAGGTGGATAGTACAGAACTTAGATTGAGAAGATGTGCCATACTGAGTCCAAAGAAAGAAGACTCTGTATTGATCTTTAGATTAAGAAGATGTGCCATACTGAGTCTAAAGAAAAAAGACTCCGTATTGATCTTTTAACATATATGCTTATTAGCAGAGGAATTAAGGTTACTCCCAGTCAGACAGAACATTTTATACAAGAAATACGTCCATGCTTTTCTGAGGAAGGAAAGGTGCCGGAAAGGTAAATGTAGAGGCATGGGAGAAGGTAGGCCCAAGGAGCCTTATCCTTAACCCCACTGCAGCCTTTCCACCCCGGGAAAGTGCAGGATTGGCAAGCTCTCCCTGGGGTGATAGATCAGGACTCAGGTAATAGCAGAAAGCGCCAATCCTACTCTTAAAATGGATACAAGAGAGCGTTTCAGGTTTTTCTTTTTAATGCTTGCTTTTAAAAAATAAAAAAGGGGGAATTTGCCGGGAGCCGGTCCATCCTTGCTGTTTCAAGGGACCTGGCATATATGGCATACGGTTCTTAATATGTTTGCTCACCTTCTTGGCGCTGTGTTTTAACCAAAGTCACCTCTCCGAGAAAGGTTGAATCCCCAGGTAGGGATTTTCCCCTGAAGTTAGGGAGGGAATAAAACCCCTCAACTAAGTGCCAGGCGGGTAATTAATCCCTTTAACTACGAACAATCATGCTTAAACTACATAATCTTTTCTCCCTGGAATGGAGATAAGAAACGCCCTAACCTTTGTAATAGAGATTGATAGGATTGAATCAACTGGTATAAATACAGTTGTAACAAGACAGAAAGACTCAGAACTCAGGAGACAGAATTCAGAAGACAGAACCTACACGGAGCCTAGAGACAGAAGAACTTCGCTGGCGAGAGCATGCCAGAGGATCCTGGACCGGGACTGGCCTCGGAGCCTAGAGACAGAGCCTAGCGGGAGAACATGGCAAGGGATCCTGGACTGAACCTGACTACAGAAATTGGCAAGAGAACCTGACTAGAACATGGCAACCAAACCTGGCTGGAGAAGTCCCTGTGTCATTCCTTCTTCGCCGACTCCGTCCACACCTTTGGGGACCCCTGGACCTGCTGGGGTTGGACCCCGGCATCCTGGGTGATGTCTTCCCAGCTTCCCTCCACCGGACTTCCAACGCTGCTGCTCTGGGTTCTCCTGGCATCCCTTTCCCGTCAGGCCTTCCCAGGAAGAGCGTGCCCATTCCCACAGCTTCCAGCACACCCGTGACCTCTTCCTGAGCTCCAGACCTGGGTGCCGATTGCCTGGGTGTCTCTCTGGGCGCTCTCCAAGCCCATTCTCAGTGCATCCAAAATGAAAGCGATTAACTCCCCCACGCTGTTCTGCCGCCCTACCCCTGACCCCTCATCTTCCATAGCAGAGGCGCATAAGGCCCTCGAAATCATTTGGTCTGGCCCTGCCAAGGCGTCAGGGGTGAGTTAAAGGCTTGACCAAATGTCGCAGGCTAATTTTAAAGTTGATCATTTTGTATGGTTCACGAATGATGCTAAAATATCCAAACGGCCCTTGGCAGAAAAATGGTTCCCCACCCCGCTCTACAGCATCACAGCCACCTGGGGAACCTGTGACTCATCCTGGAGCCTCCCTTTCCCCTGCTTCACCCTTCTCCCGTCCAGCCTCCGCCTCATGCTCCCGGGCACTGATCAGCCACTTTCCGTGGCTGTGCCCTTCCCCCAGCCGCAGCTTAGTAAGGTGTGTGCTCTGATGGATGACCTTTGCTCAGTCGGTTAAAAGTCTGACTATTAGAGAAACTGAAGAGAATCTGGTTCCTCTCTGTATCCTCAAACTGCCGTGGCAACTTTTTTTTTAATATAGTTTTTATTGATTTCAGAGAGGAAGGGAGAGGGGAAAAAGAGATAGAAACATCAATGATGAGAGAGAATCATTGATCGGCTGCCTCCTGTGTGCCCCCTACTGGGGATCGAGCCCGAAACCCAGGCATGTGCTCTGACCGGGAATCAAACCGTGACCTCCTGGCTCATAGGTCGATGCTCAACCACTGAGCCATGCTGGCCGGGCCCATGGCAGCTTTTACAAAGCCACGAATAAGTGAGTTTTCAAGTGCAGAGATATACCTAATGTCCTCCCATAGGCCCCACCTTAATCCAAAGGGGAGTTTGCCGGGAATACTGCACAGTATTGGCGTATTCTTTTCCAGGTCGCACTCATTCAGGAACCTCCCAAATGGACGGCTTAGCAGCTCTCTTTCTGGGAGGCGAAAAGAGGGGTGCAGTGGGAAGAGGAAGAAGGGGAAAGAGCCAGGATTCATCCAGTTTCTCCTCCGTGTGGGGCACTTTAGAAAGGTCCACCATCTCATTTCATTCTCACTGCAGCGCTGAGGAACGCTGCTTGGCAGATGAGGAGACTGGGGTTCAGAGAAGCTTGTTACCTTCCCCAGGGTCTCGGAGCTACTACGGAGCAGAGCCCACATTGACCTGGGCTCCAGGCTCCACCCTGAGCAGCGGTGAGCCCGGGAAACTCGGCTGCGTGTTGGCCTGTGTCCTGTCACGTCTCTGCTCGGGCTCAGTAATGACCTCACGTCAGGAATTTGTGGCCACTGTCCCACGGGCTCCGCGTGGCCCTAGGAGGTAGCTGCTGTTCCCATCCGCCCGAGGAAGCGGGCTCAGACAGGGTACTAACCTGCCCAGTTACACGGCTAACCCGGGGCCAAGCTGGGTCTGTCTGGGTCTTGAGCACCACACATCAGCCCTGCTTCCCTGACGGCTTTCCACTCAGTTCCCCTCCCCCACCCCTGAGTAATAGGAGCAGCGTCTGTGGGTGGTCACCACGCAGCAGACTGGTCCCAAGCCACACTGCACCTTGACATTTCTCAACCCAGGTCCTGGCCTTCTATACCCCATCCCAGACATGCAGTTGCCACATGGGAGGGGGGGGGTGGTGCTCAGGCTTTGATATGACCATGGTTCTGTACTGCACGCTGGGCAGGAAGTGCCAAGGAGAGGTCTGGGCCAGGTTCCCACGGGTGCCCCAGAAGGATGGGGCCTGAGGGCGCGGCAGGTCCCAATTCCACTGCCGAAGGCCCGGTCTCCTGAGGGATGCTCGAGAACTAATGGCCTTGTTCTCAAAAAGGAGGGTTGCCAAGATACCACTGAACGTGGCCCTTGCTCATATCTTCCCACGGTCTGCAGGAAGCTCGGAGAGACACTCCCTGAGTAAGGGCCCTCGTGGGCCCCCGTGGGTCTATGGGAAGTGGTCCTGTTGACCAAAAGAGGAGCCACTCAGGGCGACAAAGTGTCCTGGGCACACTGGGGCCCTGGGGAAGCAGGAGGCCGCAGCTCACAAGCCCCCGGGGCCTGTTTGGGGCCCGAGCAGGCGCTGCATGGCCCACCTCGGCCCCCTGGCCCCGGCTGTGTCTCCAGCCCCTTCCCAGGCGGGGGAGCCCAGATGGAGCTCAGAATCTGTCTGATGGTCCTCCCCTCCTGCTCCCTGCCTTTCTCCTGATGTCATCACTGTTGATGGAAGATTATGTAACCTCCAAGGAAGGGAGGTCTGGAGTTCTCCCCGAAGCGGCGAGTGAATCCGTTCTGGCGGCCACCGTTCTCTCGGCAGGCATGTGCTTTATGCAGGCTGGTTGGGGGTTTCTCCTGGATGCTTCTGTTTCATTTAACATGCAAGGGCTAATAACTTGTCACAATTCAATAAGGCGGTGGTTACAAACACCCAGGCGGCTGCTTATTTAAATGCAGGTTTGTTAATTAGCTTCTCTTAACAAGGCGTGCGCTAAATCAGGCACCCGGCTGGCAGCACCCAAGCCTGGCACGTCTCCCGGGACCGGAGGGTGGCTACGAGGTCACGTCCAGTGGCTGGAGGCAGGGCCAGAATTCAAGGCTAGCAGGCCTGCCCCAGCCACTGCCTTGGTTTCCTTAAAAGCAGGCATTGATGACACACTGCCAGGTAGCCACGGTATGCCTTTTCCGGGCTGTCCTGGTCCTTTTTCCTGCCTTTGAGTCTGAACCCAACCTCACTTCCAAGTGCAGTGTCTGTGTTTAATCTGGTTTCTATTCTACCCCATCCCTACTTCTTCCACTGAGCCTTTCTTCATATGTTCCCTCACCCGTCTCTGGCACCGTCTCCCCTTACCCGTCGCTATGTGCTCAGCTTGGGTAGTGGGTGTCCAGTGATTGGGACAGAAGAAAACCCACCAGGATGGAGCATCCGCTGCCTCCAGGGTCCAGGTGGGCACTGACGGGAGTGATCAGTGTGATCCTCACAGTGGCCCAGAGCTGGGGTGTCTGGCCTCCTGTGCCCGGAGGGGTTACGTAGCCTTCCCAAGGTCACTCAGCAGTGAGAGTCGCTCTGGCCTCACCCTCCGGGCCTGGCTCTGAGGCCTGTGCCCTCCCCCACCCCCACATGTGTACAAGAAGCGCTTGAACAACAGGTGTGTTAAGTGAGTGCTCCTCATAACGATCACTGCTCTGAGAGGTCATGTGGAGCCCAATGACCCCAAGCAAATCCTAGTTCAATTCTAGAATCTGAATCCACCCAGATCTTGCGGGCTCTCCCAGACACTTGGCCACCAGAGCCAGCAGGGGCAGCCAGGCAGCTGCTCTTGGAGGGCCTGGCCCCTTGTGAGTCCCTCCAGGGCTGCCCAGCCCCCTAGTCTAGTGAGGAAGCTGAGCCGGGCCAGGACCAGAGGGAGAGGGCCGTGCAGAACGCTCAGAAGGCATGCTCTGCAGACTCCTGCCCTCCCAACCGGATGGAAGAGCCTATCTCTCTTTATAGGAAGAAGGACTAGAAACACAAAGAGAATTGCTGGGCATCATTTGCTTATTCTAAAAAAAAGAAAAAGAAAAAAAAAAACACTGAGAAAATATCTAAATATAGAAAGGAAATCAAAGTGAGGTTGGAATAGGAGAGGCAGAACCCTGACAATCCCCAGGTTGCCCAGCCCTTCCCCAGTGAAGCAGGAGCCCCTCCCCTGGCCCCGAACCTCAGTGAGCCCTGCTCAGCAGAGGCCGGGTGTGCCTGTGCAGGATGAGAGAGCACAGTCAGGCCCTCGGACTAAGGTGGGGCCTGGCACCTGAGTTGGAAGCCTGGGGGAGCCAGTGGGTCTTCTCATGACCCTGGCAGAGATGAGCTCCAGGATCCCGGGAAGCTGATCCCCAAGTTACTGCAACGCTGCCCCCAAGGCCTGTTGCACGTGTGGTCTCTCACTCTCAGGAGAGTCCTAGGGCTGCCCCAAAGCTGGCCAGACCCTAATATCAGGAAGCGTCCTTAACCCTCCCGGGATCACAGACCCCAGTCTGATGAAAGTGATGGGCCTCTCCCTAGAGAAGCATATGAAAATGTGTCTAAGTGTGTAATGCAGGGTATGTTCATGCCCCGAAGGCAGAGGTCTGGACCTGCGCAATGCTGAGCACATAGTGCGTTCTCTAAAGATTCATGTCAGTGAGTGAGTGAGGGGTTCCTCCCTGCTCTGGGATTCTGCGCCACGTTGTTTCCATGGCTCCCACAATCGCCCTTAATCAGTGGTACCCATCCCAGTGGTCAGCGCCTGGCATCCTCAGGACCAACACGGGGCCTCTGAAAGGGAGTGTGGGAGCAAACCAGGCCTGGCTTCTGGTCCCCTGCCACGGGACCTCCCTACCTCACCCGCACCCAAGTCTGTTTCACTAGCAGTTGGGCATCTCCATCCAGCTGAGGATGACACGGGCAATAGGAAGGGAGCCAGAGAGGGACTGAAGAAAGAACACATCATTCCAAGTCCTAGCCCTCCCCGCCTCATCCCTCCCTAGAAGACATTGAGCGTAAGAAGGGGACCCAGGCCCACAGGCCCCGTTCTTGGGGTGTGGTGGCAGAGTGGGCAGCTCCAGCCCCAGGACTCCTGGTCCCAGCTCTGCCACCTCCCCCAAGAGAGAAATGAGGAGAGACTGCCATGTCTACAGTCCAGCCTGGGCACCTCCAGACATGAGCTGGGAGCCCTGAGCCTGAGCCACACTCCAGGCCTGGAAATGTGAGGGTCTGGAATGGGGGCTGACGCCAGCAGGGCATTTGGTCTCCCAGATTTCTCTGCGGCTGAGCCACATGACATCGCCCACTGAGGCGGGGTGTGGCTGTGTGGGAGGCCGGGTACAGGGGGAGGGAACTCCTACCCCCGCCCAGGCCTTGGATCATTTGGAAGGCAAATGTGCTGGGTTGCCTAGGGAACGGAAGGAAAGGGACTTCCCTAGCACCGGTGACTACTAAGGGATGGAGATGGGAGCTGTGATGCTGAGAAAATTGTTTCCAAAAAAAAAGTAAAAAGCGGTGACTAAGCAGGCCTGGTTATGTAAAGCGATCCCTGAGGAAGTGTGGGGAAAAGCCTGGAACCCACCCCCGTGTCCCTCCTCCCCACTCCCAGCCCCGTTCCTGCTGCCTCGGGGAGTTTCCACCAGCCCTCCCCTCTCCTCCCCGGAACTTCCTACTCCTCCACAACCAGCCCCAGCCTGGCAGGCTCTCACTGCCAAGGGCACCCAAAGGTGGTGGGCAGGGCACAGAAGAGGGGTGCCTGCCCTTTCCCAGAGGAGACCCTTGTGACAGTCCTGGGACCTCCGCTCAGAACAGGGCACCCAGGGTCAGCCCAACAGTGGGCAGGGCGTCATTTGCCATCCCAGAATCCGGGCTATTCCCAAGACACAGAGCTCCAGATCTGAACCCGACATAGCTGGTTGCTGACTGTGAGCTTGGGCAAGTTAGTGGACCTCTTTGAGCCAGTTTCCTGGGCTGTGGATGGGAGGGAGAGGTCCGTCTACCCCCCAAGGCCACCGGGGTAAGAAACGGAGACAGCGCGTGTACAGTTCCAGGTGCAGCACGACACCTGCTAGTTGTCTCTCCCACAGTAGGAAGCGCTCTCGAGACCCGCCGGTCCTCTCCTGGGAGGGAAGTCTGAGGCTGGTCATTAAGTGCATGTTTAGACTTCCTCACCCAAAGTACGAAGGAAAACATCACATAGGGATGGAGGCCTGAAACCTGGCATTTCCAGGAAGTCCAACGTCATTAGAGTCGCTTGGGATCTGAGGAGTCTGGCTGTCACTTTAGTGCCTCTGTCCACGTTCTTCCAGCTGATGAAGGGGCACTAATCCAGCACCTCTCTGCCCGGTGGGTAGGTGGCAGGTGAGCCTGTGCCTCGGCCTCATAGTCCCACCCCAGGTACTCTCCCAGCTCCCAGGAGGGCGGTGGAACCTCACAGCTTCCATGAGCTGTTGTGGCCCCCAAAACCCCCACCTGTGGTTCAGACAGAAAGACAAACACCTCTGGCTCCTCCCTTCTCCCTACAGTGCATCCCCAGGGAGGGAAGAGGACCTGGTTACTCTAGAGACAAATGGATTTCAAGGCATGAGCTACTTTGGGCCTCAAAAAGCTACAGAGAGAGAGAGCATCTGGGAAACAAGGGCCTCTGTCAGCAGTGGAGTGATCAACCTGAGCTGGGGAGATGGGGTGGGGGGGGAACGTTGTGATCTGTCCCCTGCCACCAGATACCAAAACCTGGAACGTGGCCTCACTTGCACTATCCCCAGCAGGCCAGTGTGCCGGCCGCTCTCTCAGGAGGGTTTGCACGTGTAATCAACATGCCCTGGGACGTCCCTTCGCCGTGTGTCTTCTCGTCTGTCCTCCTTGGAAAATAAAAGTAGCTAATCGCCTTCCGTATGCTTATACTTCATTACTCAAAATACGAAGGAAGACATCACTTAGGGAAGGAGGCCTGAAACCTAACATTTCCGGGAAGTCCTAGGGATTGGGAAAGCCTTTAGTTCTTTGTCAAGCACTGTCCCCAGCACTTCTCTTGGACTGACCCCTAAAAGGGCGCCTGGGGTCAGGGGGCAGCTGGGCCGACTCCCCAGCAGCGGCGCTGGGAGAAGAGGGGAGACCCCTCAGGAGAGGCGTGGCCACCTCGGATCTTTGCTGCCCTCCCTCCCCACTGCCCACTGGCAGATCCTGTTCCACTCTGCCCCACACTCGGGTTCAAACCCACCTTCTCCCAGGCCCAGCCAAGCCGCTGTGGGTTTTCTTCTGGGACCCTCAGCACCTCTGCCATTTGCTGTGGAATTTCAGCTGACCCTTCCCAGTGCCAACTAAGCACAGTGCTAGGCCCACAATAAGTGATCAGCGGGTCCCCGCTGGGCCAGTGACCGTTCCCAGTGGATACGTTGCCTGGCCTCCCAGAGAAGAGCCTTCCACTTGGCGGGAGGCCGTGGGGAGCCAGGGCTCCTCAGTCCCCCTCATATAATGGGGTCCAGGAAACTTGTGGTCGCCGCCCTAGATGGTCTCCTAAGACCCTTAGCGCTCTCTGTCCGGCGCCTCCAAGACACCATGAAAAGCATAGTCCGGGAGTCAGGGACATGTAAGCAGCCAGCCTGCTCACCGCTGGCTGGGTGGCCAGGCACCTACTTCTCTGCACCTCAGATTCGCCCTCTGTATGTAGAAGCCAGTACTAGCGACCTGGGGTTGTGAGGCCCGTGGGACATCCCAAGGTCCTTAGAAAATATTAGGGGAGTCCAAACATGGAGCACCCTGCACCCCATGGGGGCACCCTGGACCCCGCAGGGGCGCAGAGTCCTCCTGTGTGGAGTCTGGGTCCACGTGGGTTTCCTTCCGTGGGATCTTAGTCTCTCGTCTGGCCCAAGCAGCACAGGGAGCCAGGCAGCTGACGCGTGAGGGAACCCCAGCCCCCACCTCCCCCGCCTCCTGCCACCTTCCCACCACCTCCTCCTCAGAGGCTCGTCATTGGAGGATTAGTCACCGTGCCAGCCCAGCGCAAGGCTGCCTCCCCCACAGCCCAGGCCCCCACACAGGGAGACTGGCTGAATGCTTAATTGGAGTTCCTCACACTCCCAGGACAGCCTGCTCCAAGATGACAAGGACTCTGAGCCCCATGACAGGCCCTGACCTGAAGGGGTGCCAACCCTGGGCTTTCTCCAAAAAGGCGCCGTCCAGGTGGCCTCCGCAGAGCAGGGAGAGAAGGCTGGGAATCTGTCTCAGTGCCCAGCACGCGGACAAGACAGGACTTCCAGAACCTTCTCCTAAGAGGCTTGCTGAGAAGACCTCCACTCAGTAGAAAGAGTGGCCCCCGCCCAGCTCCATCCCAGGAGGCGTCTTTCCCTCCCAGGATTACAAGGGAGGGAAATGGGGACAGCAAGAAGGCAAAGAGAAGCCGCTTGGGTAGAGCAGCTCCTACTGTGTGAGGGCACCTGGAGAGGACTGACGGAGGCAGAGGGACTCACACCTGTGTGCGCCCTCCTACACACGTGCTCCTGTGTGCCCCGTGACTGCCTCTAAAGGCGACTGAGAGATGTCTTAGAGGCAGCAGGACCCCGGGTTTACTGATTTGGCTGCTGAGGCCCTGGGGGACCACTGGGACCGGGGGAATGAGGTCACTTGTCACCTTACCAATGCTGAGCTGGGTGACCTTACCACTGCAGAGCTCAGGTGAGCTCAGAACAAACAGAAGAGCCCAGGTACAGAGAGGCACCCAGCTCAGGGGTGCAGGAGGCAGCCCCCCGCCCCCGCCACTCCAGAGCCAGGCGGCCAGCAGAGAGGAAGAGACCAGTGGTGGCTGCTGGCCTGGGCGTGCTGCTGTCTGAGGGGTCTGCCCTGTGGGACTCTGTGTCCTGCCTGTGGGGAACTGTCCCGCCCCAAGTTATGGAGAGATGCATAAGAGGAGGCCTCAGAGTGTGAGGTGATGGCTCTGGGAAGGGTAGGTAGGACTGGAATGAGGGAGCCGGGCTGTGATTTCTCATTTAGGGCCCAGGGAAGCCAGAAAGCAACAGGAAAGCTCTGCACGCCGCCCTCAGCCTCCACAGCTTGCCCCACTTGGATCTACAGCCTCCTGCAAGATCATCCTTAGCGCCAGGAAAATGCCTCACGGTTGCATTCTCTCTCCCCTGGGACTCAGAGAGCTCTGCCATTGACAACTCTGCCAGTGCCCCTGTCACCGCCCCCAGCTCTGGAGCCACGGGAGTGTCATGCAGGGTGAGTGAGGATAGGGCACAGCAGCGCAGGGCAGGCCCGTAGCCAGGGGCTGAGCTGTGACCTGGAGACCCTGCCAACTGCAGTCCCGCTGAAGAGTGCACTGCCTCTTTCAGGAGCCTAGCTCTCCCCTGAGGGTCCAAGGGCTGCTCCCCACTCTCCTTGCTGCCCCTCTTACACCCCTGACGCAGCCTAGAAGGGGATCCCACCCCCCTCATCCTCCCCAATCCAATACAAATCCATCCTGTCCCTCAGATCCCGCTCCTTCTGTAATCCACGCTGTCTGGATGGGACTTCCTGCAGCGACCTAACTGCTGCGTGCCCCACCCACCCTCCCACCAGAGAGTTCCTCCTGGGGACAGAGCCACTCCTGCACCTCTCTGACCTCCCTCATGAGGGGGCCCCGGGAGGCATGTTAGTGATTGGTTGTGCACTATTAAGACCCAAGCCCAAAGGGCCTGCTAAGCTGCATCTCACGGAGCAGAAGCAAAGAGGAACTTCTTCCTCCAGAGGGAGGCATCCTCTCTGGCCTACAAGTCCCGAGGGGGACAGGGCTGGGTCATGTGGGAGCCACACAACAGCTGACATCACTCATCACAGGGGCTCAACAAAGGGAAGTGGGGCCACAGGGAAGTGTGATGGCACCGCCCCTTCGCCCCATGGTCCCCACAGTGGACTCATGTCCACTGAGGACTGCCAACCTCGGCCAAGCCTCTGCCACACTTGCCTGTCCCAAGGGGAGTCCAGGCTGTCTCTACCAACCCCAGGTGGCCCAGCGGGCCCAGCAGGGAGCAGACTCCAAATGTTTTCTGAAAGCATCATTTGCAGCCCCAGGTCCTGAGAAAAGGGCAGGAGGAGGTGCTGGCCACTGAGCGAGCCACACCCAAATCCCATCTCCTGGCGCTGCCACTGGGTGAGGCACTCACCTGTCTAAGCCTCGAGTGCTCCCAAGGTTCCACTGGCACCAAAAGATTTGATTTATCCCATGGACACTCAAAACAGCTTTTGGGCAAAGTTCCCACACACTGTGGTTCACCCTCCTTGCCCTATACCTACTTAAGGAAATGAGGAAGAAGAAGAAGGAGAAGAAGAAGAAGGAGGAGGAGGAGGAGGAGGAGGAGGAGGAGGAGGAGGAGGAGGAGGAGGAGGAGGAGGAGGAGAAGAAGAAGAAGAGGAAGAAGAAGAAGAAGAAGAAGAAGAAGAAGAAGAAGAAGAAGAAGAAGAAGAAGAAGAAGAAGAGGAGGGAGGGGGAGGGGGAGGGGGAGGGGAGCCGGAGGAGGCCTTACAC